>NW_022900931.1:53414613-53454613 GCF_012274545.1 Fukomys damarensis
ACTTTTTTTTTTTTTTTTTTTTTTTTTTTTTGGTCACACTTCTCTTTGGGGCTGAAGCAGAGAGCCGGATGAGGGAAGGTAGCACCAGAGGCCCTAGGGGAGGTGTCCTTCCTTATTAGAAGTGGGCACTTGGTATGTTTTTCTTTCTGGTACCGGTGACTACACTGGATTGAACCGTTGCACTGAGCTGCATCCCCAGCCCTGTTTTATTATGTTATTTTGAGACAAGATCTTGCAAAGTCACTAAGTTGCCCAGGCTGGGCTGAAATTTAGTATTCTCCTACTGCAGCCTCCCAAAAATCTGGGAATACAGGTGTGTGCCATCACACTCGGCTTCATTTGGTGGTTTTGATACCTCTACTTTCTTTTTTCTGCTGATGGCTTGTTGGTTTTCCTTTGAGGAAAGCACATTTCTCTTTTTCTCCATCCAAGATGTGTGGATGGATTAGAAACCGCTCCCTGCTTCCACAGTCTCTTAGTTTCTGGGAGAATCTGTGATCCAGCCGAATCAGTGGGCATCTCTAGCCCTCTGAGGCTGGCACCTAGAAAGGGTTCCATGGCTCAGTCAGCACTGCTGGGGAGTCGAGTGCAGGGCCACTGCCATGGTGTTCAGGGAAGAGAAACAGAGCAGGGTGAGCTCCTGGGGCCACTCAGAGGGATTTGTTGGCTCTGTGCCAGGCCACACTGGGACTGAGTTTCATGATGTAGTGTAAGCTTCTAGGCACCTCAGTTGACTTTCTGCCCCATCTAGTTGGATCCTTTTGTTTGTTTGTCTGCTTGGTTTTGCCACATGCAATGTGCAGGCTTGGAGTATTCTGCCCAGTTCGACAGAAGGTGGAGCCGAAGTACGTGTAGAGTTGAAAGGTTTGTGTCTGACTTCATCACTCTGAGGTCTCCTGAGAGTAGCCACTGGCTCTCAGGGCAGAAGCCCCCATCTGTGCCCTCTGGGATATGTCCAGCTCTTGCCTCCAGAGATGAGGAGGGACCACGTGACTTCCAGAGGGCAGCAGCCATGGAGGGCACTTCCTGTGAATCCTTCATTGGCCTCCTTGGCCAAGTATCTGCCCGACCTGGTTCTCTGTCCTCAGGAGCCACCTTGAAGTTTTCCCATGATTATCATGATCAGCCTGAACCTCAGACTAAAGCTACTGTTGCTTTCTGGAGAATGAATCTACTGGAAAATCAGAAAGGAGGGAGAAGAGAGACATCTTTCTGATAATGTCATTCAAACACGTGGACCTTGCTGTACCTGGTCTTGCAGTACCTTTGACCACCAATAAAGTTAATCTAATCTAGTTTGAGCTAGGGTCTCCTCTGCCAAGCAAACTCCTGCCCAATGCCAGGATGAGGCTCACACTGTCAGGACTTGAAGGGAATACAGCCTACACTCCCTGGGTTTGAATCACTCTTCTGAGGCAGAAGGCCACATCCAGGATCAGATCAGAATCTCCTCTGTGACCTTGAGGCTCACTGCATTTGAAGTCATCCCATTTCCTTGCTAAAAACTCTTTCAGTGTTAGAAGTTCCCTTTCACATTAGCTAAAATGCATTTTCTTAAATGTTTTATAACTGAGGCAGGTTGGAGAATGCAAGTCTACTTATTTGAGATGGCCAATGCTGGTAATCCTGCACCACCGACAGCCAGTTATGTCAGCCCTGGTTGCAGTGTGCAGGGCTGGCATGTGATGTACTTCCAGAACTGACATACACAGCTATCCTCTGCACATCTCTGTTCTTCCCTTTCCCTTCCTTAAGGGTGAGCTGAGAAGGAGGGGGGGGATTATTCCACGTGAAGCTGTCTTAGCCACAGTTTAGTAAATGTCTGTAGAGTCTTTAAGGTAGTTTGTATCACAATAAAAAATATTTTCACTTCTAACCCCAGAAAGGGGTAGGCGCAGGAGTCTTTACAAAGCACAGAAATCCAGATGAGCATAATGTGAAAGTAATTTGAATTGTAATGAGTATTTTTAATATAAATAGGCAGAAGGGGAAGCTTGCTGGGCTCTGATGTAGCACAGAGACCCACATGTGTGGCTTCTGATGGAAATACGAACGTGTCATAGGAGCTTCACATGCTGCCAGTCTCAGTGGCATGAAGGACAGGGAAAGGACATTTCCTTTGGCTGTATGTGGGGACTTTAGGGCAGAAGGAAAGGCAGTCACTATGCCAGGTGGCCCTTGGTCACCACAGGTCTAGCTCCTGGTACAAATAGGGACCATATCCGGCTGTGAGAACAGGAAGTCTTTACAGTTGGATAGGAGGAATCCCTTCTGATGTTCTGTAGCTCAATGGGGCAACTATGGTTGACAATAATTAATTGAATATTTAAAAATAGCTAGTGGAGAGGATTTTGAATGCTCCCAACACAAAGAAATGATATATGTCTGCAGTGATGGATACGCCAATTACCTTGATCGATCGTCACTCATTGCAGACGTGTATTGAAATGCCACATTCTACCCCATAAATATGTTCAATTACTATGTGTCAATTAAAAATAAAAATATATTTAACATAAAGGACTTACTGAGAGCTGAGCTGGGAAGGTACTAGGGCTAGGGAAGCCCAGGAATCCTCACGTATCAGGTACCTGATGGCACTCTCTACCTAAGGTCTGTATCTCTGTGTTTGATTTATTTGTTCAATGCATCTCATTTTTGTATTTCTATGTTTATTTGAAAGGAACCTTTAAATATGACCATAGTTGTAAAACCATGATCACTTGCCTTGAATACAATGAAAATCAGAAAGTATTAAATGTTAACTGGATACTTTTGCCTGCCTGTGGCTCTAAGCCCTAGGTCTTTTCCTATTGTCATCACTGTCATTGTTGTTGTGTTGAAAAAGATGAGCAAAATGTGGGAATGATGTTAAAACCATCCTGGAACCAAGCTGAGGTTTCTATTCTGACATAATCGGAAAGAGAATTACAGCACAGACAAATTTCTCAATACGGAGTTTACCATTTTTTTAACAAGTTATCCATGCACTGCCTCAAACCTTTTCAAGTACTCCCATTATTAATTATTCTTCATTGATGAAATCCAATTCCCTCATTTCACAGATGCAAAGACTGAGGGCCAGAGAGTAGGAGGAGCCCTCCAGAGGCTCCAACAGCCTTTCAACGCATGGCTGCCTGTTTTCCTGTGTTGCGTTCTACCACTATCTCAACCGCCTACCCCGCGAGCTCTTAAGCAATTGCCATGGTCCCTAATTTCTGTTTTGAGTGAGTCGAGCCAACCACCACATGCTCCTGGAGGAGAGGCAAGATGAACGTCTCATCTGCGGGGGGTGCCCAGGCTGGTGCAAGGAGCTGGCAGGCTCATCAGGCAGGTGCAGACTGCCTGGAGAACCCATGCTCCCTTCCCAAGGCGAGGACAGTCAGCTCGAAGCACAATATTTTCTGGATCGGAGTTTGACTCTTAAAGTGGCAGCTGTTTCTACCAAAGCAAATGTTGGAAAATCTGTAATTTTCAGAAATAATCGCCAACCCTCACAAATGACGTGTTTATACCCAAGCTTTCTCTGTGTGTTCATCCTGTGTTCATTCAGGGTCTTGTTGTAGTTTTCTCCGCACTGAGTTTTTCTGCCTCCTCCCCAGCAATTGCTTTTCCTGAAGAGTACCAACATGTGCAAACGGATCCTGACTAATGTCCAGCTGGGTTCCTCCTCACATGGAGCCAGATCACTTGCTTTTGTTTATCACTCCTGCATTTTTAAAACCACATCTATGTTTAAGCAGAGAGTAGTAAGTGCTCTAATCCAGTGCTGGTCCATGGGAGGCTGGTCAGCTCCATTAGTCCCTCCTCCAGCCTTGGAACTGGACCTCTACAGTAAAGTAGTCACCACTGAAGCTTCCTTCCCCTTCCCTGGAGTTATGTAGTCCACATATTTTAAATAAGGACTTGTTGACCAGTGGGTAGATGGCAGATTCCTGTTGGGTAAGATATCCATCCTCCATCCTGGGCACCGGTCGATCTACTAGCCAATCAGTCAGTCAAGCAATTGAGCGCTACAGCTTGCTGAGCTGTGTGTAGGTCCCTGCTACAAGGAATGGAGTCCCTACTCAAAGGAGCTTTGAAGGTTTGTTGGGAAGGCAAAGCTCACACTCGCAAAGGCCTAGCGAATGCAAAATACATAATATGAGACCACACTATCATACACTGGCCACGCGTGTGGCAGACCCTGTTCTGTTCATTTGCTAACTCACCATTCATTAGCTGCTGGCTTGTGCTGATGACTCACAGACAAGTCTCTCTATGTGTTCTTCTGAGCCAGGCACTGACCTAGGTTTGGAGTGTGCAGGGTTATAGATAGAGCCTCTGCTCTCCAGGACATCACATTGCACTGGGGAGAACTTCACTTGGAAGAGACCCAGGGAGCAAGACAAGCCTGAGTGTGGCCCACACCCTGGAGCCTGGCATGCAGAGCCCAGCCAAGACCCCAGGAGCTGCCGTTCTAAGCAGTGTCTCCATCACAGCCTGTGATGAGACACACCTGTCCCAGGTGGTATATTAATTTCCTGTGGCTGCTGTATCACAAACATAATGTCTTAAAATTATGGCCTTTTTCTGTACCAGGGATCGAACTTGGGACCTTCATTGCGAAGCAGGAGGCAGAATCAACGAGCTAAATCCCCAGCCCATTATGGCCTTCTATCTTCTCATTGTTCTGGATGCCAGAGGTCTGAAATCAGTACTACTGGGTTCAGATGAAAGAATCACATGGCACTTCTCCTTCCTTCAGGAGCTCCGCAAGGGGGAACTTATTCTTTGGCTCCTCCAGCCCCTGGTGGCTGCTAGCTTTCCTACGCTGATCACTCCCACCTTGAAGGCCAGCATCTCCAAATCCCTCTGTGCTCCATCTTCACATGACCTTCTCTCTGTGTGTCAAATACCCCTTAGCATCCTGCTATAAATCTGCTTGGGATTATACTGAGACCCTACCAAGGTAATCTTTCCACCTCAAGGTTCTTACACTCTGTGTGTGTGCGTGCATGTGTGCACACAAGCATGTGTGTGTAACTCAGGGCTTTATTCATGCTATGCAAGTGCTTTACCACTGAGCTGCTCCCTCAGTCACACACCCCCTCATGTACACTTTAAAAAAATGTTCGAGACAGTCTTGCTCAGTTGTTCTGGATAGCTTTAAACTTGTGATCCTCCTGCCTCAGCTTCCCAAGTAGCTGGGATTTACAGGCCTGCACCACCCATACCTGGCTTCAAGATTCTTATTTAATCATATCTATAAAGACCTTTTCCTTAGAGGGTGACATTTGCGGTTTCAAAGGATGGGATCCTGATGCCTTGGGGACTGCTGTTCTGCCAGCCATGTGTGCCTTCCTTGGTTGTTAGGCAGACTGGGCTTTTAGACATCGCCTGAAGTATTCACTCCACAGATGCACCGCTTCTTGTCCCCTTTCTACAACTTCTTGGCAGCTTCCCCAGGACACGTGTCTTCCTTGGAAAGGAAGAGCTCAGGGTCACAGATCAAGCTGCTGCTCGGTGGCTTCCCTGGGAGACAAGGCCCAGCCCAGCCCCACCTCCTCCTGTCCGCTGAGGTTTCTGAGAGCTAATCATCACCTTGTAGCTCCTCAGTGTGCATGTCTAATCACTCACAAATGCCTGTACTCTGTGAACAGAGAGGAGGTCACAAGTCAAATGTATGCCTAGGGTCAGTGCAGAAACACAAAGGAGATTAAGGGGACAGAGAGAGGGCAGGGCAGGCCTATTCCTGCTGGCAGTTAACCTAGCAGCACTGCTGCAAGACAAGCGGGCAGCTCTGGCCCTCAGCCCCTCCCAGAGCCCTACTCTTCCCTGTGGGAGACCAGAGAGACATGGGCCCATTTACAGAATTCCTCACACTCACTGATGGGAACTCTGCCCTTAAGTCAAACAAACTTCGTGTTGTGGCATTGTTTCACTTTTCTGGAAAGCAAGGCAATAACAATGCGGGCTCTTTGGCTCCAATTTTGCAATATTATTTGCATGTTATGCCAATTAGAAAAGACCTGAAGTGCTACTGAGTGGCTACCTTAAATATTTCAGGTTTGATAAGTACGAAGTGAAGGAATGTCTGAGCCTGGCGAGGAAGGCTTTCCCAGCATCGGCGTACAGGGAGCATTGCAGAATGTTTCTAGAGTCCTAAGACCTGGACAATGGCCCCAAGACTTTGCAGATGGCCTCCTTTCTTCCCTGGAGACAGCTAGCCAGAGAAGCATTTCCTGTACCACATAGCTCAGTATGATGATTCCTGTTCCCAAAGCATCTCATAGGGTGTTCATTCCCATCCAGAAGCTGGCCTTATGATGTCCATTTTACAGAAGAAGAGATGGTCCAGAGATGGAGTGACCAAACTAAGGATACAGAAAGGAGAGAACAATGGCAAATGACCTGACTTATTGAGAGGCTGTCCAGGGATTCTTTGTCAAACAGTACTGTCTTTCAGGGATATTGTCTTTCAGCCCAGGGAAACTTGTATCTGGACAGAGCCTGCCTGTGTGTAGGAGAGAAAAGGTCAACAGTTAGTCTTTCTGGACATGTCCTCTGTGTCTCTAGGGGGCCTGAGAGATAGCACACTTAGATAGCTCATGTGCTCAGGAAGTGTTAACATCTGTGTCTCTGGATAGGGCTCTCCAGGAGAATCCTGCTGGGGACAAGCATCCTGGGGAGGGTTTTACAGACACCTAGGTTCTAAAGTTTCAATCTAGATCTCTTTTTATCCTCAACCACAGAGTCCTCTTTGTTACTGGGCAAGTCATTAAATCACTGCACAAGAGCAAGGATCACAGGGACCTGGCTAGGCAGGGATCTGGCCAAGCCTGATTCCCCAGAGATGCTCATAAGGTCGTGGAACCTAGAGTTCTGTGGAATGATGAATGGTAGTTGAAGGTTTTGGAGAAATAAGATTTGCCCTACCCACTTGCTCCACCTCATCCCCATGTCTAAGAACTGACCCCAGTTGCCAAGGTGACACCCAGGGTTATGTTGTACTATGACCTTCTTAGTATGGTCTTTGTAGTTTTGAACTACAGTGGACACTTAACCAAACCATCCCATTATCTCCTTGCAGAGGATTTGGAGTTAGGACAGGGAGGCCCCTCTGATTCCTCTCATCAGGGTGCTAGGGATGGTAACTCAGGGGCCATGGACTTTTAGCATAAGAAAAGAGAGAGCTGGTGTGCAGAAGGAGACTAAGGCAGGCCTAGGAGAGACAGATGTTAATGTGGGCCTGGGCATGCTGCCAGTTTCCCCAAAGGTCTCTGCTTCCTAACAACAGAACTCACTCTATTGTTAAGACCATATGAGTGGCTTCTGTTCCCTGCAGCCAAAGGAGCTCAGACCACAGCAACAGCATGGTCCCTGTGTGGGCTTGGTGAAGTCTCCAGGACCTTAGGTGCAGGGATAGCTATTCCTACATCTCCCTGAGGCCTGCGAGGTTCTGGGGCTGGATCTGCCTGGCCCTGAGGTCAAACTCACCCATATTGTGAGGAAAAGTTCTCTGTAGACTTCCTGAATGGCATGAACTTTGAGGGCAGAACAGGTTTCCCTTATAGGAACGAGCCCAAGAAAATCACCCCAGAATATGCGGCTATCAGAGAGGGCATGTTAAGGCAGGAGGGAGTGTCACAGCAGGGGTGTTTGCACAGTGCCATCTCTTGGTCAGCTTCACCCTCAACCTGACATATTCATACCTCTCCTCGTTCCTGTAGGGGTGACAACATTATCATTTAAGTGAGGAAAGAGAGGTTCGAAAATGTGCTGGGCTTCTTGGGCTTCTCTGACAAATGGCTGCCTGCTGGGTGGTTTCAAAGACTGGAAATTCACTCTGTCACAGTTCTGAAGGTCAGAAGGTTGAAATCCAGGTGTCGGCAGGGCCTCACTCCCTCCAGAGGCACTGATGGAGAATCTCTGCCTTTTCTGGTAGTTTCACCTCATCCTTCGGCTGTGGTTCCATCCATCCATCCCTCTCCATCTTCACAAGGCCTGCTCACCCCTATATTTTTCTTCTCTTCCATTCTTGTTCACTCGTGGTTGGATTCAGACCAACCTGGGTAACCAGGGCAAGCTCATTTTGAGATCCTTCACTTAATTCCATCTACAAATACCCCTTTCCTGAATAAGGACACAGTCACCAATTCTGAGGATTAGCATGTGGATATGCCATTTGGGGGCTGGCATTCCATCCCTGACAAAGAGACTACCTGATTTTCCATGGTCACACAGCACACAGTGTCTGAGTGAGGTCTGGAACAAGGCCGGTCCCATTGCTATGGTGGTTACCAGGCATAATGAGGAGGTACAGGGAGGGGTATGGTGGGGACAGAGGGAAGGAAATGAGAGAAGGAGTCACCCAGCTCCAGGTGCACACACAGGAAAACCAGAGATGATTCTTTTTATTTGGAACTGTGGCTCCCAGAGAAAGCCAGTGTACAAGTGAGCCCCTGGCATTCCCTCCACACCCATTTACCTTTCTTTCCACAAAGCATGGTTTACCCTCCCAGAACCACGCCGCCCTACAGCTTGCACTGGGCACATGGATAGCAACATGGGCAGTCCCCCAGATTTTCAGCACAATGTGGAGGAGCTCCCAAAGATGACAATATGGGCTGTTCCAGGATGAAAGCTCTTTCCAGACAAGTGCCAAGGGAAGAGTGAAGGACCCAGAGCAGAACAGCACAGAAGCCCTGGTAGTTGCCTGGGCACTGGGAGGGAAGACTATGCCCCTCCCAGGCTGGTCTGCAGGGAAAGCGCAGCTGTGGAGGTGCACAGCGAGTCCTGTGGATACCTGGTGAGCAATCGAGGAAGAGATCTCTTATCCACCAGGGAAACTATCACTCACCCATGTCCCTGCCCTCCCTCTCCCAACACACATGCACACACACACACACACACACACACCCAATGGCTTTTGTGTGATGAGCTGGGTCTGTGGCACCCAGGCCTTCCCCCGACTGAGCATCTCCACCATTGACTCAGCCCTCCCTTCTCCGTATGTGAACTGAGAAAATCCACTCTTCCACCCAAACCGGAGTAAATCCTTAAGTGACACGGAAAGTTCAGTTCAACACTCATGAAAATTGAATTTATCTTGGAAATGTTTTATTCCTCCAAAAGTTCACTTTGGCAAAGTCTAATGTACAGAAAAGCATGAAATACTATGGCTCCGGAGGAAGTGAGTTGTTCTGCTAAGCATTAAGCCGCAGGGTCCGAATCCTGCCTCGCTCCCGTCAACCACTCTCTTTAACTCAAGCGCCCATCAATGTTGCTGCTAAATGGGACTGTAGTGAACATCGCATCTTATCATAATGTCACAAAACCCATAGAATTACAAATCAGGTTTAAGGGAGCAAACATGACAGCCAAATATAAGTACACAAAAAGTACATTAAGTATCTGTCTTCATTTACAGTCCCCATTCCGACCTACCGCTCAGCTCAGGCCCTCTCTGTGCTGGGCTCAGCTTGAGGTAGTCCAAGATCCATTTTAGAGTGGACTGAAATATAAATGACAGTTCGCCCTCCACATGAACATAGACAACTGTATAAAATATTTAAATAAAGGCAGGAGAGAACAGAGGATTTCTGCAAAGCCTTTGGCAGACCCAGCCTTGGGGAATTTAGCAGCTTGAGATTCATTACAAATTTCATCTTTAATGTTATTTTTAGTTCAATATTTTGTAGCACTCAGAAGTAAATCTTGGTGTGCTGTCTTCTCTCCCCGGGCTTCCTCTCCTTTGGTGTCTGATTCTTCAGTTTTACTGAAACCTAATACGGTTTCAATAAAATTGATTTGTGACATCGTAATGCTGTTTGTTACCTTGTCCTGTTTCTCGATGTAATGCAGAGAGAACTATTGCATGATTTGGCAAAGTGAGGCGGATTGCTCTTGATTGTAGAATAAACTGACACAAACCTGAAAACTACCCTGCTGTAACAAGAAGTCTCTTCATTTCTCCTTCCTCTTCCCTCTCTTATTTGGAAGTTTCTGGCTTTGCACTACAGCTGTGGGTGCTAACGGTTCACATCCGCTCCCTGAAGACAGCTGTCCCTCCAAATGCAGGTGCTAAGAAAAGGAAGATGCCTGGGTTTGAAATAACAACTTGTCTCAGTTAATGTCCTCATAGCTGAGTCAAAATACCCAACACCACAAGTTAAAGAAGGAAAGGTTTATTGTAGATCATGGTTTGTAGAGCCAGGGTGGCATGGCATCAGAGGGGAGAAACAGTCCATAGCAAAGCAAGACAGGAAGAAGACAGGCAGCAGCCAAGTAGCAAAGCAGCAGGAGCAGCCTGCCTTCTTTCCATTCCTCTATCACCGGCTCAAGCTACCTGACTTTGGAGTAGTGTCCCCAACACCCAGAGTGGGTCACCCTTAATTCTTGCATCACACCTTTAATCCCAGCATTGCACCCTAGATTAAGTGACCTCTGAAAAGCCCCACCTGAGCCATAATACTACTCTTCAGATACTCTCTGAATATAGCTTTCCACCTGGAGACTAGCTGTTTGGTTACCTTTCTGTGAAATTCTTAAAAACAACAACAACAACAAAAAAAAACCTGTCCTTGAGCTAAGAGTGGGAGAGGACTGGAACTTGTCGACTGGACTCCTTATCCTGGGATCGTGTGCAGGCTTTTCGGGATTCCGGAGAGATGTTAGAGTGGCAAAAAAAGAAGAAAACAAAAAAGCACTGTTCAGGAGGCAGCTGGCCAGAGGAGGAGGAAGGCAGCGAAGATGGTCCTGCTGCCCATTTAGACCTCAGAAACATGAAATTGAAGTCTCTGAGTAAGAAGCAGAACCTAGAAAGCTCCTGATGATATCTGACCAAACTAGGATAGGAGGTTCTCACTTGTCCTATCAAGACAGAATTTGACTGCTGACCCGGGGAGGTGAGGGAAGGGTAAGGAAGGCTCAGATCAAAGCTCAGAGTAGCTTGACAAATAGATATTGAGCCCCAATATCAGGTGCTCCAACATATTTTCAGATGGAGACTTTCTGGGCAAGCTCCTTTCTGAGGCAGGAGAATCATAATTTCAAGCCCAGCCTGGGAAGTTTAGAAACTTAGCCCTGTGTTGGGGGTGGGATGGGGGGGTGTCTGTTTACATTGTAAAAATGGAAAGAAAGAACTAGGGTGGTTTTTCTGGGTAATTTAAAACCAAATAAAGCCTACCAAAAACCTAATAGATTTTAAAACAACATCAACCAAACCTAGATATTTCAATGCTGGGACAGAGTACTTAGGGCAGGTGGATATGAATGATGGTAGTCCTTGTTTCTGTTTTGCTTTTTTCTGATTTATCCAAATACTCTGAAAGCTGCTTTGGAGGCTGAGGCTACCAAAGAAAAGCAGGCCTCTGTGAGGAACAGGCTTGGAATCTGGAAAACAGAGAAGTTGGCCCAAGGAGATCTGGGCTGGAAGAATTGATGGCTTTGGGAATTTATGGTCTTACCTTCTGACAAGAGAAATCCTGGGGGCCAGGGATGTAACTCAGTGGTGCCTCACCTGCCTGGCAAGTGCAAGGACTTGAGTTTGTTTCCCAATATGGGAAAAAAAGAGAGAAATCACTGGATTACTATCCTTCCAACGTGCCAGTAACCCTCAGTTTGTAATCCAAGATGCCTACAAACCTGAACTACAGTGACTCAATGAAAATGACAGCCATCAAGCTCTTCCCAAGGAGCCAGTGGTAGAGTGGCGCACCCTGCTTCCCCTCAGCAGCGTCTCTCATCTTTTGTACTTCGATCTGCTTCATTGAGTGGAGGGAAACTGTCAGGGAATTCATCTTAGGAAGATTTAGAAGACCAAGAGCAGGTTTGGTGAGGCTTCCACTGAACAGAGAAGCACAGTCCTCTTTGCTTTCATCTGGATTCCCTGAGACCCTATTTGTTGGTACTGATGGGGGGTGCGGGGGATGTCCTGTCACTGAAGCTCTCAGGTGACCAGGCTGGAGGAAGCAGGGACCTTTTGGGCCAGGCCTCAGGTTCTCTGGAACCTGATGGAGATTCTCATGCAAGTGATTTACGGGAAGAGTATTGACAGGTGAAATCTGTAGGTGAGGAGGAAGTCAGAGAGGGCAGGGAGAGAAGGCGGGTGAGGACAGGAATGGGACGAGTCTCAGGCCCTGCTGTATAACATAGGGTTCTCCAGAGACAATGAACCTGTAGGGTACAAAGATGAAGATTCACAAGGTGAAAGGTAAATGGTAAGTCATAAAAGACATTGCCATTAATCCTCCTCAAAACACTCACTTTGAACACACTTATCCCATCATCAGAGCCACTTTCTGAAGCAGTTCTGGAAGTCCTCTTTCCTGAGTGTCTTTATGAAATGTGATTTAAAAAATACACTGAATGCAGTTGCTGAGTGCCACCCGACAGAAAGGCATGTCTGTAACATAGTCATATATTCTCATCCACACTACTCACAGCTTCTGGCACCATATATAGAGTCACTTCTGGCTCTTTCTCAAAGTCAAAATTAACCTTGAAAGGTAAATGTTTTGAACCAAATTCATGGCATCAAGGCAGCCATGAGGACAAAACTAAAGACAATAGCACCCAGAGCCATCCTAGGTTAAGGGAAGAGCCCTAGGCTGTTGAACTCCTTCATCTGTCATTGGTTGGGGGGGACACCCCAAAAGAAGGAGACTTCTTATATATTTGAAAGGAAAGGTGACTTCTAATTGTGGAGGGCATTTCCCGGGAGCGGCCTGCTTTGGTCAGAAGCTGGCAGCGCAGCACAACAGAGGTTATCCAGCCAGGGCATTGCCTCCTACAGGCAGGCTCACCTGTCCAAGTAAAATCTATCATTTTCCCTGCTAAGCTGAGATCTACATTTTAGTTCATGAAGACAAGAAAACTTGCTGTGGTCCAGTGCATTTTTGAACCCATCAGAAGATAAACCTCTAAAGAATAACAGCTCCAAAGCAAGGCAAGCTGGCCTCTTGCCACTCACATTTTAGGAGAAGAAAGGGTCGAGCTGAGAGCAAGAGAGGGACCATTTGCAGTTATCCCAACATGAACCTCTTTCACTTATGGAGCTGCTGTTAGATTCAATGAGAAAATGTGTGTGAGGCATTTTACACACTGCCTGGCACATAGTAACAGCTCAATAAACATTAGCTTGTTATTATTATCATTTTCCTAAATGGTGAGGTCAAACCAATTAACTGAGTTTGTCTTTTTAATGAAAACTTTGATGAAATAATCATTGCGAGGTAGAGAGGCTTCAAAACCCCTGCTAACTGGAAGGATTAAAAATGGCCTTGATTAAGTGGTGGCAGTGACAGCATATAGATTTTCTTACATGCCCACGCCCCAGGGTTGTGGTGGCCGCTATTGTTAAGAAGGATTCTGAGGCCAAATTCAGGCTTAGGGCTCAGGAGTTTCCGTAATTAGTCATGTCTACCAGGCTTGCAAGAGAAGTGTGGGTAAAGGTGACATGTGGTATCCCTGTCATTTGGAATAATCGGAACACATGGCTCTTCTTCTTCTTCTTCTTCTTCTTCTTCTTCTTCTTCTTCTTCTTCTTCTTCTTCTTCTTCTTCTTCTTCTTCTTCTTTCTTCTCTCTTCCTCTTCTTCTAGAAAATAGTTTACAAGAGCTGCTTTGCTCCTTTAACAGCAAGAGTGAGGCTCAGGGATTTCTACTCTGCAGAGGTGAGATAGGGAAAAGTTTCCCAGAATGCATCCAGTGTAAACACACTGCTTTAGCAGCACCTGGGTCATCCCAAGAAGAGAAAGGAAGAGAGAAGAAAAGGAGAGAGGGTGAAAGAGGAGCAAAAAGCCTTTACTATTCAAAGCATAACAAAACTAAAAGCATTAGTAACCAAAATGTATAAATATATGCGTGAATCTATTAATAACCACAAACAAATAAAAAAGGAAGATAGGAAGACAGACAAAAGCTAAGACTTCTTGGGTGAAACCCAAGGGCCATTAAATAAAATCTGTCCAGTTTTCCCAGTTGTCCACGATAAGTGAATGAAAACGACATCCTATTCTCCAAAGTGGCGAAACTTTCAAATCTGATGATACAAAGGTTTGGGAGGGTGTGGGAACTGGGTGGATGAACTGATAATACTGAGTATAGCTGTGAATGTGGCATTTCTACCTCTGGTTGTCAACTCTAGAAAAACCTAAGTTCAGGGCATCACATGGAAGGATGCTGGGCACAGCGGTAGCAAAAGTTAAAACTAACCAAATGAGGGCGAGGGATTTAGCTCAGAGGTTCTGCCGCCTGCCTCTCAAGTCCATGGACCCTAGTTCAATCCCCGGTACTCCCCCCGCCAAAAAAAAGCTAACCAAATTGCCTATCCACAGGGCAAAAAGTAGTGAACAGGATAAGATGTACAATCCACCTTTGAGTAGCAAAGCAGTGCCCCTATTTTATGTATATAAAGAACATGAGCCAGGGCTACAGTCCCTACTTTCGTTAGCACTGTGTTTTCCATCTAGACACAAAGACAACATATAGGAAGGTTACACGCCTGCAGATTTATCGTGACAATATGTAATAGACAGGGGGTTGGGATAAGGAGGGTCAAAAAGGACCTCGGGCTTACCTCTAATGTATTAATGCTTTATACGAGGAACACATTTCTGTATTCTTCGCATGACTGGCAGTTAATTTTGAAAAGTCCTGACTCTCGGTCACAATACAGGCAGAGGGCAGAGTGAGCCCAGCTGGATGGATGTGGCGAGGTCTCCATCTCCACAGAAACCGCTACTCTCTTTCTGCTTGGTGGTCATATCTGCTACTGCGAACCTTGTGGGTTTGCTTACCTGACAAGCGCAGCCTGCAGCTTTCCTGTTGGATACCGCTTAAGATGGTATGCACAGACCAGGCTGTAGGGTGGGCAGCTGCCCTAGGAAAGAAACCCAGACTGCTGGTCCCTGCATGGTTCAGCCTTTCAAATCTCCTAGACAGGTTCTTGCCACCTCTGGTACTTTGGAGGGGACTGTGAACAATTGAAATAGTCCTGTCCTGGATGCCTTCTCTCCTTGTTCATGGCGCTGGATGCCAACTCCCACCATATCGGACCCTCTGGCTCCAGAAGTGGGTGACCTATAATTGCTCAGTGGGGCTTCTTCCCTAATTCTGGGTCATAGCGGACCCTAAGGCAGACACACCTGCCAAGATCCTTGCAATGCTGATTCTGGTGTATGGGCAAGACAGACCTATCCAGTCCCTCTCCCCTCCCAACTGCTGCAACACAGAGGGCAGCCTCTCTGGTCTCTGCGGACTCTCAGGAGCAGTTCATGCCTCCTCCCCACTGACCACACCTCTCTCCAGTCTCCTCTCCAGGCACAGTGGCCTCTGCCAGTGCCCAGGGGAATCTCCTCTTTCTGACTTGGGCAATGCCTTGCTTTATTTCCACTGGCAAGAAGCATTTCTACCTCTTTCCTCGAGGCCATGAGGTGGTCTGGGAGAGACCGGCCTGGAGGGGGAAGGACAAGCACATTAGTAGTATTTCCCTATGCTCTTTGTCTTTTTGTGTTCTCACCACCCCTTCCTTTAACTCACACGATTGTCACCTGTGCCATGCAGAGACCTGAGCACACCTTGTCATCACCCCCTCCCTGTACAGTGGGCAGGAGGACCTGCTTCCAGCGAGAGTGCCAAATACAGAGTGCCCTTCTCATCATTGTTATTAAATTATTAAGTACAGATGCTTGTCCGCTTACAGTGGGATTGCTTCTCAACATCCCATGATAAATCCCAAATAATCAATATGGAGATTCCTCAAAAAACTAAAAACTATTAGTTCCACTAGGCCTAACACTCCCCCTACTAGATATTGTTCAAAAGAGTTAAAGACAGCATATTCAGTGGTGGGTACCTGCAAGCCCATGCTTGCACATTTCATAATAGCTAAATCTTGGACGTGGCCTATATTTCCATCAACAGATAAATGGATAAGAAAAACATGGCATTTACACACAGCAGAGTACTACTCTGCTCTCAAGAAGGATAAACGTAAGTAATCTTGTAGGAAAATGGATGCACCTTGAAACTATAATGTGAAATATATCAGACACACAAACTTAAATATTGTATTGTTTCTCTTATATGAGTAACCAGAGTATAAATAAAGAGTAAGATAAAAGGAAATTGGAAGATAAATCTTACAAATGGAAGAGGACCAAGAGATGCAAGGTGGAGGGAGGAAGGGAGAGGAAGGGGGTATAAAAGAATTAAGATGTGCCACGTACATGTACCAACCACCCACAGTGAATGTGATTAGTATGCGTCACAAGTATGAGAAAAGAAGAAGGAAATGGTAGAAGAGACTCTAGAGATTCAGGAAGGAGAGGGGAAGGGAGGGAAGAGGAAAACAAAAACCTAGAAGAATCAAGATATGTAAACTACATGTACCTACTCCCTAAGATGAATGTAAACATTATGCACTGCAAACAAGAGCAAATAATACAATTAAAAAAGAAAATGTATGAAGTACACCGAATCTACCAGCCATCATGGTTTAGCCTTATTTACCTAAACATGCTCAGAGCACTTACTCTACAATTAGGGGAAATCCTCTAACACAAAGGTGATTTTATAATAACATGTGGGAGAGCTCATGCAATTCCTGAGCACCTGTCTCCAGAACGACACTGGCTGCACACTCCTCTGTGGAGCGTCAGTTGTTTGTCACACAAATGTGTGGCCGACTGAGGTCATGTGGGTTTTAGTCACTGCCCGGCATTATGAGAGAAAGCACTGGGTGCTTATCTGGAAGATGATCAAAATCCAAGGTCAAGTCCTATGGAATACATTACTCCAGCACCTCTGTAAAGTTGCAGAGTTGTTGGCTGCATCATCTATGTTACCAAGACCAGAGAGTAAAGACTGGTCTGCCAACTGCCGTGCTGGTCCATGCCTCTGGCATCCTACAGTTGGGGATGCCCTGTAACTCAGGAAGTACCAATGGCTCAGAGTCAGAATTCTCTGCCCAGTTGCAGGCTTAGCTACTTAGTCTCTTGAGGCAATTGAGTGGATGCTCCAACTTATCTGAGAGTAAACACCAGTTTTCTCTTCCACTGTGTGTGTAATGCTTTTCATAATCATGTTCACCTTACCCCTCTCCTGGGCTGACTGAGGGTGGAGTGCTTTACTCACAGGAAAAGGCTTTTGCAACTTGGAAGGCCTGCGTTAATGGGGTCACATGGTCCTGGGCAGGGGACATTCTTCTCTAGTCCCTGATCCGGGCTCATTCATCAAATACCTGATCAGCAAAGATTTATTGAGAATACACTATGTGCTGGCGATTCTCCTAGACTCCAGGAATGCAGAGAAAGATACAGTCCAGCCCTCCAGTCATTTTCAGCACAGCAGCAAGGGATGGAAATAGAAATCGATGAGAAGAGAGTGGCAGGTGCTATCCAGGGCAGACACGGAAGGTTCTCTGGGCGCATCACTGGTCACTAACCTCCAAGAAGGTGCTCTGAGCTGACAGCATCCTGGTCAGAGTGAGAAGCATGTACCAACGCACAGGAGCATGAGAGAGCATGGTCCCTTCTTTTTCAGGAAGATGTGTCTCGGAAAGCCTAATGCTTCTTATGAATTCAAGACCAAGGAAGAAGAGTCACACATATGGCAGGTACAATTGGATGCAGTTAGTGCCCCGCCCACATCCCTATGGTACTCTGAACTCACGAGCAGACTGGTCCTACTGTCCAGCCTTGCAGATGAGGCAGCCACAAAGGACCAGGGAGTTATTAGCCCCAGGAGCAGCCCTTATTCCCATGCTGTCTCCCTCTACCCTAGGGTGGGACTGCTCTGTCCCATCCCTCAAAACATGCATGTAGGTGTCAGCAGGTCTGAGTCCCACATTACCTGGCTCCCCCACCCCCTTGTCTTACTGAGATGTCTCCTGGGATTAGCTCCCAAATAAGTTATTTATTCTGGTAATCTTTGGTTCGGGGTTGGCTTCTGGGAGAGCCCAACCTGAGACGTGCCCTAATGTGAAAAACCCGAGTTTGGGTCACCACTCACCTTGAATGTGTTCCAATGGGCTGTTCCATTCAGGGGATACTGCCGCATTTCTGTCAACCTGTTCTTGCTGTATCTGCCTATAGGTCGAGGGAGGATAAATGTCAGACTCCTTGCAGCTTGGAAAGCCCTGTCGCTCTGTCGCCTTTCCCCAGCCTCTCCATCATACCCACACCCCTTGTTTACCAAATGTTCAATTTTGGTTTTGTTACTATAAAAATCAAGCAGCTGGCAATTCCAGCTTGATTAGCAGGTCTCCAGTTTTGATTAGTAAATTACTGAGGTAATCAAGGTTAATTCTAGTTGCAGTGCTCAGCAATAGATTTTATATTTTATGGTTTTCCTGCCCGGGATGGAGAAAATTGCATTAAAGGAAACCAGAGATAGGAAAAGAGGGAAGTGAATCCTAGCAGTACTGGGAATGGATTCCTGTAAGATTCCTCTCTCTACTCTACCTTCAAATGGGCTCTTTCCTGGGGTCAAGAAGGCTGGGTGAGGCCTCTTGAGAAATATCAGTCCACACCCTTAGGATTTTTGAGTCCATTTGAGAAACCAGGGAAACACTTGTCACAGGAGCTAAAACCAGGGATCTCAGGTCAGAAACCCCAACTATTCTGGGTCAGGAGGTCAGTGCTCAAAATTCCAGGTGCCTTTGGGTTGATTGATATCCTTAATTGCCTCAGGACTGGGTACAAGGGAAGGCAGGGTGCAGTCAGCCCCGGTTTGAGGACAACTCCTTTGCTTCCCACCCTGGGATAGATCCCCTTCACCAGCAAATGTGTGGCCTCCACCGAAGAAGTCAGGAGTTCTGAGAGATGCTCACTCCAACCTGAGAGACAGCTGCTGAATTGGTGGAGCCTTGAGCTAGATTTCATTTCTAATCTTGTCCTGGGTCTCCTACTTGGACTGTGGAAGTTGGAATTAGGTGTCCTGTGCCACAGATCAAGCAAGAAGACCGGGGAGGAGGGAAGCTGGATGAGGCCACCCAGGATAGTCCATGAGCTCATTCCACCACCTGTAACATCCCTAAACTATAATTACTAAATGTCAGCCAGGAATACTCTCCTTCCAGAAGGTGACATTTGTTTTCAGTATCTCTTTGGGTGGTAGATGCCATCAGTACATAGAATCTACATAAAACTTTGTTAGCAGGAGAGATGGGTGGGTGGTAGATAAAGCTATGGGGAGTGCAGGCAGGCCCAGCCCCATCCTCCCTTCTGATCACCCTACCCTCCACCCATCTGCTCACCCCGACACCCCACAGGGGCACTGTGAGCCAGCGCACATGGTGAGTCCTATCTGTCTGAACCTATAGATGAAGTTAGTTATGCTATAGGGTCGGCCCTCATCCTTTCCTCCAGATACCACAAAGTGCTGTGTGCCTTGATGGATATTCTACTCTTGGGAATCTTTCTCCAGGGTCACCGGGTAGGAAGATAAATGAAGTAAAACCCAGATTTGGCCATGGTGGGTTTTGAGAAACTCAGCAAGGGACTTCCTTCTTAGTGTCTCCCCTTCCCAAGTTCTCTTCCCAACTCCTGAAGTCCTCTTAGCACTTTTACAAGGTGCATGGGGAAGAGGGCAGTGGGAGGAGAGGTGGAATGAGCTCTCCTGTTTGGAGGCGAGACTAAGGGTCTGCATTCTCAGTGTCCCTGTGGACCACACCAATCTGCGCAGTCGGGGAGGGCCCACAACTATCCAAACCTCATTTCCAATGGGCTTTGGTAGGCGGAGAGGAAAAGGGTTTTTATCCTTCAACTATGCAATCTGAGTGTCCTCAGGTCCCTCAGAAATCTCAGGCAAGAACTCTTCAGTCTTCATTTTTGTATCTTTTGTAGCCACTCAATAATCCCACCCATCCTTTCACATTGCTTGGTTGTTTGTTTTTGGTCCACAGTGTTTTGATGTGTTCTTTTGGAGTAATAAGAATAAGGCTCCATGAGCTGGGCATGGCGGTGCATGCCTGTGTTCCAGCACTCTGAGAGGCTGAGGCAGGAGGACTGAAATCGGAGACCAGCTTGAGCAACTTGGAGACTTAGTGGGACCTTCTCAAAGTAAAAAATAAGAAGTGTGAGAGTTGTAGCTCAGTGCAAAGACCCACAGTTCAATTCCTAAAACCATGAAAAGGCGAAAGAGAGAGAGAGAAAAAAACAAAACAGAGAGAGAGCTCTGAGGAGATGATCAGAGAGATGGAGACGGGGAGAAGAGAACCTTGGCAACTTTCATTGCCTAAGAACAATGAAGTCCTCACCTTTGTTGAGTGATGGGATCAGAATTGTTGGGGGAACCAGCAGCTTTTGGGTGGGGCTCAGGGATTTCTCCTTATGCTGCACTGTCCCCTCAGCTGGACTCAAACCCCATCTAGTCATCCTCTTCCGTGGAGGCCACTCATTTGCTGGCCCATTATTTCTCAGTTGTATGACCTCCAACAGGGCACTTCTTTGTACCTTACCTTCCTCATCTGTGAAATGGGCGCTATGATAGTATTTAATTCTCAGGCTGTGCACAAATAAATGAGATAATGCACATAAAAGGTTTTGATCATTTCAATAAATCGTACTTAAATTTTACCCATTTTCATTTTTTCCATAAGTCGCAATGCTCCAATACAGCAGTCCCAATATACACATCTACACTTACATCATGTTCTCTGGTGAGCTGTAAGCCAAAGCAAGCCAAGTGCACAAGCCCAGGGTCAGTGTGGGCAAGCGAGGACAGTGAGAGTTCAGACTCATGGGGCCGTGCATGGAACAATCCGTCACACAGGCCTTAGAGAAGAAATTCCTTATCATGCTAAGTGAATGCTTTTGTGTTTTACTCAGGAGGGGAAAACTTTCTGGGTTAAAACATACCAGCTATCTCATGGCAAAATGCCTCTCAATCCAAGCATGCTATGGATTTCCTCTGTCAGCAGTTATAACCATGTGTGGGTTTCCATATTTTGTTCCCTTCTTCCTCACTTCCCCTTGTCCTAATCTAAAGCATTAGATTTGCTTTATTTCCTCCTTTTTATACCTTTTGTCTTGTCCTAAGCCACCAGCCAAGTGAGAGAGAGTCAGGGTAAAGATAATTGTCTGGGAAAGAAGAAATCTCTGGGGCACGTGAAGAATCCATAAATTCTACCCTGGGATATGGCCATGGCTTCCTCCTCTACCCCAATATCTTGGTAGTAGGAAATAGTAGTTACATCGGAATGTGTTTTGGAGATGAATTTTAACAAATGTCCTTGGTATTATGCAGATTTTCCTCTATAGATCACTATCCGTGGAGCAAAGCACCATCATGTGGGTATAAGGTTGAGGGTGTTAAGGTGTTACCCTGAAGCCAAACTGCTGAATCAAAACCCCAGAACAATGGCTTCTGGCATTGTCTGCTGTTAGTGATTGTTAGTTGATGTCATTTTGCAGAACAAAATTATAAGCAAAATGGATGTTTTGGGTCAGAGTGTGGCAAGGAATATATAGCTGCATTTCTTTCAATAAATCTGTCCTCTTTTCCCTGGACAAAGACATACAACCTATAGTGATTGACGTTTTCTCCACTAAATTATACTACGTCTGTTTCTAGAAGAAATGTCTCCATTCCAAAATTAGCTAACCATCAACGTAACATAAAATAACTTGAACATGGTGTCATTTCACAAAGATATTGATTCACGCAGACTTA
This sequence comes from Fukomys damarensis, assembly GCF_012274545.1. NCBI lineage: Eukaryota > Metazoa > Chordata > Mammalia > Rodentia > Bathyergidae > Fukomys > Fukomys damarensis. Next base: position 53,436,273 of record NW_022900931.1, read on the forward strand.
CTGGATTAATAACTGGTTTCCCATAAAAGGAGTAGTCACTATGTCTTTGGTAGACAGAAAAAATATACACTTTAGAACAATATATATTGGTACATTTAAGCCTGATTGCTAAGCTCAAATAAACAGAACAGTTTTCAGGGGCAACATCGCAAATGAAAAGAGAGGTGACAATGCAACATACAAATGGATCCAGCGGTGATGGAAAGCTAATAAAAAAAGACAACTATTTATTTATTTGGAGCATTTGATTTTACTCTATTGGATTACACAAAGCTCTAATTTTTCACTGTAGTCAATCTATATAAAAGTTCAACTGATTGAAGCATATATTTAATTCCCAAATGCCTTTTCTTTCAGCCTCTACTTTTTCAAAGTTGGACAACCTTTGGTGTCCCGAGTAGCAAAGAGATTTGGCTTATATTGGAGCAACCAGACTGGAGGAAACATTTAAAGGCAATGGGTGATTTACTCAGTTCCTAGTGACAGCCGATCCACTCTCTCTTCTTGAGGACTGGACTTGCCAATATGTTGAGAAAATATGTTTCTTCCCATTTTTTAAAAGAGTGGGCTTTTTTTCAGTGAAGTTCTGTGGCAATAAAGTAATTGAAATTAACCGTCTTAGTTACTCATCCAAAAAATTTTCCCATGGCTTCTAGGATGAAATTTAAAGTCCTTACCAGCCTCCGAGGTTCCACATGTTTTGGCTCAGCTTGCTTTTCTAAGCTTACTTCTTTCTGTTCTTCTCCTTGCTAGGTAGGGTTGGTTCTATGTGTCCCCCAACCACCACACCAACTTCATGCCAATCACTGTTCCTCTATTTGCACTCTTCTGATTCTTCACATTCTGGGATACCTTCCTTGACCATCTGGTTTTCTATAAAAATGCCCAACTCTCCATTGTGCAGTTTCATCTTCTGTTAGCTTTTTAATTCCATCATCTCCTCCACTAAAATGTAAGCCACTCGGGAAAAGGCAGGCGCTTTATTGGTTTCGTTGATGGCCACATCCCTGCAGCCCAGCACAATGCTGGGACACAGAAGGCACTCAACAACTAAATGGATACATTTCTTGAAGGAAGGTTCAGAAATGCAAACTTATCATCTTGACTCGATTCCAATTTTCTGTCACTTCTAGGATAATTGTTTTCTTTGTATCTCAGTTTTTCTTCCTTTAAATAAGAAGAGTGGTGTTCATTTTCTGCCCAGGATTGGTACACAGGTTAACTCATTGCAAGACAAAACAAAACAAAACAAAATAAGCTATCTATTCATTTATTTGCTTTTTAAGGCACTCTTACTGTTTCTTCACAGCAGGATTAAGTGGTAAGAGTCTGTTAAATGTAGAAAACCAACTATGGCTGGGAGACCCTATGCTGCTACAGAATTAAAGCCCACACAGCCTACAAGGCATACTTTTGTGAATGCCCTATGAGCTTTCAAGACTCCAACAACCAGTTTTTCAATTTGTCTTTTGGTGTTGAAAACAACCCTTGTTTCTGCAGTTGAATGCTAGATTAAGTAGTTGCATTAAAAATGAATATGTTGAAACACTAAAATCACACACCATGAGATGGCCACCCGAGGAGAGACATGTGGGAATAAGATCCAGAAGGAACTGTGGATTCATGGCTCCTGTTTTGTTTATTTCTGGGCAAAAGCTGATGGAGTGAGCTGGCAGGTAGAGTAGCCCATGATTTCAGCCCTTCCTTTCTCTGGGCCCTCCATCCTCCCCACGTGGGTTTAGATGGACTTGCATTCTTCCCACCGTGGCAATTCCCCTGTGCCTTCAGGCTGCTCCAGATTCTTTATAGCTGAACTTATTGCTTCTCTGGGCAATAGTGGTGACTGCCACTGGACTTCCAACTCTCTAGGGGAATTTACTAGCTAAAATCTCATCTAGAGGTGATAGAGGAAATCTTGCTTTATAGATAAACAGTCTCCAGGACAGAACACAGGTTATTGGCAGAGCCTGGGACCAGTGGCGAGGTCACAGTTGTCTAGGAACAGTCTGGAATGCCCTGTGTGTACCAATGCTGGGAAAGTATTTCCAGGCTCAAGCATTTGTCTGCTCCATAGTTATCAAACCTGAAATATCTAACTTAGCCATCCAGCAAGACTTAACCATCTTTTCTAATTGGCAGACTCTGCAAATAACATTGTAAAATTGGAGCCAAAGAGCCCCCATTGCTACTGCCTTGCATTATAGAAATGTGAGATTTAATATTTATTCAATAGCTCCTAAATTCCTGTTTTTACCTTGCAGGCCATCAGCTCTCAAAGCGTCATTCCAACCATGAGGCCTGCAGTATCTTTGGCTGCCACTGAATTTTTGCATGATCTTTATCTGTTGTTCATTTTGAGTTGATGAGTCAAAGCCTGATTACCAAATAAAGATGTTTAGTAAGGCTGGATATCGCTGAAGCTCATTTGCAATTGGCAAAGTGGGAAGGTGTTTTAATCCCACCTGTGTCTACAGAAGAAGGAGACCAGGAAATCAGGAGGAGATAGCCCCTGGGAGGAGAGGGCCCCAGAGAGATAATCACAGCCAGTCACACTCTCCAGCTCAAATACTGTCTCAGGAGCCACCCCTTCAATTTTTTGACCCTTGTTTGTTCCCAACCCTCACCCTGCAGTAATTGTGTTCTTTCCTTTCTATCCTTCCAGAAGATAAAAGACACCATGGGCAGGATCCATGAATAAAAGTTGTTATTTATCGATGCTGGTTTTAGGGAGCATTTTTCCTTCTGATTCATGAAGTACTTCTCTGCATTCGAAAAGCAGTTCATAAATCGTTCAGTACTGGCAGAAATTAATAATAATGAATCCATTTACATAAAATAGTCCCATTCTGCCAGGTGCTGATAATATTTGAAGCTAGAACCAGTTTAGAAAGATGCATGGCGTAACTGTGTGTGTTGCCCCACACATCAGACCTCATGCCTCTCTTTTGTTGGTTTAACCAAAAGTTTATGTTTTGTCCAGTCTTGATCTCTAGGAGGTGATATTTGGAAAAAATGAATAAAAATAGATAAAATAAGAAAAATAAACTAGATATATATGCAAGTAGCATTTTCAATGTCTTAGGTAAGTTATTAGCCACATATGAGCTCATGTGTAGTTGAATTAACCCTTTGAGTAGTTCTGAAAATTGTACCAATCCATAGGATCACTTATTCCCAAGAAAGAGCATTACCATTTGAACACACACACATGCACAAACATAAACACACACTAGACTCTTGAGCAAAAAACAATAAAAGATTATCAAATCAGTGGGTTGATTTATCATAAGCTATGTTTTCCAAAGTAAATGCCAAAGGCACACAGATTCTAACTGTGGTGGAATTTAAAAATCCACAAATTGTAGCTGTGACATGGAAGAGGAATACTGGGGTCAAATGAGCTGGCCTAACATCCAGTTAAGCCAAGCCAGACAGGGTGCCTGCCTACAACAGAGTGGTAACTCAACAAATGGGCTGAAGAGTTTGTGCCATGTTTTACTAGAGCTGCTTTCCCTTTCAGGAATAGAGTGTTAATTTCTCATACTAGGTCTGTAGAAGTTTTTATTTTTTAATCACTGGTCTGTACATAACCCTCTGTCTATGGGTTATTCAGGCTCAGATCTATGAACCAAAAATATGTGGGAAAAAAATTACGGCAATATCCAAATTTGCTGTGTAAATTTGCTGTGTGCACCTGGTGCTATCTATGCTGAATCCTCAAGAATGTAGTGATGTGTGGGTATTGTGTGACATGTTCCAAGTGACCTCCAGATGGTCAACATAGGAGGACATATGTAGGTTATATATAAATATGGCACCATTTTATACAAGGCCTTTAGCATGAATGAATTTTGGTATCTCTTAGAGGTCCTAGAATTCCCTGTACATTCCCAGGGAAAAGTATGTTTATTCCCTTCTGCCTCCTCACCCTTCTCTTATCCCTGTAGGAATCTGCTGAGTTTTGTTTAATGTACATTTTTGCTTTGTTTGCATGTATTTTAACTTACATAAGTGATCCTGGATAACTGACCTTATTCTGTATCTTTCTCATTTCATGAAACACTGTGATTCCACATGCACTCATGTTGCTTCTCTGTAAACAGCACAGCCTGCTGCTTCTGGTTCAACACAATGCTCAGTAATGCCTGCCGGTTCTCCCAGGAGAGGGTACCCAGGTCCCTTCCAGCTCTCTGCCACTGTAGGCAATGCTACAAAGAGAGTCCTTTCTGACCTGTTTGGGGATTTCTTTGGGGTATGTGTCCAGCAGCAGAGTTTCTGGATCATGGCATGTGTATATATTAAATTAGATTAGAATAACTGGTTGCTCCATTCTACATTCCCACCAGCAGTGACAAGAGTCCCATGAACCTTCCAACATGTGGCATTGTCTAGCTGAATACTTTCCCAGAAAAAGATATAAAGTATTGTCTCCTTTTAATGACATTTTCCCAATTATTAATAAGTGTGAACATCTCTGTTTGTGTTTATTAATTAGCCTTCTGAATCTTCTCTGTAAATCGCCTGTTTATAGCCTGTACTTATTTTTTTTCCCATTTTGGGGATTCTGCCATCTTATTGATTTGTAGAAATGCCTTCATTTTTGACACCACAAATTTCTCCTTCTATTCCACTCTTTATTAACAAAGTGTTTTCAGTTGAATATAAATTCTCATTTTCCTTTCTAGTTGTGCAGTTCCATCAGACTTTGAGGGGTCCCCATAATCCCTCCCTCCTGGTACTCACACGGTCGTGAAATCCTCTCATTTCAAGGGCAGCCTAAACTCAGTGACTTGCTACTATCTAATGGTATATGTCAAAAGCAAGGAAGTGCTAGTTCATGAGTAGATTATGAGAGATCGTGACTTCCTACTAGCTAGCTGACTATTGCCTTCTTTATGAACCCTTAGGTGAAACAGGCTATTAGGCTGGGTGACTCATGTGGCTGGGATCTGAAGGAACAGAGTTTTGCTAATAATTCCATGAACTTGGACCTGGATGTTTTTCCAGTAGAGCCTTCAGGTGACTGAGGCTCTTGCCAACATCATGTTCAAAGCCTGTTAGAGAAACACCAGGAATCCCAGCTAAGGCACAGGGATCCTGACCCATGGAAAGGAAGATGCACGTCTTCACAGGCCATTGTTTTGGGACAGCCTGTTACTCAGCAACAGATAACTCATACTGATTCTAAAATTATAATATATTTAAGCTTTTCATCTATTTAAATGTCACCCTTACTTGTGGTGTTAGGAAGAGATCCAGCTTTGTTTTTGAACAGCATTTGTCTTGAATTCTAAACTTGCTTTGTACATTCTGTCTCATAAAGTGAAATAAGGTGTGAAATATTGCTAACTGACTCCCTCCTGGAAAGGACTCAGTAAGAGGCAGCTGTGGGTGTAGATATTTGCAATTGTGCAATAACCTCAGAGGCTGATATAGATGATGTTGTCCAAACCTGGCTGATGATGGCTAGTTTCTTTGTTTTCTGACTGATCATTATGAGTTTTTAGGAGCTCACTCTGGAGCATAAACCACTGAAAAACTTAACAATCTTGTTCCCGAAGTCTCCTCCAAAAGACAGATTTTTGTGTACGTGGATGAGACCACTTCTTTCCAAGACTGACTTCACTTCAGACCAGCTGTACTTTACTGAGGGGTTCATTTCTTTTTCCACACTCAGTTTCCCCATCTGCTGAATGAAAAAGATGGGTGGATGACTTTTTTTCATCTCCGTTGTATGAGACACTCTGTCCCTGAGAAATAACAGGAAGGACCTAGAGTGAGACAACCATGGATGATACAGGGATAGGGCGATGCCAATTGATGCTCACCTGGGAAAGTCACATTGAACACAGTCAGGTCAGAGCCTAAGAGCTTGTTTGTTTTCTCTGCCATGCCCCTCCTGTCTACCCAGAGACCACTGGTTCTCTCCAGGGAGATCAGATCTGTTAAAACAGTTTGTAAAATCTCACAATGGCCTCTTGCCTCTTATAACAGCCGCCGCACATTTTGCCAACAATCTTTGCTTTTAATTTTCAAGTCTGTCTGTTAGGGGAAGAAATGATGTGCGTGTGATTCTGACTCACTTTAACGCTGCTCAAGGGAAGTGTCATCCAGGCAGCCTTTTGAAGTCATTCCTCCCGAAGAGGGCATCATATTGCTCATCTGATTGGCAGAGACAGATAAAGGAGGAAGCATCCAAGTGCCAAAGTCTTTCTGGGAGTCTTTAAAACTTTGCAAAACATTTGGCAGAGTCACACACTTCAGCCCAAGCAACTCACAGTAAGTATAAATGATCCTTGGGGAATATGCAGTTTGAGATAAATTCTCAGAAAACAGATGAGTGGTAGGTATGGATAAGGTGATATAAACACAGACCCTGGTTACCATCACCTAGGACAGCCACATGCATGGGACGACAGGAGAGATAATGTCACAGGTGGAGCTGGCTTCCGATCAGCTCCTGCTCTTATTTCTTCATCTGTCACCGAGGAACTCATACACTTCAATAAAAGAAAGCAACAACTATTAGTACGACAACTACTAATACAGCCAGTGTTATTACAACTCCCCAGCACTGAGAGTGTTAATCTTTGCTCTTGATTTACATGCATTGTCTCACTTAATCCTCAACACTGCCACCTTCCTACTGCCCCTGTGATGGTTAAGGAGGATTTTCAACTTGATTGGCTTAGGAACCACTCGGGGGATTAGTAAAGCATTTTTCTGTGTGCGTCTGGGTGGGTCACAGAGGCCTGATCTTGGGGTCTATGTCTAGTCCTTCACATCTTCCTCTCTGGCACTCTTCCCTGCTCTGTTTTCCAGCTACCACGAACTAAACATCTCTGCTTTGCCTCACTCTTAGGCCATGACATCTCTGACTTAAAACCAGCTGACCATGGTCTGAATCTCTATTTCCAGTACCCAGTACTGGACCCAGGGCCTTCACATGGAGCTACACCCCCAGCCCTTTTTTGTTCCTTTAATTTTGAGACAGGGTCTTGCTAAGTTACTAAGTTGCCCAAGCTGGTCTTGAAGTTGCCATGCTCCTGTGCCATCCTTTCAGAGTGCCGGGCTATAGGCACGTACTCACACACCTGGAAAACATGATTAACATTTGAGAATAAGGTGGCCAGAGAGGGAAGAGGATGCCTTTTGATAGCTTCTGTATTTTCTATAAAGTGTGTTGCAACATCACAAAGTAAAGGAATTTTGATGACATGGTCAAGAGTTTGAGCACTAAAGAAGCTTGGAACAGAGCTAAGGAAAGGATTGGTAGGCTACGCATAAGGCTCGGGGAGGTAGATGGATGTGACAGGAACAGCTCAGGTGAGGCTGCTCAGGTTCTGATAAGCAGGAACACTGGAGGGAAAAGTGTGAGTGAGCAAAGTGCTGTACCCTGGATGAGAAAGAAAGAAAGAAGAATAGAGTGAGCAGAAGAACGAAGGAGCTGAGGGCTCTCAAGTCTAGGATTCACTGAACAAAAACTAGCGGGGAAAGGTGATCACAGCTATAGTAGAAACTGGGAGTATTGAAGATGCAAATTGGAGCAGTTCCAGGAAAGACAGGCCCACAGAGCTTGGGTGTCGGAGGGCGTAAGTGGTGGGTCAAAAGGGCATGTGGGTTTTAGGGAGAAAGAGCTGCAAGGCGATTGTGTTCAGGATGATGGCAATACTTGGACTAGAGAGGACATCTTTGGGCTGCCTGTAAACTCTTATATGCATGACAAAGAGAGAAGAGAGCAAGAGGCCAGAGGAGAGAATAGAGATGTGTGGTGGTCCACTGCCTCCTCCCAAGGTCACACACACACTTCCTTGAACCCTGGTTCCTTGATCCCTTACTGACCTAGCAAAGGGGTGGTAACAGACATGCTTGGGGAAAGACAGTAAATTCTAAGTGAAGGAGTTTCAAACTCAGCAGATTCAATTGTCTGAAAGTTGTTTTGAGATTCTAGGCATACAGTTTGGTTATGGGCAAACATTTTGGAGAGAGAAGTGATTGAGATTATTTCAGACCCAACAAAGAATCTAAGAGCAGGGAAAAGGGAGAGAACAGACCTCAGAGTTCTGCCATGACAGCATGGGAGGAACAAAATGACCCCACCACTCTTCTCCCCAGAAGGAGTGGCATTGTACAGAGCAGTGGCCCGCACTCTCAGCCCTGTCTGCTGAACCCTGCGTAATAGCAGTGCCCACCTGTCATCCTGCCACTGAGGGTGGGTGATGACAGTGGTCAGACCACTGCTGGCTGATAATCCTGTAAGGTAAGTGTTCTGTGTACCCCAAGGTTAGGTTCAGCCCTGCCCATCTAGCATGGGCCATTGTCTAATTAGGAATTCAGGACACTCCTAAGCCGACTCCTCACAAGATAGACGGTGGAACCTAGGATTCTGGGGATAAAGCCAAGGGATGGAAGTGAAGCCCCTGTTTCTTTCCTTGAGGGTTAGAGAGGTAATATTCCAAATTCTGGTGACAGCTATTGCACAGGTAGAAAGGGAGGAGCTTCCTGCAACTGGACCTTTTAGCTATTGGACTTTGGGGAGGATTCAGGGGTCTGAGGGGAGAACTGGTGGAGGATTTGATAGGAGTGTGGAGCAGTGGCTCCTGGACAAGCAGGGGAACAATAGTTCAATATTCTAACAACAGACTGGCTGAACCGGTGCATTTTGTCTAAGGATTGCAGTCTTGAGTGCCACATGCCTGGTCAGAAGTAGGATGTTAGGGGTATGAGCCAGACAACATATAGAGTCAAGGTCCTCCAGGCCATGGATAGAAGTGACAGTCCAGGTGACATACATGGTCAGGGCACAAGGTGTTTCTTTAAAAATGCCTTGAACCAAAAGAGTAAATCTTTGGAAACTGAGACACTTAGAAAACTCTGGTAGCTGAAATCATTTGTCTGCAGAGAATAATCTCACCAAAATTTCCAAGGAACGCAGCATGTGTATCTCCACCTACTGATCTCCAAGAGGGTACACCGTGGTGAGAAGAAATCCAGGCTGAACCATTGCATCTGTGTGGAGAGTGGCCCCTTCCACCCCACTTCATCCACATTCCCCAGGTGAGCATCCTCTGCTGATATTCCTGTACCTGTTCTGCAGACAGGTGCCAGGTGTGGATTTGTGTCTGGGAGTAGCTATGATTTAGACATTCAGGGCAGTGGTGTTGACTCTGAGGTCCAGCCAATCTGAGGGTCCTGGGTTCTGAGAAGGTGGCTGGGGTGGAGACCCCCACAAGGGCCCACATCAGACACCAAGACGCATCTGTTTGTGCTCATTGTGAGATGACAGGGGCATATGGATCCTATGGTTCACTGGCTCACAAAGGGCTGGGAGCAACAATCAAAGCAATGAGCGCATGAGACGATCGTACCGAAATCCTCATCATTAGGGTGAGTGAAGTTCGGAGCGTTTGGCCTGTCGTGGAGGCAGCCGCCTGCTGGGGAAAGCTGGGTGCATTCCAAACACAATCAAATCCTGCAGGCATTCTGAGCATTCCCGAATCCACGTAGCTTTATGCCAGGATGTTGAAACACTGTGGACCCTTACCCCCCGGCCCTTCTATTTCTGTCTACTGTGAATGCTCCTGTGGAAATGGTAGAGAATTTGCATGTATCAGAAAATTGCTTACTTACTCTAATCAGCTATTTTTAAGGTTTTATTTTAGCTAGATAATGAATACGACTAAATTGATGTCAGGCATGAAGGAATTTTAACCAATACCTTCAGAAGTCTATAATACCAAATATTGGAAAATTATATGTAGGGTAATCTAGATAATGAGATGTTAAAATTTCTTGGATCCCAGGAACTCTCCTATTCATTTTGTTCCCCTCTCTCTTTCAACCTCACTGTGGGAGGCTCCATTTCTGACATCTTTATATATGATGTTCTCATTTCAAAATGCCACTGAACCTTCAAATGAACACTTGCGTATGGTCCTTGAATACAAAAATACTTAAATCAAGATTTTTATATTTTGGTGCAGTCAGGCAGAATGTATGGAGCGAGATGAGAAAATATAGCTCCCGACTCTCCCCCAGGAAGACAGGACAGGTGCCAGGCAGGAAAGGAGGGAAGCATCGGTTAGGGAAGCGAACTGACGAACTCCACGCAGGTGTGGAAACAGGGAAGAGAGTCCACCCTCCTGTAACCCGCAGGAAACGCAGATTCCAGGTCCAGGTGGAAAACTCCTTCGATAGTGGAGAGACCTCAGAAGATTCTCTGAGAGCAGTAAGCGCAATGAAATGGGTGCTCCTACATCATGTGTGGCCCGTAGCCTACCTCTCCAGAGAAGAAGAAAAAAGATGGCACAGCCAGGGCTTCGTGGTGGTGCTGACGGTGGTTTCCAGAAGCCCTGCAAGCTGTCTGGCACTACCTTCTGGTTTTCTTCCCTCCCAGGCCTTAACGATAGACACAGAGGGAAAAAATGGCCTATGGGTTCAAGGAGAGGTAAGGAAACCCCCATTTGTGTACCAAGACCTGCCACTCTGCACCGGGAAGTGGACCACATGCTTCACCAACACCATCTAACTCTCTTGTTACAGTCACTTATATATTTTTATAGTCACAGTTAAAATCATTTCATTTAATTTTAAAAATTCAACGAATTTGTTTTTTCTATTGTCACAATTAAAATAATTTAATTTTAATTTTCTCACCTCCACAGGTATAAATGACAAGCAATTTATTTTGCCTATTCCAGATGTACAGCAGGATGTGATGTATGGATACTCTGTGAAATAATCACCACAGTCAAATTAGTTGACACATCAGTCATCTCAGTTACTTGTGTGTGTGTGTGTGTGTGTGTGTGCGCATGTGCGTTTGTGGTTAGAACACTTAAGATCTACTCTTTTAGCAAATATTCCTCTACAAGCTGAAAATTTGGTTCCTTTTGACCAACATCTTCATATCCCTCACCCATGCTCCCCATCTCGTGGCAATCATCACTGTAATCTTTGTTTCTATGAATCCAACATTTTTAGTTTCATCATGTAAGTGAGAATGTGCAGTCTTTATCTTTCTCTGGCTTGTTTCACTTTTCTTAATCTCTTTCAGGTTCATCTATACTGTTGCAAATGGTAAGATGCCTTCTTATGGCTGAATATTATACTATTCCGTGTGTGTGTGTGTATGTGTGTGTGTGTGTGTGTGTGTATACACATCCATTTATCTGTTGGTGGACACTTTGGTTCTTACATGTCTTGGGTACTATGAATAGTTCTGGATATCACACTTTTTATGAATGAGGAAATAAAAGCTGAGGAAGGTGAGTATACCTAACTTGGAACAATCCTGTATCCAGGGAATGGCAAATCATTGTTTAAGCTCAAATCTACCTCCTTTTTAAACCCACAGCCTCAAGGAGCTTCGAAGGAAGACCTGTGGGGTAAGAAACCAGGCCACAGACCCCACTGAGGCAGTGGTCTCTGAAAGCTCGGTGGTACTTATATTTTTCCAAAATAGTCAAATGGTTTGAAAGTTTATAAATATGAGGCAAGTGGTTAAGAAACTTTTGTGAAGAGAAAAAAAATCTCCCATTTAGGTTGGTACTAAGTCATCTTGTGCTTTTCTTTTCTTTTTTCAGTACCAGTGATTGATCTCAGGACCTCATGCTTGTGAGGCAGGCACGGTACCACTGAGTTAAATCCCCACCCCTCACCTTGTGTTTTTCGAGGAGGCCCTGCTCTCTCCAGTCTTCGGTAAGTTATCTGTCAGCATTGCCCAGAACCACAAGGCTCTCACAGTGAGATAGGCTTTGAGACTTTGCCTGACCAAGAGCACAGAGTGGAGGAAAGTCTCGTGGCTTAGAAAAGTCTCGGGAAGAGTACACATGATGGGCTTCCTGCTTCAAATGTCCCTTTCTTTGTTCATTGCTTTTATTGTTCTGCTTTCATTTGGGATGAGGGCCTGGGATACTTGTACTCAGCCTTTAAAACTCACCTTATTTGTTCTTATTTCCAATGAACCACCCAGATTCCGTGAAATGGGCTGAAATTCCATGAAATTCCCTGTCGTGGCTCTGGACCTTTACATTTATAATCTGATGTCACGTAGCATTGTGTTTGTCTGTCTCCCTTACCAGGTGGCTTTGCGAGAGCAATGCTCCACCTAGCATTATGGTTGATATAGAAGAATTAGGGCAGAAAAGGTAGCTGTGTGCATACAATTGTAATGCAGGAAGAAAAAGCAGGCAGCACCTTGGACAAACAGCCTGAAGAAAGATGGGTAGTAACCTGCTGGCCACCCATATATGCCTGAGCAGAGTGACAAGCAAAGCGATCTCCTCGGGATCCTTCTGTGGCTTGGTGCATGGAGAAGTGGGCTGTGTTGGCCAAATGAAGGACAAGCTTGCTCAGTTAGTGAGTTCATGGCCTGCGCTGTCTGTGAAGTCAGCCCTTTGAAGGCTTCTTCCTCAACAGCAGCATTGGAGGTGACAGGGAGGCCCAAGAGAGGCAAATATGACCTCAGTCATCACCCATGTGGGTCCACTGATGATTGTCTGGAGACTGCTGCTGCACTGTGGGCTCTAAGAGGCTTGTATCCACTTCTCAAATCTTCCCAGTCCTCAACAGAATGAGAGATAACGTGGGGCAGAGACACAGAGGGGAAAACACGGAAAGGAAGAGACATAAAGAGAGAGATGACAGACAAACAGAGATGGATGCAAAGCTAAGGGACAATTACAAGCAAGATGAGGAATGAGGCGGAGATTCTCCTAAAAGCTATGTAGGAAACCAGACGCCACTGTTACTGAGAGGGCCTCACCTTGTCTAACTCTGTTCTGCTATGCACAGAAAATTTTAAAAATATATTTTACTCTTTTTGCTGATACTAAACTCCCTTGAGGAATATTTTTGTTTTGCTTTGTTTTGGTGTGTGTGTGCGCACGCGCGTGTGTGTGTGTATGTGATTTTTTTAAGGAAAAATGTTCATGGAAGGTTATAAAGCACATATAATTTACTCACGGTAATTGCCCACATGTTATTTATGTGCCGTGCTGGCAGTGAAACAGAGAAGAATGACTTGATCAATGCATTAGTCTAATCATGGGGTTCCTGCTCTTAATTTCTTTTGTTGGTAATTTCCATACACGGGCAGCATTGCGTAGAATTATCTCGATTTACAGATCTTGAGACCCCAGGGAAAATCTCTATGGAACCATTTCTGTCTCCTGAGGAATGTGATATTTATTCAATACCAAGTTTGAAAGCCCAGTAATATGGATTCAACAACTCCAAATAACTTCTTAGAAATCTAGTAGATCTGCATGACATTTTCCTTTTTCAATGGTAATTTGCGGTGGAGGGCTGAGAAATAGATCACAAAGCCTTGTGAACAATGACTTTTGGTCAACAGGAGGACATGCTTGGGCAGACTTGGTACTTGTCAGGAGCAATACACAGGCAAGCAGAAGCATTAGGCTTTTCTTTTTAAATACACATGAGGCTTTTACTTGGCTTTGCCCAGAGGTATAACACCATATTGTACGGTGAAGTGTTTGCACTAAACCTATTGGAACCTTCTCATCCCATCAACTCTAACCTTCTGTACTGAGCTTGACACTTTGTTTAGGATTTTATATAATCTCAACAACTCTGGGAGGGAGATGCCATTCATAGCCTCATTTTACTGAGGAGGAAATTGAACCTCTGAGAAGCCAAGGAGCATATTGAGGTCTCAGGAAGGTGACAAGAAGAGAAGTGGTAAATCCAGACCCTGTCTGACTCCACGAATTTTTCCCTACCTCATCAAGTGAGTCATCACCTTTCAGATACAACTGAAAGGACTTGTCAAATTATCTGAGCCAGTAGGGTGTCCAGCTGCCTTGGTTGGATGGGCATTTTTTGAGGAGTTCTCAGGCTGCTGGATTCTCAGTGCTAAAACTGTGGAAGCTCTCGATGAACCTGGACCAACTGGTTACCTTATATGGAAGTTAGGCTTTAGCATAAGCTCTGCAAAGTGTGTTTTTCAAAATGTGAAACCAAAAGTAATTGGCAAACATCTGGTTTGTGATGGAATGTGATCCTCTGGTAAGCCTCATTTGACCTTGTGTTCCCAAGTCATTAGAAAGAGAAGATATTTGAAATTTAGGTAGCATCATATAGAAAGCGGATCTCGGTCTCTCTTAAAATATAGATCGGGACTTGGAGGGTTTCAATTCCATCAAAGGACAGTGGATTCTTTGCCAGATCCTGCCTGGCCCCTTCATTCACTTGTTCATCTACTTAGGTCGTATAGAAAGTTGACTTTGAGATGTCTGCTGTAGAGACTGTGACTTCACAGGGACCAGAAAGCAAATGTCAGCTGACCTCCTCTAAAGTATTTGACCACATCAACAACTATGTCTTAAAGTTTTTTATTGAGAATACCTTGAAATAGCAGAAGAGGAGGCCAGATCCTCTACCAGGGGTAGGGTGATTTGGGTACTGTCAGATACGTCTTTTATTTTTATTTTTACTTGTTTTAGGATAAATGCCTCCTCCTTAACTGAGATGAAAGGCTGTCTTCAATTTACAACCATTTGAGTCATGGGATTTTTGGCTTTATTATAGTGCAGAAGTGATATGCATTCAGTAGAAATGGTACTGTGAATTTTGAACTCTGGTCTTCTCTGTAATGCTGGGTGACATCAGCAAGCCACAGCTCCCAGTCAGTCATGCGGTCATTGGTGGGAACAACCGGCACTCCCCAGTGTACCATGGTGCTTAGCTGTAGTGCTGGAGAGAAGCATTCAGTCTATTTTTGATTAGTTGTTCAACTTATGATGGATTTATCAAGATATCACCCATCATAAGTCAAGAGCATCTATATTCCGAGCATCCATCACTCAGAAGCACTTACAATGGAGGTAAGATGTGGGGAACCCACTTAATTCTGCCCTTGTGAAACAGATGTGTCCTTCTCCATTAACCTCCCCAGTCCAGGCCTCTAACATGTGGAGACAGTTGCTTTCTCCCCAGTCCACTTGGCATTTTTTTCTTATCATTATTAAGTTTATTGGTACATTTTAGGTATGAAATACAGTTACATTCACCATTGGGATCTTGTACCTTAACATGACGTATCTTGGTTCTTATTTTTCCCCATTCCCAGCCCTCCCTTCACCCCCTCCACCCTTCCCTGTTTACAAAGACATTGCTAACATGCTTTTCTTTTTCACGTATTTTTTTTCCCTTTTTATCTTTCCCTTACCCCTCCTACTTCCTCTACTGTTTTAGACCTTTTCTTCCTATTACACAATATCAATTATGCATTTTGACCCTTATTTACACTTTCAGTTTTTCACACCAGGGAAAGTATTCAGTATTTACACACTTATGTCTTATTAATTTCACTTAAGAGTGTGCCCTCAATGTGCATCTACTCAGCTATGAATGTCTCTAGTTTCTCATTCTTTATAGCTGAGTAGGGGCATTTGGCATTTGGAGATGCAGTGGTGAGGGGGGAAGCTCAAGGGAATGGGCTCCAGGACTGTCAGGATCATTCGCAAGTTGTTGTTTTTTCTCTAGTCCTAATTTCCTTCCAGAGGTTTAGATTATTCGGAGGCTTTTAGCATTGTTTTGGCTTTTCTGTCCTTTTCAGAAAAGGTCTTTCACCATCTACCAGGGGGCCCCAAACCTTGGGCTTCCCCCAGCTCCATCCAAGACATGCAGAACCTTCTTAATGATGTGATTCCCCAGGGTCTTCCCTCCCAGGTTGCATATTCTCAGGTACCATGAGAATCAGAGAAAATTCTTGTTATACTGGAATCCCAAACAAAGCTCAAATACCCAGGATGGGTAGAGGGCTTTAATTACTATGCAGAGTGAGGGATGGAGGCTTACGGGTGGGGAACGTGTTTTCGGAATTCCCATGGGAAAACGAGCAAGCTCATTCCGGTTGCGGAAAAGAAGATAGTCCCGGAGTTGTATCGTTTCAAATCTTCCACTCAGTGATAGGAATATACAGCAGATAATGATGTAGCGTCCCACAACTCAGAAAACACTTTTGGGTAGATTATTCCATTTCTGGCTCATTCCAATTGTTTACAGTGGACAGCATCATGTTTGCTTGACAGATAAAGCCCAAGGAGGCTGGAGCTCAACATTTTAAAACCCCAATCACATTCCTTGCCCAGTATCATGTGGCAAATCTTTATTAGCCAGAATGCCCAATTAACCAGAAAATGCCCTCGTCCTTGGAACTCTTCCAGAGTGGCTGTCTTTATCAGGAACTCTCACGGAGCCACAGCCGCTCTCTTCTGCAGTGTCTTTTACCAGCTGTGTGTCTTCCTGGCGGTCCAGGCAGGCCTGCATTTCAGGACCTGGATCATAGGACTCACTGCTGTGGGCTGGGGTCTGGCACACTTCCATCCTTACTAGTTGAGTGGGGGGTGGTTCTCAGCAGCACTGTCTGAAGCTCAGCTGCTCAGGTTCCTGCCAAAGACACCAACCCCGAGTGATTCCTCTTCCTCATGACCAAGCCGGGGGAAGTCTTCTGGATGTTCTTACTATTTATCCCAAACTTGCAGCCTTCCCCTTCTGGTGGAACAAGAGAGAAACCGCTCTCTCTACTAGGCTGCGTGTGGCTTAACGAATGCATATGAAGGCCATATAAATAATTCACATCACTCAAGAGGTGGTGAGCTGAACAAGTCCCTTCTGGTTACATTTATTTAAAGATAAGGTGAAACTAAATGAGTGATGGCCCAGTTACAGAGGCCAGGGTCCAAAGGGGATTGGGACACTCTAAGTTACACCAGCAGAGTGATTTGTGCAGAATTATGTCAACTTAGAGAACCTGGCACCTTGGGGGAAAAGGAAATGTCTTATCTCTAAGAAAAGTGATACACGATGAGCATTTTCCAAGCACAGCCTATGAGCTAATTCTACAGAATTCAATCCGGCTGTGGCGGGGACCAAATTTCTGTTCTCATCTAGAAGAAACTCTGGGTGAGTAACCTCACAAATATTGTCTTTACTTGGGAAGGTCGCTGAGGTGCTCTCTGGAAAAGGGGGCCAGTTCCCTCAGGATGGTGGAGGGCTAGATCCAGGAGGAAGCTCTTTCCAGAAGTAGAGTGAACTTCTAAAGGAACTTGGGAGGCTTTGGGTTTGGATCAACTGAAAAGAACAATATTGTTTGGAAGCTTTGAGTGAGGGTGTCATCCCTAATCCAAAGCTAGTGGAGCGGCCACAAGCATGGGTGCCCTCCCGACTGGCAAACCAGAGAGACGAATGTGGTTCTATCTAGACGTTTTACCCACTCCTTCTCACTGTAGCCACACTTAATTTTTTTTTCCTCTTTCCCTTTCACGGAGTGGCCCCTAAATATTTCCAAGGGAAACTTTGTAATAAGGATATTGTATCGCCAGCTGCCAATAAAATTTACGAAGCAAAGAATGCCTCCGTTAATACATTCCAAACGTCTTTGTTTTTGAACGACCAAGAGGCTGAGAATATTCCAATTCAGTAACCCTGCTTCCAACAGGCAGCAGAACAGTTAGCGAGGTTGACAGATAGATTCAGCCACGGTGCGATAATCCTTGCTGCAGTGAACTTTGTATTTAAACACTTATTTTATGTTTAATTAATTTCTCTAAAGCGGGAAACTTCCAGGCTGCCTTGGAAGCAGGCTGTTTGCTTAAAATGTTTTGTTTTGAAAATAGGAGAGAGAGAGAGGACAGAAGGAAATTGGGGGAAAAGGTTTATGTTTTCCCTGTTGTTTTTTCAAATGCAGTGTGACATGGTGAAAAGGCTCCCGAAGGGTGCAGTTCTTTGTGTGATGGAAGAGAGAGGCACCTATGTGTCTCACATCGTCAAAGAAACAGACATGTATCTATAATTTATGCTTTGCTTTAAGCTTCTGCTGATCTGATGTGGCTTTTTTAAGACAACACAGGCAGCTGTGGCATCACTTGTCAATCACTGTGGCATGCTCAGATCGCAGACCATTAGTAGGAGAGATGCGGAGGTTCTTTAATGACGCTTTTCTACGGGCATGCTGGCAGTGAAACAGAGAGGTTCTGACTTGATCAATGCATTAGTCTCATCACAGCATCTCTGCTCTTAATTTCTTTTGTCGGCAATTTCCATACATGGGCTGTGTTCAGGATCCTGGCAAAGACCCGTTCGGAGCCCTGCGTGAGATGTGCGTTCACCTCGCCGGCATCCTGCTCGCTCACTGGTACGCCAAGTCTGCCCGAGAGGGGCCAGGCCGGCTGGAAGGCTGCCTTTGAGTCCCATCCTGTCTCGAGGACTGGGAAAAACCATCCCACGTCAGCCTTGGCTCCAGCCCCGGAGGTGCCTGCCAGCCCGGTGGCAGACCCTGGCCCTGCCAATCTTGGCCCCCTCTGTGATGCTGT
>NW_022900931.1:53459613-53541087 GCF_012274545.1 Fukomys damarensis
TAGAATAAAGAGTTTGGTGTGCTGGCATTATAAGGTGCTCTGATTAAACTTAGATCTCTGAAATTGATGACATGAGCTCCTGATACCTCTTCATTTATCTCCCAACCCCCCTGCATGGAATAATTAGGAACACTTCACCCCATGCAATCCACGTTTATTTTAATTTTTATAGGGATGGGGGATGGCTGAATAAAGTGCTACTTTTTTGCTTGTCTGCGGTATTGCTCTAGCAATATCTTAATTAAGTCCAGAGTCAAGATGAAATATGTGTCCCAAGTATGTTTCCAATCCTTTCAAACTTACAGTTTTGATGTGTGATCCCAGGCTAACGCTTCTGAACGGTGTCCGTTATATCAATACATCTTAGGAGGTGTCATCTAGGACATCTTTGGTGGGAGGGAGCGGTGGCTCTCAGAGAGGCTGGAGGGTGGTGGCACAATTTCAGAGAAGCTTCACACTATGCCCTGGGTCTGGCCCTTTTCCACACAGATATCCTAGCTGTGCATTGTTTCTTCCCTCTACTTGCCCAGCAGGTCAGCCTAGCATCCTGAGCTTGCAGTCAATGCAAACTTTAAGGCTTGCTTGAACCAGCACTGAAATCTATCCTGTTCACCATTCCAGTCCACATGGATCCTCTCTTTCTATTTTTTTAAAGTAACTTTATTGGCACATTTTAGGTATACATTATGATCACATTCATCATCAAGAATTTGTACCTGTGCAGGATATATCTTAGTTTTAATTTTTTTCCCATTTCACTTCCCTCCCCTACCCCCATTTACAAAAGCTTTATGTTTTTTCCTTCTTTTCTCATATCCTTTCCTTTCCTTCCTTTTCTTTCCCCCAACACCCTTACTTCCCCTTCCACTTTGAACCTTTGCTTCCTATTTCACATTATCTATTATATATGTTGGTCCTCTGTGGAAATCAATATGGAGACACTTCAAAAGACTAGGATTAGAGGTCCCATTTGACCCAGCTATTCCCCTGCTGGGAATCTTTCCAAAAGAATTAAAAGCATCATATCACAGAATATATATGCACCCATGTTTATAGTGGCACAGTTTGCAATAGCTGAATCTTGGAAATTGCCCCAAAGCCCATGAATGGGTGACTGGATAAAGAAGATATGATTTAAAAAAATATATACATATATAAAACAGAGTACTACTCAGTCATGAAGAATGATAAACTAGGTCTTCTCTTTCTTTACCACTTGTGAAAGTCACCAGCGATGCACACAATTGTCTCAGCCATTCACTGCACCTTGATTCATTCATTTTGCACATACCTAAAGACTCCCCTCCTCATAGGGGCACCATTAGGGTCAGAGAGATGAGAAAGATAGGAAGATGTAATCTCTGTATTAGGGCATTTGCATTTTGGAGTGTGGCAGGCAGTAAATGGGTAGGCAAAAATATAATTTCACACTGTAAAAGATCAGCGGTGGGGAGCCATGTGAAAAAGACCATGTCTACCACTCAAAAGGACGGTTTTCATGCAAAGGCCTTAGGGATGAGAAGGGGAAGCACATTTTAGGAAATCCATGGTACTTCTCAGAGCCCATACCTGGGTTTGTGTAACCTTCCTATCCTTTTGGTTAAGAGATTGAGTTCTCCTTAATGCCAGATGGGATATGCCTTCTCCCACAGGCGCCTCGCACACTGACACTGAGTCCATCCTGCAGGCAGTGCCAAATAGGAACTTGCTGAGTTTAACCGAAGGAAAAGAAATCTTGCAAAGAAACATTTGCCATTTTCCCAAAGTAAGTAGATTAGTCCATTTTATTGTTTCCATCATTTTTAATTAGTGCATCTTTGCAGTACATTGATGCTTACATTCCTTGGGTAGAGTTGGTACACAATACATCTTAATTCCTTTGATCCACCCCCTTCCTCTCTCCTCCCTACCCCCTCCATGCATCTCTTGATTCCCTTCCCATTTGAGAAAGATCTATTTATTTCCTATTATCTATCTTTTACTTTACTCTTTATTTACATTTTGGGTTTCTCATATAAGAGAAACCATGTGATATATAAGCTTGCATGTCTGATTTTTTTCATTTAACGTTGTAAACTCAAGGTGCAACCATTTTCCTACAAATAATTCAAGTCTGTCCTTCTTTATGGCAGCATAGTCCATTTTCTATTATTATCATCATGAAATACTCAAAGCTTGTAACTTTATAAAAGAAAGATACTTCCCAGGTTTAAGGGCCCAGTGCTAGTATTGTTCTGCTCCGGTAAGGACTTCATGTTAGATGGTGGATGATGACAAGGAGTACAGGTAAGAGAGAGATCATGTGGTGAGACAGGAAGCCAGAGACCAAGAAAGGACCAGTCTTGCTGTCTTATAACAATTCGCTCTTGTGGGAAATAACTCAGGGCTCATAAAAACTACTGTAAATGGTTCCCATCAGGATTCACCTCACCACACCAAGGATCAAGTTCATGGGATGCATGAGTTCTTAGGGGACACACTCAGCTCATGCCCAAACCATACAGTAAAGAAGATATGTCTAGTGAGTCACAAAAGATGGTGGCTTAGTCTCTCTTCTTTGGTGATCTTATGAAGAAAGTCAAGGCTGCTGCGATTTAGCCAAGATCTAAGAATTTAGCAGAACTTCCCTGAAAGTCCTGAATCAATCCATGGTCAGGCCTTTGGTTCTGAGCCTCTTGGATATGAACAGTCATGAAAGCCAGTGTTTACATTGTCCTGCTCTTTGAGCTGCTGCTTGAGAAGGTGCCAACCATGATGACGACCAGTAGATCCTTAGGGTGCCTCCCTGTGTCTTCTCAGTGTGGGAAACCCTTGACTTTTGGCATTATCAGTGGCCACTTTTAGGGAGAAGACAACAGAGTTAAAGGCTGAGGCCACTTTACAGGCAATGTGTTTCAAGTCTCTTCCTGCACTGCTAGTGACATACTAGGAAGGAGGGACCAAGAGGTGTGGAATTTTAATTCTTTATCTTTTTTGTTAGCAGCATTTCAAAGATTGTTTTGATTCTTCTTCCAACTTACCAAAATTATCAAAACAATGCTGTGTCTATTTTCATCTGCATATAATATTTGCAAGGATTCCAAAATAGAAGACATTTTTTACACAATGAATGTATCATTGCTTGTGATGTTCTTTGTCTCTAAATACTCTAGGATGCAGCAACCTCATGACTGTGGACTCCAGTGCCCTGTGAGACAATTGTGGACATGTCGTACCACATTTCCCTACGTGCATGGAGGAGGAACTCTGTACGGAGCTGACCAATTTGCTTCTCCTTTGCCATGGTGGATGTTTGGGATGGCAGCCTGTGGCTTCCTTGGATAGAGGAGTGCTAACAGGAGGAAACAAGCAAAGAGTGGGGAAGAATTCCTAATCATAGGAGACCGTGATGCTCACAGAAGTATGGAAGTAGGTAATCCTGCTTGGCTCCTTCTAGGAAGATGGCTGGCCTGGCACTCAGGATGAATATTCCAATGTTTCTATAAATCTCTACAGATTCCTGGACATGGGACTGTTGCCTTCCCTCAAAACAGCTGTGGGATACAGATCTCTCCAACCTCTGGACCAGGGCTTGAGGAGATGAGCCCAAGAGTAACCAAGTCCTACCTGACCCTTAGAGCCTTTCCAGCATGTGCCGACCTACTTCAGCATCCAAGTGCCACTGCCACCATTGCTGTTCTTCTGGGCTATTTTTTCTAGAACTTCTGAAGGTCATGGTTCCCACACAGCTGATGGGAAGCACCAGAAGTGAATAATCCAAGCAACAGCTCTCAACCAAGGACTCTTGATGACTGCATATAAGTACACCAGCTCCCTTACCTCTCAGGTGGGATTTTTCAGACTCTCTTATGGCACCAGGTACCACCATTGTGGTGACGGTCTTAATACAAGGGATGTTAAAAATATAACAAATTTATAAATTTTAAAATTATTGCAGTAAAAGACACATCGCCAATGATCCCCTTCAACTTACTTTCCCAGATTTGAACACACTTACCCCATTATTCTTGCCACTTTCTGACCCCAAGTCACAGGCAGGCTGCTAAAACATTACATGTATCCCATCTACCTTCTTTACTGGATCTGGCACCACACATCTTCTGGTTCTTCCCAAGTCAAAATGACCATGGAAGGTAAAAGTTTTCATTTGACTTAGGACACTGAGGAAGCCAAAACAGCCCAACTGAAAACACCCATGAAAAAGGATGTCCAGAACTGCTTCCAAAAGCAGCAAGAACTACGGGATAAGTGTGTTCAAAGCGAAGGGAAGTTTTTAGGTGATTAGTTGGTAACATGTCTTTTGCTGTACTAAATTAAAAAAACAATTTTTAACTCTTTAGTCCAAAGACTGTATAAGGTATCACATGCCAAGAAGGGCACATTCTGGAGGCAGAGGCAGATTGGCTTTTGTAACGGGCCCTTTTTGAGATAATCCATTAGCCTATTGACCCATGAGTCACCTCTAGATCTCATCTAGCCTTAGCTCTTAACATTTCATGATGAGAATTAGATTTCATATGAGTTTTCATGGGGACATTCAAAGCATGGCTGTTAGTTTCTTGGGAAACCTACACTAAGATCCCTGAACTCTTAGAGACATCCACCATTGCTGGACTTTTCCTCTTTATTCACCATCCAGGAATTGGGTCTACTACCCCTCACCTCTGCCCTCAAGTGGCTTTAGCAGACAGGTCAGACAAGGAGCAACCCTTTCACACTGGAAGATTGAAATCAGGAAATCTCCAAAGAATGTTTCTAGCAATGATCTTTGGAATCAGCACTATAAATAGGGTTGCCACTTTTAGCAAAAGGAACAAGGAAGTCTCCTGCCAGGAGATATGATGACTGCATTTTTGAAGAATTGGTAGAAATGGAAGAGTAAACACAAAGAGATGGGAATATTCAGGGACTAAATAGAGAACCAAGAGTAAATGGTCTTGGTTGGAGTAGATCAAGGTTTTATGAAGGTGAGACTGGGAGACAATGTGGGAAAGGAGCACTTGGAAGATGCTTGGGGTTTCTGCACCCTACCCAGCTCTCATGGAGGAGTTTAGAGTAGGATTGAACATGTACTGCTGCACCTGTCTATGGAATTAGATTGAAATAAGCCCTCCTCAGTCTAGTTGAAGACTCAAGCCATTCAAAGGCTTAGGTGAATAAAGCAGAAAAAAAAAAAAAGAAAAAGAAAAGCAATGAGATCAGCCTGCCTGCTGTGATAAGAAGGATCACAATGGCGATAAATGCTTCTGTGGAGGGAAAGTAAAATGAAAGCTACCTAGGCCACTCACACCAGCAATGACGTTGGGGAGCAGCAAACCTGGACTTCCAGCCTCCTCATTTGCCTGGCCCTCTCATAATCTTTGGGTCAGGGACCAGCTTTCTAGGCAGGACAAAAGACATGGTTAGCATCTTGCAATTTTTTTCTTTTCTTTTTTTAAGCACCTGGAAAAATTTCCCATTCTGGAACCTATGGGAAGACAAGGCCTTGAATCCACTCTATTGGTTTTGAAGAGAGAAATAAAACAATTCATGACAGAAGTCAGAGCAAAGGTAATTCTTCATTCACAGGCTTTATCTCACATGCCTCCTTGGCTTGGCTTCCTGGAGGCCTCATGAAAGACAGAACGGTATCTAGAACAGATCTCAGGCCTACTCTAATGAGTGGCCAGGCTTCATGAATCCTGACAAATAAGATCTGAGAGTAACCATCTCTGTACTACACAAGGATTTGTGCTGCTTGGGATTAAAGATTTTTTAAGTGAAATATCTTTCAAACTTTTGAAGTATAATATGTTTATAGAACTCTTGAAGACATTGGCATAGGAAAAGACTTTATGAACAAATCCTCAGTAGCACGGGAACTAGCAGAAAGAATCAACAATTGGGATCTCATATTATTAAAAAGCTTCTGCCCTGCAAAAGAAACCATCAACAGAACTAAAAGACAACCTACAATGTGGGAAAAATTTTTACCAGGTGCTTCTCAGACAAAGGACTACTATCTAGAATATATAAAGAACTCAAAATAATCAGTCAAATATAAAGACCAGTTTCAAAAATGGGCATCTGAAATGAACAGACATTTCTCACACAAAGAAGTAAAAGCAGCAAGTAAATATATGAAAAAATGTTCCACATCATTGATCATCAGAGAGATGCAGATGAAAACAACACTGAGATTGCACCTCTCCCCTCAAAGAATGACTGCTATCAAGAAATCACACAATAACAAATGTTGGCGGGGTTGTGGGGAGAAAGGAACCCTTCTTGATTGTTGGTGGGAGTGCAGACTGGTGCAACCACTATGGAAATCAATATGGAGATACCTCAAAGAGCTGGGACTAGAAGTTCCATTTGACCCAGCCATCCCTCTGCTGGGTATCTTTCCAAAAGAATTAAAAGAATCATATCACAGTGATATATGTGCACCTATGTTTATAGCGGCACAGTTTGTAATAGCTAAAACTTGGAAACAGCCCATTTGTCCATCAGTTGGAGACTGGATAAAGAAGATATGGTCTTTCTATAAAATGGAATACTACTCAGCCATAAAGAATGAGAAATTAGATTCATTCATAGGAAAATGGATACATATTGAGGATATACTCCTACGTGAAATGTGTAAATACCAAATAGTTTGATGTGAAAAACTATAATAGTACATAAGATCCTAATGATATAATGGACAATGTGAAATAGGAAGAAAGGGGCTAAAGGTGTAGGGAAAGTGGGAAGGGTAGGGGAAAGGTAATAAGGGAAAAGAAAAAAATATGAGAAAATGAAAAAATGGAAATAAAAGTGTTTGTAAATGGGGAAGGGAGGAGGGGATGAAGGGAGGGCAGGGACAAGGGGAAAAAATGAGAACAAAGACTTGTCATGTAAAGGTACAAGATCTCAATGATGAATGTAACTGTACTGTATACCTAAAATGTACCGATAAACTCAATGAGAGAAAAAAGTGCACAAATCGTAAGTATATAGTAGAATCATGTTTTTCACAAAACATGCATCCATAAAATCAGCTCCAAACATAATCGGTAACCCCAGAAATTCCAGTAGAGCCTCCTTTCAGTCAGTTGTCCCTCTGAACTAAGGACAGGATCCTGACTTCTGTGGTGTTTATCTATCACTCAGAACAACAGTATATGTTTATTATCTCTCACGGTTTCTGCGGGTCAGGGGTCTGGCAGCTTGACTCCCAAGTGATGCAGTAAAACCCATATCTATCCAATTGCAGATAGACATTGACTACCAAGGATAGTTTTGCTATGAAGTATTTAAGTTTTCTTCTGGTTTACTTCATGGCTTAAATCTAGCCCATGGTGGCTGTCCCATGAGAAATCATCATAATTGGGGGTTTCCATAAGGATGACCAGGAAATTGTTACTCTCCAAAGTTCTAGATTCTCTGCTGGTCAAAGCTGAGAGTTGGTACTGGGAGCCAGTTTTTCTATTTGGGGAACATTCTCTCTTTTTTGTTTCCCTCTTCCCTCTGTAGAAACACCAAGAAAACATTAGTCCCAGCTTGAGGATTAGCCAAAAGCCCTGCCCTCTGCATGTTTATCTCAGAAGCTATAGCAAGCCCCAGGGAATCAGAAGTCCCAGCACTCCTCTGACTTATTCTCTTATCTCAGGAACAGCCTGAAAGAAAGATAAGCAAAGTTTTTCCCTGGATGAACTGTCCAATGGGGACAGCGTCAGAACAGACAGAAGTGAAGTTGCCCAACAAGGCAGCAGGACTGAGGGGGAGAGAGGGACCTTCCGGGATCCTCTCCAGGGAAGCTGTGAAGCATAGTTCTCCCTGCAGGTATCGTTCAACCTGGAGACAGAGGTACAAGTGGGCCCTGACTCCTGAGAAGTCACTGGCTGAGGTAGAGAGGGTGTAGGGCACCAGGAATATCTGTGGGAGCTCTTTCTGTCTCCCAGAAAACCATTCCATGGTCTTGTACCTTTTAGTCCTAGCCACTTGCTTAGCTGCTCTTCATAATTATGTAACTCTAACCTTCCAGTGTGGAGGGAAAGCTGAGGATACCCTGCCTTTATTCCTTCTGTGCAGCAGGGCCCTGCTTCCTCCTGTCGGAGACTGCCTTCTGGAGCCTCAAAGTTTTCTGGGGCCCCGGAGCTAGGACAAGAGTGTACCTTTTCCTCCTCTCTGGAGGGGCATCCTCAACCAAGAATGGCGGGACTTGGCACACAAGCACCTGAGCTCCCCATCCCTCATGTGAGATGGCTTGGAGGTGTGTGTGCGTCACACTTGCTCCCTCTTTATGAATTTTTCCTTCCTCACTTTTACAACTCCCTGCCCTTTCTTTTTCACCTCGTAAATATACATTCTTTCCTGTTCTGCCAGGACCAATACCTGTCATTGGAAATCTACTGAAATCAAGAGGCAAAAGAGCCTCTTTCCCCTGAAGCAGCTTCCCTTCCTAGTGGGGAGACAGACACGAAGCAAACAAACCAACCCCCAAGGAAATATGAGCAAAATGATGAGTTAGGGTGCAATTAAGGGTGCAAGGGACTATGTGAGGTGAGGGAGCCATGATGAGGCCTGGATGAGCTAATTCTGAGATGCACAGCTAGTGCTGCTTTCTGTGAGACTCCTACAGGGATACGTGGCTGGCCACTGCTCCTTCCTGCCGCCTTTATCCCAGGTACACGGTTCCAGGGGCTGCCATTCACTGTAGTGTCAAGGGCCCTGGGCCAAGTGGGCCTTCCTCCTTCCACTGCAGCCTCAGATTAGGGTTGCTGTCTGTAAGCTCCTGGCTGCACACTATTCTGGCAACTGGATCTAGTTGCTATGACTCTAGTTGTTGCAGACCACAGAACCACTACACTTAGGAACAACAGCATAGGAGTCAACATTCGTCAAGTACTTTCTATATGCCAGACTCTATTAGGGCGTTCAGAATGTATAATTTACTGAATACTACCACTGACTATTTGGCAGGCAGTAACTAAAACACTGGTTTTAGAGCGGCTAATTGAGGCTAGGAAGGGCAGAAAGATTTCTTTAAGATATCACTGCCACCGCAATGCCAGGCTTGAGGCTCCAGCCTGCATGACTCCCACCTCGACAGCCCTGTGTCACCCTACCACCCCACATGTGTACAGCACTTAGCTGGAGTTTCTCTTGAAGTCTCTCTACATTCACTGCATCAGTCTGATTAAGCATCATCCCTCCAGGGAGCCTTCTGAGATGGCCAATGTCAGAGACCGAAGCTGAGTTCTGCAGCCACGGTCTGCTCCTGGAACGGAGGGCAGCTAGTGTCACTGGAAAGTGGTTGGCCATTTCCTTTGACCAGAGCGTACAGGAGGCTTGAAAGTCCCTCAAGGAGGGACGCAGGGCAGGGCTGGCTGGTGTGTGCTGGTACTGCTCGGTATAATTGGTTGAACAGCCTCCTCCTGTGGATTTCCAAAGTGATGATAGTAACAACGACAATCACCTTTGACTGGCCTTTCGTTTTGGTGGCTACATTTAGTGATCAACATTTTCTAAGTAATATCTTTGGTAATTTACCTCCTACCTGCTGCTTCATCCTCGTGTTTGCTCGAAGTCATTCATCCTTCACAGGAGAGAGCACATGGGTGGAGGGGATAGCACCACCCAGAATCAGAAGGCTTTCAGAGCTTCTCAGGGCTGAGTCCTAGCATGGCAGGCAGAAGGACAGTGCCGAGCTCTCTCCAGACTTATTTTACAACATTTTCCTGTAGTTCCCTGGGACATGTTCAACAAAGCTTGTTTCCTTTGCATTCATCAGAGCCTGGCTTCTGTCAGTTTATGTGCTTTTCAAACATGTTGTCAATTCCCCACTTTTGGAATCAGTTAATTATCTAGCTGGCTGTCTGTTCAGACAGAGAAAAAAACCAAATTGCGTAGGATCTCTCCCACCTCTCTGCAAGTCAGCTCGGTAAACACTCACTGCAGCCCCGCTGGCTGGCCCAGTGCGTCAACAAACACAAAGAAGGGTAAGGAAGAGGTGGCTGGTGGGATGTTGCCTTTGGAAGACAGGTGGACCAAGCAGAAAGGGGCCTGTTGTCAGCTCTATCCTCACACAATCAGAGGGAGAAGAGAAGAGAATGTTTGTGGAACAGAGGTGCACAGAGCTTGGTCCTGCAGGACATGTTCCAGCAAGAGAGACTGGCACCTTTCCCTCCTCCTGTGCAGCATGGAGCTCCCTGTATGCTCTCATGGGTCTAGATATCTTACGCAAACACAGGGGTCTCTTGGCAGGATCGTAGGAAAGGCCAAAAGATTCAAGGACAGGACTTGGGGTCCAGGTGATAGAGATTAACAGGCAGCTGCTCAGGGAAACCCTCCTGTCATAAGATGAGTACCAGGTGTTGTCTTTACCTTACTTACATTTTTATCTGGGTCTGCAGAGAGTCAAAGGGAAAGGAGGCCAAGAGGAAGAGAGTGGAAGGGAAAACAGAGGGTGTTTCAATGTAGTCCTGCTCTTTGGCAGGGAAGAGCAGGCCCCTTAACTGGTAGGCCCTCAACACTGATTGCAATGTCTCAAGAGACTTCTCTAACACAGGGCTTTTCTCACGCTGTCCTGGTTCCTGCCTCAGACAACAGAAATGCATGTGAAATGGATAAAGCTATGGGTTTTTGTTCCTAGGCATGAATGTCAAGGTTGTTTCCTGCTTCGTACATGAGGGATAAGATATGTGAAGGTCTGAACTTTTCCTGTAAAACATTAGGTTCAAATGAGTGCTCATGGGCACAGAGGGTTGGATCCAGGAGATATTTGCAAAAGCACCCAGAGCTTCTCTGGAACATGAATGGAGAATTGGGAGTTAGTTTATTGTCACGGAAACTAGAGAGCACAAAGAGAAGGGTGTGACGAGGCCTCTAAAAATGAACCACAGAGTTACCATTCGATCTTGGTATATACACAAAAGGACTGAAAACAGGAACTTGAAATGATACTTAATTTTTATTCCCATATTCAAAATAGTCTTACTCACCATAGTCAAAAGGTGCAAACAACCCCAATGACCAATGTTGGACAAATAAATTGCAGTATGTATAAATAAGTGACTTTTATTTAGTCTTTAGAAAGGTGATTAGGGAAGGTTTATAAAAATGAAGCATCAACATTTTCTAGAAGCAATAGTAAAGCACATTTTTTTCATAAAAGAGATGAGGGGGGTCAAAAAGATAAATCTATACTTGATTCTTTGTGCCTAAAGAAACATTATGTGGATGAACAAGAAACTAACAATAATTCTCTGTAGGTAAAGGGGGAGAGATGAAAATAAGGTATTTCTGGCTATGCTTTATTTAAACATAATTTTAATTTTTAGACCATTGATGTATTATTTTGCTTAAAACTTAATTAAAAAAAATTAAAACATTTGAAGCTTTACTGGAGACATAAAAGAAGCCTTAATAAATAAATTGGCATATTATGTTCCTGTAAGGAAAGGCTTAATACTCCAAAGATATCAGTTCTTTCTAGATTCACTCATACATTCATCTGAAACCAACAGCTCAGTATGTAGAACCTAACAAAATTTTTCTAATCTTCTCATAGAAATAGAATGTTCTAGAATTATCAGGAGAGTTGGGGAAAAATATAACGAGAAGCTTATGCAATCAAGTATATCACTAAAATATAGTGATAAATTAAGTTCATTAAAATATCATACTTATTAATTACATTTCATTACTATACAGGAAAAGATAAATATATCAACAAAAAAGAAGAGTCTGTAAAGAAGTTCAGGCATACTTGAAAATTTATCAAACTATAAAAACAAAGCAAGAATTTTATTTTGCAACATTAATAAAGCTAAATATAAAACCCCTCTCTTCGGGTTAGAAATCTGCACATTTTGAAACAACATTTTAAAAGTATGAAATAAAATGTAGAATCAATTTTATGGACTTTAAAGACTTTCCAAAGCAGAAGAGGAAAACCAAGAAATAACAAAGAAGATGAGTAATCATATTTTACTAATTAGAAATTTAAAAGTCCCTATACATATGGTTATTCCAACTTACTAGTATAAACAGAAAGTAAAAATGAAAAGACAGGTCCAGTGGTATTTGCATACGTGATGCCTTGGGGTTTATTCCTAGGATGAAAAAAAAATAAGAAAAACATTTGTCGTGTCAATACATTGTCACATTTTAGGAATAAATTTAATGAAAGGTATCTAAAGTCACTGTGCCTAAAACCATAAAACATTACTACTAATAATTTTATTATATATTATTTAAAATAAATTATTAAGATTTACATGAATGGATTTATGTATGATGCTTTCTGGTTGGACTTCAGCTATCCTGATTCTGTTCCACTCATTCACATATTTAAGGCGCTCTCAATGAAAACACCAGGGTTTCCAGTCGAAGACTAGCTATGATACGCCTTAAGAAGAAGGTGGAAAGCTTTACTCAATTGGGATTCAGGAATTAAGTCTGTAGTGTGGATTCACATACGCAGCAAGCAGGCCAGCACCACAGGAGAGAGGTGAAAATGTCCTGGGTACTCGATTCTTGATGAAGGGCACTGCACATTGGGAAATCCTAACCTAAATGTTGCTGGGACAACTGGACAGCACATGGAGTGAGAGGCAACTCGACTCCCTGCCACACAGCATCCCGCATCCCTGTGCAAAAGTCCATCCTAGGAATACTGTAATTCTAGATTGAACTGGAAACTGTGAGGCATCGAAGGAACCTATCAGAAAATGTTCTTATTGCCGTAGGGTAGAAAAGACTTCTTAAAATATCAAAAGCATTGCCATCAAACAAGATTGATAAATAGAACTACATTAAAATAAAAAGCTGTTGTTCATTAAACAACACGTGGAAGAGGCAAGAATAAATCACAGTGAGGGAGAATATATTTGCAACACAAATAATCAACAAACAACGTGTTCCTAGAATACGTAAAGAACTGCAAATCTCTGCCAAATGACACATATCTGTGCCTTTTATTAATTTATTGCCTCTCAGCTCCAAATTTGCCCTATTTGCTTCGCTTTGTAATACTGGTGTCAGACTATGGCACCAAATTCTGCTTTCCCAGCTAGTTCTGTGTCAGGCTCTGTTGATAGAGGGCACTGAAGGAAACTGTGAAGATGGAGAACCAACAAGGATGAGCTTTTCCATCTGATTTTTCCAGGGGTGGGTAGATCAACATTTTGAGGTGAGTTTTTTCTGTAGCATTTCCACAGCAGTATGAGGATTTGTTCTCCTGGGCACAGCTCTGGCCAGCTTTGTCTTTCTTGCAGAGGCAGGGGACATATTTCTGCAACATCCTCATCATCTCAAGGCTTTGAATATCAGTTTTGAGAGGTTTTTTTTTGCAAGTTGTCAAGTGTTTTTCCTTTTCTATTGACGGGGGGGGTGTTGTTTTCTGCAGTGACTACCCACATAAACCTTAGAGTTCTCTTTCCCCTGTTTTTGTTCTTAGCCATCTCTGACTTTCTCCTAATTGGACTCTGGTTGATACAATAACCATGTAAAATAATGACAAAGATTCAGAGACTTCATCAAAGAATGAATATCCAATTGGCAAGCAAACATATTAAAAAAGGTTCAGCTTTATGACTCACCTGAACAATGCAAATTTAAGTATATGCAATACTATTACACACTCATACAATGATTAAAATTAGAAGGACTGACAATACCAAGTCTTGGGGAAGATTGAGAGTGTACAGTCAGTGTATAGTCAATGTAAAGGGAGAAAGTCAAAGGGAGGAAAGGTTTATTTTGGTTCATGGTTTCAGAGGTTTCCATCCATGGCTGTCTGGTTCCATTGCCATGGGTGGGCTTGAGGTAAGGTAGAATATCATGGCAGAAGGGGGTGAAGAGGAAAGCTGCTCACCTCATGGCAGCCAGAAAGGAGAGAAGTTAAGAAAGTCAGAAAGGAAAGGGCCAGAGATAAGATCTAGTCTCCCAAGTCACATCCACTTTCTCCAACTAGAACCCACCTGCTAAGTTTTCATTACCTTCTAACAATGCCCCTAAGTTATAAATGTCATCAATGGATTAATTCACAGACTAGGTTAGAGGGCTCATGATCCAATCATTTTCTGAAAGCCCTACCTCTGAGCATTTGAGATTTGGGATGATATTTTAGATTCAATCCATAACAAGAAGTAACCAAAGCTCTCACATGGTTGATAGGTCTATAAACAGACAATGACCAAAACCTAATCTCATCTATGCTCTTTACCCAATAGTTCCACTCTTTGGCATATGCTCAAATGAAATGCATGCAAATACACATTGAAAGACATATACAAGAATGATCATGGCAGCATTATTTATAAAACCCAAACTGAGAAGAAACCCAATTTAAAGGTCCACCAACACTAGAATGAGTAAATAAAGCATGATATGCATATAAAATGCAAAGGTGCACAATGATGGAAATGAATAAATGGTAGCTATCTGGCATGGTAGGGATGAGTCTCCCAAACATGATACTGACCAACAGCAACAAAGGGAGAAACCAATGGCAGACAGTCCATATACATCTTTAAAAAGCCAAACTCATCTTCGGATAGTTATTGCTGTTGTGCAATCACCACCTTTGGGTGGAGGAAGAGGGTAACGACTGGGAGTGTTTTAAGGAAAATTCTAGGGTTTGTACAATGTTCTGTTTCCTGACCTGGACTCTGGTTGCATATTATTTTGTGGTACCTGATTTAGCCGTGCAGCTTTGATTTATGTTCTTTTCTGTATATGTGTTATTCTTTAATTAAAAACCTTAAAAAAAGAAAAAAGGAGAAAGACTGAGGTAAAATACTCGACATATTTTTATTAGTAAAAGTTTAATATACAAAGTGTTTAAAGGGCTTCTATACAAAAATGACAAAAGCCTTATATAAAAGTGGAGAAAGATTGCAGTAAGCCATTCGATACATATTTTTGGCCAGTACACACCATTAAAGCCCCTTGGCTTCACAAGAAGCATGATAAATAAGGCCCTGAACACCAATAGAATCTGTCACCCATCTGAATAGGAAAAGAAAAGAGTAATAAAATGTTGGGGGTGATGGGGAAAAGAAGCACTTTACTCTCAGGCAAGTATAAATTGTTCAGAGGGAAATTTGGCAATATTCATTAAAATAAAAATTCAACCAATGTTTGGTTGAGCAAGTCACTTTTAGGAAAGCTGAGACAATGTGTACACATTTTTTAAAAAAGACATAAGTAAAAGAATGTCCATGACAACACTGTCCGTATTATGAAAGAAATGAAAAATTAAGTGTCTATAAATTGGAAGGCAATCAAGTATATCTTCTCAATGCAATAGCATGTGGCTGGTAAAAAGAATGGTGGATCTTACTCTGATTGGACCTGACAAACTCTACTCTGATTCCTACTCAAAAAGCAACTCTTAGATCACTGCATTAAAATTATAGCCTCAATGTAAAAGAATTAAAGACAGAAGGTGAATTTATAATGGCTGTCTTAGGTTTTACTCTACAGGTCTATGTACCCCCTAAATAGCTCAACAGAATATTGTTTAATACATAAGTAAAGTATTAATAAAGCAATAAAGTCCCCTCCATGTGGCCTGACAGGAAGCAAGAGCTGCAGTGTGAGTTCTTGCTGTGTTCTTGAGCCCTAATGGGGGTTCCTCCCTGTTGGAGGTGGTTGTATCACTACATGTGCATTTGAAACCCATAGGATTTATGTGGGGAAGAGAGAGGAGGGAGCAGGAATTCCTGTACTGGGAGGAAATTCTTTATAATATCTTTCAGTTCGTTTATTCTTGGCTTGCAGTAGCTCTCTTTGTTTAGGAGCTGTGGAGTGTCCTCCTCCTGGGACAAAGTCTGACACTACCAGTGGTAACAAGAACCACATTACGAAGAAATAAAAACAGGTGAAGTTCATTTTAATGATGTATTTTATTTAATTCAATATATCAGAAGTACTATCATTTCAGTATATAATCAATATAAAAGTCTTGATGAGCTAAGTTAGCACTGTGGTTTGGGTGGATGTGGTTTATCCCTTAAGGGCTGGTGTGCTGGAAGCTTGATCTGTACGGTGATGCTGAGAGGTGCTGGACCTTGACCAGGTGGGGCCCACCTGTGATCAGGTCTTGGGCAGCATCTTCTGCAGAGATATACGCTGTGTGGTAGAAGTGGGCCAGCTCTTCTGGGATTGGATGAGGTCCTCAGGCAATGAGTTCTCATAATCAGTAGTCCCAACCCTTTTTGGCACCAAGAACTGGTGTCACAGGTGAGAATTTTTCCCTGGAGAGGGGTGGGGAGTTGGGTGGGGTTGGTTTCAGGATGATTCAAGGGAGTGCACAACCTCAATTTCATGCATGTGTAGTTCGCAGTAGGGTTTGTGCTCCTATAAGAAGCTATGGCTGCCACTGACCGGCTAAGTGGCAGAGCTCGGGATGTAATTCAAGTGATCAGCAGTGGTTGTAAGTACAGATGAAGCCGCCCCTTGCCTCCTGCTTTGTAGCCCTGTTCCCAGCAGGCTCCAGAGCAGTACCAGCCATTGTGGCCAAGGGGTGTGTCCCCGTGTAAAGTGAGTTCAGTTGTCTTGGTTTTCTGTTTTACTTCTTCTCTTACCATGTGATCTCTCCTCTCCACACGTGACCCTTATCCCTTGTGTGTACTCCCACCGTGATGTCATTTGTCACATGACACAGTCCCACAGCCCTCACCACAGGCCACCAGATGTAGCTGCTTGATCTTGGACTTCCATCCTGTAAAGTGAGCTAAAAAACTTTTCCTTAAATGTCACCCAGCCTCGGCTATTTTCTTTCAGCAACATGAAACAGATTAGGATTATTATATCCCATTTTTTGGTAAACTTCATATACAGCCCACCTCAGATTTGATGCTAAATTTTTTTTTCGTGATTTGTACTTCTATTTCACAAAATTCCCATTGGAGAAGCAGATTCAAGTACCACCTGTCATTCCAGATATATCTAAATATACTGAAAAAATTTTCAAGAAGCAAGAATCAGTTTTATTTGTATTTAAACTAAATTAATTGAAGTAAGAGTTAAAAATCCATTTTCTCAGCTGCTGTAGACACATTTTAAGTGCTCAGTAGCTGCACAGGGCCAGGCCCCTGCCCTGGTGAAGTGGGTCTAGGCCAGCCCCATCCTGTGGTTGGGAGGTGGAGCTGGGTACTCTGCAACCGGAGCTTCTGGCCAAGCCAGCTGGGCTTTCCAGCCTTGCGGTGGGACCACAGCCACTCTCTTCATTCTGAACATGTGGCAGCTCCAGGACTGGGGACACCCAGGTGAGGACTGGAACTCAGCCAGGTTCAAGGGCAGGCAGCTGCCTCTACTTGCCTCTGACACCCGGCTGCCGGATATCTCCTCAGCAGCCATGGTGCCACCACATGGGGCTGGTGAGGATAAACCAGGGGCCCTGTGGGCTTCCTCTGAGGGAATGCATTCCCAAGCCATGAGCCTGACCTTGGGATAAACCCAACAGGGTGACCTAAGTTATGATTTCAGAGTGTGTCAGCTTTGGGGGGCAGGTGGTGGCAGCAGCTGGGCATTCTCTGTGGTTGGGGTGGGGGTGGATCTCAGATCCTGCTGAAGGTATGGGGGCTGCCGCTTTTGAGGCTGAGCAAGCCCACAGCACTGTGCAACCTGGAGCGCTCAGGGAGACAGGTCACAGGGCCCCAGGACAGCCACAGCCCCCACACACAGTTCAGTGGTGACTACGTCCTTTGGGAGCTGAGGGATTCTACATACTGAGCAATTCTTCTTTCTTAAGTCATCAGTCATGAAACCCTTGTTCTAAATCTCTTCTTGTGAATCTTGCAGAAGTCTCCTTCCTTTTCAATGAGCTCCAGGCTGGGCAGACCACATGTTTCCATCAGTATCCCTTTTGGTGAAATTGAAATCTCACGGACTAATTCATCAGTGCCATGTGCCAAGCAGGTGCCATGGGTCCAAGCACTTCAAAGCCTGCTCTCTCCTTCCAGGACCC
This sequence comes from Fukomys damarensis, assembly GCF_012274545.1. Lineage (NCBI taxonomy): Eukaryota > Metazoa > Chordata > Mammalia > Rodentia > Bathyergidae > Fukomys > Fukomys damarensis. Next base: position 53,477,558 of record NW_022900931.1, read on the forward strand.
CATAGATCAGATGGGGAGACCCCAGGGACCTTCATGTTATTGAGAACTGACTGCCGAGGAGATTTAGGAAGCACTGATGCCTGGGACTCGCGCAGAGTTCTGATTCAGTTTATCTAGGGTGTGGCCTTAGCATTGGGGTTTAAAAATGTGGGCATAATGGTGCATGCTTCTAATTCTATTACTCTGGGAGGCTGAAGCAGGAAGATCATAAGTTAGAGCCCAGCCTAGGCAACTAAGCAACTTATTGAGACCCTGTTTCAAAATACAAACTCTAAAAAGGGCTGGGGGTGTAGCTCAGGGCAAAGGTCCTGGGTTGCTCCTCCCCAGTTAAAAGGAAGTGGGTATCATGCCAAGTGATCCTCTTGTGCAGCCTGTGTGAGAATCACTGTTTAAGATCAAGTCAGTGATCTTAGAGGCTACTGGGTGGGTTTCAAGAGTTCTGCTTGCATCTCAGGACTGCCTTGTTCCAGGCAGCAGCCACACTGATCCTTAGAAGTGTAAATCAGGTGAGAGTCTGCCTCTCTCCCAAACTTTCCCATGGTTCCCACTTCTCTTTATGTAACAACTGGCCTATCTGCCAGGCTCTGCTCCTCTGTGGGAGCTTCCCTGACTCCCGACTGCGCTCTGGCTATCCCAGGCTTAGGTCTGACTTTGTTCTTTCTTACTGAGGATTAAGCCCAGGCCCTTCACAGCGAGCCACATCCCTAGCCCTATTCGTAAATTTTTAAAAATGTTTTGAGTGGGATCTAGCTAAGTTGCCCAGCTGGCTTCAAGCCTGCAGTCCGCTTACTTCTGCCTCCCATGTTGTGAATGTGGAGTTTTTGCCTCCACACTCCCCGCTGCCTTGGGCCACGTTCCCTCAGAGATGCATGGGCCCAGCCCTCCACCTCGTCCTGTCCTTTTCTCATATCCTGTCTTCTCAATGAGGGTCTCTCTGATCCCCTACTAACCTGCTGCCCTTTAGCCTGCACTCCAGTTTCCATGATGTTGTCACCTCCTATATGATTATATGATTAGCAGTGTGTATTAATACTGCCCATCTCCTCTGCTAAAGATACATGACTGCTGTGTTCTCTGATGTATCTCGTGTGGAGGACATGTCAGTCATGATGGCTGCTGTCTACTATGGCTTGAGTCCCTCCCCACCAATTCATGTCCTGGCAACCTAATTCCTCAGGGTGACAATATTCAGTGGCAGGCCCGGCGGGAGGTATGCAAGTTATGGGGATGGAGCCCACATGGATAGATTAATGCCTTTCTCATATCAGTAAAACTACTCTCATGGAATAGTGAAAGCAAGTTGATTTAAAGCAAGGTTATCCACTGCCGGTTGTGGTGGAGCACGCCTGTAATCCCAGCACTTGGGAGGCTGAGGCAGGAGGATCACTGTGAGTTCGAGACCAGCCTGGGCTACATAGTGAGTTCCAGGTCAGTCTCAACTACGTAGTGAGACCCTGTCTCAAAACAACAACAAAAAAGCAAGGTTATCTGTTGTGTGTTGTCTTTTTTGCATGACCCCTGTTTGGCTTTGTTTTCTGCTTTGGGTTGAAGCAACATAAGCCCCCACCAGATATGGCTACTCAAGTTTGGACCTCCCAGATCAAAAGCCAAAACAATATGCTTCTTTATAAATTACCCAGCCACAATATTCTGTTATAGCAACGGAAAACAGATCGAGAGAGATGCTCTGTAAACATTTAATGAATACCCCAAAATCTGCAGGGTACTAACTGAGCTGGATTCCCGGGTGAGCGAACATAATGCCCTCAGATGTTAATGCCTTTGTCCACATACCATCCAGGATGGCAGGAGGACTAGAGTAAGAGCGACATGCTGATGGCTGAGCTGGAATCAGAGAACATCTGCACCGTGAATAGATCAGGAGCTACAACAAATTTCTGCCAAGTAGAGTAGAAAAAAGGTCAAAAAAGAAGAAAATAGCCAAAATGAAATAGACATCTATTTTCCCGAGAAAGCAGTAGGTACTGTGGGTGTAGGTAAAATCATGACCAAATCTGTTTAAACTTCTGCATTTTGAGTAGTACGAACAGGACGGAGGGCAGGTTCTGAGTCTGTGGTGAGCTCCCAGCCTTTAGCTACTATGGATCAATACTCTGGGAAGTAACTGTTCTGCAGGTTCTAGGCTAAGAATGACAGCAGCAAATAAAGCTCAGGTAGCAGCCCATGCCGAGGCCATGAACTGGAGTGCCAGGCAGCAATGGCATACTCCACTGGCAGTGGAGGCAGACCTGAAGGGGAAACTCCATTTGGAGAGCTAATTCTTGTTGTTTGGCTTCAGCAAACACAGAGAAGTAGCTGAAGCAAATTGAAATTTTCCTGCTATGATTGTCTCTCAGTGTCTTTTCTGCTCCTCTCCAGATGCCTTGTGACTAAACTGGTTTGCAAACTCATGCCAGCCCATCTTCCAGCTTCAGCTCTCAATGTAGCCTGGTGGGCGGAGGAGAGGGGTTGGGGGAAAATCAGCCCACACTGTTTGAAGAGCTTACCTAGTTTGGCGGACTTCTTCTCATTTTAGTTTGAATAATGCGGCCAAAAAAAGATACCTATGAAAAGACTGCATTATTTAAGCCAGAGAATATGGCAGTTATAACATACTTAAAATATACTGCATTATTTACCATGCTTTCAGTTAAATTCGGAGAAAAATGAACTCTGTAAAATGAGGTGAAAGATGTGAAAATGAGCAAATAGACTGAAATGAAGGAGGAGGCTCCTACGTGACCAAAAGTCTATAAAGAAACAAATAAAAGCATAGTGCAGGTGAAAGTGGCATTGCAGGTATTAAATTGCACACACAAAATCAAACCAGGGACACAGAGAACAAATACAGTGATCTCTAAGAGGCCAGAATTTCTTTTCCAGGCGAAGAAGATAGACACTCTGAGTGCCAGGATGACAGACATGAAATAAAACAACTATCCAAATCCTCTTTCAAATATCAAATGTTCAAAGGTTCATTCAGAATTTCAGAATAAAAGATTTGAATTATAGGAAGAAATGCTGATGTATATATATATATATGGTGATATTTATATATATTATACATATATATGTATATTTTGATATTATCAAAAAGAGACTAGAAAAATACAACTGAGTCAATTATCAAAGATATAATTAAATAATTCTCTTTAGGGGAATAAAAGCATTAATCTAAAAATGCACACAGGTTTATATCTATAAGGTTGATGAGATGTGTTTGATTCCTATGCGTAGCTCTGGTGAAATATTTTTATTTCCAGGGAAGGAAAAACTGTAGAAGGGAGAGAAAAGCCAACTGCAACAGGAGAATGGTTAGGCTGTTTTCTAACCTATGCTACACAGGATTTGGAGGAAGAAAGCAACGGGACTGGACACTTCCTTTTTGGCAACGTGGAAGACTTGATATCAAGAGAGAAACTTTTGCTCAGAAGATTCGGTGCTGTAGCACACAGTCTAAACCACACAGAGGCGACTGTCTATGCCAGAGATAAACTCTGGCTATGTTCAAGGGAGGTGGGACATCAAAGGCAGTTACATGTATTCACCAACCCTGCTAGGCACTCTGGGAAAAAACATATCCCACAGGGAAAATGGAATAGCGTTTTATCTTGTCTTGGGCTCTAGATGGAGGAAATAAACAGAAAGAAGATTCTTTACAAATGTCTAGTATAAATCATTGTGTGCATTTGGGAATTAAATTTGGACTACTACTCCGGTTTGAAAATTTACAATGACTTCGTGTGGGTAATATTCCTATGTGCTTAGCAGAATTTAACTAAACCTTCTTTGGAGGATCCATTTTAAATTTAGCCTTCAAAAACTTTGATAAATATAATTCTAGAGGCCATATACTCACAATCAAAAATTATAAATCGCACAGGTAAACAAGCCACAGTACCAAGAGTTAGCAGGAAAAAAAAAATCAGACTGGCAAAAATCTATGCTACTGTAATGATAAAATTCAGAATTTTTAAAAATATGTTTATTATGATTAAATAAAGGGAAGTTTTTGAAATTGTGTCCATGGGGATAGAAACTGTGAAAAAAAATGACTGAGAGCAATTTTAAAAAGATAATAGAGTTTATAGGAATTAAAAAATTGCAATGCACAGCTTAAAAATATAGAGATGAAAATAGAGTGTGAAAGTCTAACATATGTCTCTTCAGAGTTCAAGAATCGACATATTGAGGGAACTGGGGGAGAGGAAATAGCCAAAGATACAGGGGCTGCCAATTTTTGATACTGACAAACAAAGACATAAATACTAATCAACAGGTTCATGAAGCTTAACTATTTCCATACTGAGCAAATATGAGTCAATCTATACCCACAAACCCCTGCTAAGAGAAAAGAAGTTAGCATGGACAGAAAAGGAAGAAGAAGGATTCATCGTAATAATAACTACTCTGGAATTAAAATTATCAACAGCAGAGTTCAAACCTGGTAGATGGGGAAACATCTTTACAATTTTAGAAAGTCATTCTCAGTTTAGGAGTGCTGGGTATAAAATTGTAATTCACGAGAATGAAGATGAAATGTATTTAACAACAAGAAAAATACCACAGTTTTTAAGAGAAATTCATAGAACTCCTGAAGGCATTTCTTCATAATCTAGAAAAAGTGTTCTGAGACATAGGAAAGAATGACAACCAATGAGAATTATATACATGGGGTCAATCTAAGTAAACAATGACCATATTGTTATGGTGATTGTTTCTAAAATACTAGTTCTAAATATTATTTCCAAAATAATATGATTTCTAAAATGTACAGTACAAATTATACAGAGCAAAAACAATATATTGGACAAAATTAGCACAAATCAGTGGCAGATGTTAAATATTCCGGGATGATTGTATTATTTTGTATGAAGAAAAACTTGATTAGTCAGAGGGTGGAAGACTAGAAGATAAGAACGGTCATCTACATTTAAAAATACTTAAAAGGACAGAAAAAGAAAAAGAAAAAAGTGCAAAAAGAAAGCGCAAGATCAGTGGGATATGGTGGTAACACTCATGTATTTACAATTATTTTAGAGCCTTAAGTGGGAAGATTACAAGTTCAAGTCTGGCCTAAATGACTTAGCAAGATCTTGTCTCAAAATAAAAAATGAGAAGAACTGGGAATATAATTCAATTGTAGAGAGCTTGCCTTTGTGAGGCTGGCCCTGGATTTAATTTCCAGTACTGTAAACAAACAAACAAACAGATCATAGTATTAACAAAATTAAATGGTAGAAACAGAGTAAATTTTGTCACAATTTTTACAATAAATGTAAATGAATCAAAGTTTCAGAATGAAGGACAAATAATTTCAGATTGTATTTTAAGGAAAAATAAGTAGATCATAGGAAGAACATCTAAAATATTCAGAGACAAAAGTTTGAAAGTAATAGAATGAAGACAGGTACACTAGATTTAAATTAACCAAGCAAAAGGGAGCTTACGTCACAGTATAAAGGTTAGAAAATTGGAAAGTGGGAAGGGTAGGGGCAAGGTAATAAGGGAAAAGAAAAAAATGTGAGAAAATGAAAAGATGGAAATCACGTGTTTGTAAGTGAGGAGGGGAGGAGGGGGTGAAGGTAGGGCAGGGAAAAGGGGAAAAAAAAAATGAGAACTAAGACCTGGCATGTAAAGGCGCAAGATCCCAATAATGAATGTACTGTATCCCAATACTGTACTGTATACTTAAAATGTACCACTAAACTCAATAAAAATAAAGAAAATTGGACACATGCAGTAACACTCAAACCTTTCAAAGGAATTGATTTTATACTGAACGTAACATGTTTAATTTAGAATTAAAATATTTAAAATCTTATCCATAGAGCTTGAACAGTGCATCACTAGTTTATTATATCTATTAATACTCAAAAATATTAATATATAATATGAATAATATTAAGTATATATATAAAATAACTCTTGGAAGCCAGGAAAGTATTTTTCTAAAACCTTTATATATGTCATAATACATATATAATATATATAAAATTTGTATTGGAAAAGAGATGTGTTAATAAAAATTAATAAAGAAAAAAACAGTTTTACCAGAAAGACTTAGCAAAACTAAGTAAATTCTAATAACTAAAAGTTATTTTGAAAGGCTGATGAACTCTAGCAAGATGCATCATTAGAAAAAGCACAGAGAGAAGCACAAATAAAGTAATTTTAGGAAAACAAAAGAAAATACAAACTGAAAATTCAGCAGAGATTTAAAGAAAAGAGCTTATTTTTTCAACTTTGTGATCATATACTGGACATTTCATTGAAATGGACAAATTCCTAGAAAAATCAGTGATTCTGGCTAAATAAGAAAGATTAAAGTTCAATAATACTAGAATCATTAAGTAATTTGCATCAGTAGTAAAAATCCTTCCACAAAGAAAACAATGAGCACAGATTATTTTAAAGAAAAATTCTACTAGACAATGAAACAACAAATAAACCTAAACTTTCATAAGCATTTTTGGAAGACAGAAAGAAGCTATAATTATTTTATAGGACTATGTAGAAAAAAGCTGTAGGCTAACCTTACTTAAGAATATGGAGTTAAAACATAAACCTCTCAAAATAATGACAAGTGAAGAGACTATACACTGTCCAAGTTGGTTTCATTTCAAGAAGGTAAGGTACAAAACTATAAAATTTATAAAGGTTATTCATCCATTAAATGAAGAAAAGTACATTACTAATGTTTTCTTTTCCTAATTTTAGTTTCCTTGATGTTTCACTTCTTTTTTTTTAATTGGTACATTTTAGGTATACAGTGCAGTGACATTCATCACTGGGATCTTGTACCTTCACACATTATGTCTTCTTCTTGTTTTTTCCCCATTTCACTGTCCTCCCTTCACCCCCTCCACCCTTCCCTATTTACAAAGACTTGGTTTCTTCTTATGCATTTGGGATTTAAGTTACTGTGCACATCACATTCACTTTTAGAACTGTGATCCTTTTCCTCGGATTCACCTCCTTTTCATTAGGAAATGTATCTCTCTCCTTTTACAACTGCTTCTTTTTGTAAAAGCTGCTCTGCTGGTATTCATATGGTTACAGTAGCCCTTTCGTTTAGCATTTACATGAATGTCTTTTCTCATCCTTTACTTTCAAAGTTGTGTGTTCTCATGATTAAACTTGTGAGTCTTAAGCAGTTGGAGTTAGTTTTTGTTTTTCCATCCAATTTGATGATCTTTGTTATTTGGATCATTTACCCATTTATAGTTAATGTAATTGTGATTTTCTTGTGTTTGTGTCTTCTCTTTTACCTGTTGTCTTTCACTTGATATACTTGTTCTGTGTTGTTGTTCTCTCCTTTGTATAATTCATCTAATGTTTTTCACTATTCTCTCTCTCCTTTATTACCTATTATTTTATTACTTTATTAGTAGATATCCAAACATTCACAACATCCTGCCTTGATGTATCGATGTCTGATACAAATTACTGACATACCTCAGAGATATTGCTTATTCAGCTCCAGACTACTACAGAAAGGCAAATATCGCAAAAATCAAGTCATATGATTTTGGTTCCCAGCATATAAAAGCTACACAAGTGGATTTTCATGACTACCTCAGTGTCATGAATTGATTAAAAATGTTTATGGCAATTTATGTCAAATAAAAACATCCGGTATATGGTGTGTCCTCATGCACTGGTCTGGCATTATGCGATTCCTGGCTTTCCCCCAAAGTGAAAATGACCATGACAGATACAGGTTTTGAATCAAGTCAGGACACTGAAGCACGTACGACAGTGTGACTAAACACACTCATGAAGGAAGACTTACAGAATTACTCCAAAAAAAGGCAAGAATGATGGAATAAATGTGTTTGAAGCAAGGGAGAATATTTGCAACAGATTAGTGGCAATGTTTCTCCAGCTGTCATAAGTTTGAAAATTTAAATATTCACCATCGTGTGATCACACTTCATAATTAAGGAAGTTGAGCCTGGTTGGAACTTCATATAGATGAAATCATAGAGTGTGCACTCTCTCATGCTAGTTGTATCTTCTGTACTTTTGTGTCTATGGGTTCATGCATCTTGACTCTACTCAGACATGGTTCTTGTTTGTTGCTGAGTTGTATTTAATTGCATAGATGCACCAACAACCTTATTTATTCATTCTATTGTTGTTTTTCTATTTGGGTGCTTTTGTACAGAATGGTTATCCAAGTATTTAATAACATTTATTGGTAGATATGAACATTCACTTTTTGCTGTTGGTGGATATGTGTGCGTATGTTTATATATATACTAATGATTAAACTTGCTTGGTCAAAAGATAAATGCATATTTTGCTTTGGTAGGGATAGCCAAATAATTTCACAAAGCAATTGTACCAATTTGTTTTCTCATTAGCAGTTTAGGATAATTCTAGCTCTTCTCCATTCTCTCTAACATCTGGCAATGTGAATCTTTAATATTAATCTTTTTGCCAGGTGTGTAAAAGAGTCTTATTGAGCTTTAATTTGTATCTTACTGATGCTTAATGACAATGAACACTTTATTGTGTTTGCTGGTTATTTTAAAATTCTTCTTTGCTAAGAGCTTATTCAATTTTTTTGTTTTACTTCTGATTGGCTTGTCTGAATTTTTCTAACTGATTTATATAAGCTCTTTTTATACTTTAAATTTAAATTTACTGTTGAATATTTGTACACTAAATATCTCTTCTGAGTCTATGGCTTGTCTCTTCTTTCCTTTAATGGTGCTTTTTAACATACAGGGGTACTTTGTTTTAATAAAGTCCAATATAGTAATCTTTTCTTTGATACTTAGTAAATTTTTTGGTCTTGTTAAACAAAAGTTTGCCTACACAAAGATAATTAAAGATTTTTCCATTTTTTTCTTCTAGGGACCTTAATCTTTTATATTACCATATTTAACTCGCTGATATATCTTGAACTCTTTTTTGCATAGTATATGAGATAGGAGTCATTTTAGTCAGGGTTCTCCAGAGAAACAGAACAAATAAGATGATATTTAGATACAAAGATAATACATCAATCTGTTGTGAGGAATCATCTCAACTGATTACAGAGGCTGAGAAGCTTCGAGATTTGCAGTCAGCAGCATGGCGGCCAAGAACTCAGGCTGGGTCCAAAGGCCTGAGCATCAGCAGGGTCAGTGGTATAAGGTCCAGAATCCAAACCTGCAGCCTTGAGCCCAAGTAGGTTCAGTGTTCCACTTTGAGTCTGAAGGAAAGAAAAGTCTGATGCCTCAACTCAAGGCGCCTGTGCTGGAAAAGTGCACTCTCACTGCTGGGACAGTTGCCTCTTTGTTCTACTAAGGCCTCTGAATAAGCTGATGAAGCCCACACACATGAGGGAGGACACTCTGCTTTAATCACTCTACCTTTTGGCTGATAATGTCACCCAGACCCACCATCACAAATATGTCTGGAAGAAGGTTTGACCAAGTGCCTGAGCATCCCGTTGGCCCTGCCAAGGTCAAACATAAAATGAATCATGACAGAGGTCAAGGTTCATCTCGACCTGTGGGGTGTGTGTGTTTGTTTTCGTGTGTGTGTGTGTGTGTGTGTGTGTGTGTGTGTGCGCGCGCGCGCGTACCTCTGACGCATCTCCCTGTTTTAAAAGATCATCCTATTCCCACTCAGGTTTCTGTATCTTTTGTCGTTAATCATGCGTCCGTAGAAGGGTGGTTGTTAATGCAGTAACAAAGCTGACTATAAATATAGCTGCTGTGTAACGTGTTCTTAACTATTTAAAATATTTTCATTTTTATGAAAGTAATGAATGCATATAGTTTTTAAAAAATGAAATAAGATCAAATGGTCTGCTTCATTCTTTACTCCTCCCTACTCCTGCTTTCCTATGGAAGAGCTCTTCAAGATTTTCCTTATGTCTAACTAATGTTAATGTTGCTGTTACTTGATTTATGAGTATTACGTATATCTACCAATTTCTCACTTTATTAGTTACAACTTTTTTTACTTTTCCATATCCACCCTCTGCTCTTCTCCCTCCATATGGTCAATATATCAACATCATAATTTCTGGTTATATCAGTGATTCATGTTTACATTAATATGGCCATATTGTCATCAGCCTAGCTATGCGACATATAATAATTGTTTTCTAGCAATTTTTTGCTTTTTTGGCATTGACAATTGTTTTGTTTTTCTATTTACTTGGGGCTCTATGCATACAGAGTGATTTCTTCTTAAATGCTCCAAAGAACCTGTCAAATACCTGTCAGTAATCTTCTAGATGTGCAGACATATTTCTAAGTTCCCTGTGCTCCCTACCTCCAGAGACTTCTCTTCTCCAACCTTTTGTGAGCGAGCTTGTTCACCTTGCTTGCAGAATCACAGTGGAGAAACAGCATTTTTATCTAATTTCCTATTTGTGGTAGTTTAGCTCAACAATGTCCCTCAAAGCCTCATGTTCAGAGGTGGGACTTTTGGACAGTGGTTGAACTGTGGCGATACTCTACTTATCAGTGGATTAACTCATTGAAGAGTTTATGTGCTGTTAGGACCTGGGGTATGGTTGGAGAGTGGTCCTTGGGAACATGAACCTGAAGGGTGTAATGTTGCTGGCTTTTCCCTTCCCTCTCTGTCTCCTGGTGGCTATGAGGTGAGCAACTTTCCTCGGCAAGATCTTTCTACTATGGATGCCAACCATGGGCTGAAACTGAGCCAAATTCAGCCTTTGCTCCTTTAGTTTGTAAATATCCAGCATTGCATCCCAGCAACAGGAAAACTAATACACAATCCATGGGATAGGTCCAAGACATTTCTCATTTTTTGTCTTTTATTATTCATCTTCTTATCACTATTATTCTATGTGTTTTATTCTTGGTCATCCATTACCTATTCCTCTAAGTTCTTCTATATTTCCTTCATTTTCTATTCCTCCTGGCCTGGGTCTATGGCATCCACATTGAGTCTCTTCTCTCGTGTTGTGGTTTTGGGTTGTCCATTCAAATTTAAGAGCAAAGCTTAAAACCCATTTGAAGCTCTGAGTACCTGCACAAGGTCTCCCCTGTGGACCTCCATTATGGCAATATCAAGCTGCTAGTTTCTGTCTCTTTTTTAGATATTCCCGCCTCCCTCACTGGGAGGCTTTGTAAGATTTTTTATTTATGGCCATTTTGATTCTCTAGAAAAAAAAATCCTTCAGACTCCTACATGATAGGGGTTATGCCAAGTTAATGAAACCCTAAGAATAAAGGGTGTGTGAGTGGCCTTTCTTGATTCGAATTTACTTATTCCTTTTGTTCTCAGTTGAGAATCTTCTCTCTCCAACATCTGGAGTCTCTCCACTTTAAAGTTAATCAAGCTCCCATTCCCTGCAGAGATGGGAATGGGATATTTTCTTGGCCACACACACGGAAGACAAAAAGATTGGAAAAGGCATGGGGGGTGACATCTAACTGCTCGGGACAGATGTGCAACCTCGGCAACTGTCATATGAGAGTCCCAGACCTTCCTTGAGTGCTGTGGGGAAAATTAATTTGTTTTTCACTGCTACCCCCTCTGTTGGCTCAGAGATTTCAGTTCCTTTGTCCATCTTTACTCATGCATCCCTGTTCTGTTTTCTGTCATTGAAATTTCACTCACCTCTATGAACAATGTTGATTCCTCTCCTATGCTCTTTATCTTGATGAGCAATTATTACTTTAGTAATTTAACTACTATACCAATAGAGTCTGAGGAAATGAAAAAGTGCATGAAACATTTAAGTCTATTTCTATAGGTTCATAGATATCTCTTAATGTTATCTAAATCACTTTACACACAAAAACTATAACTCTGATAAGCAGAAAATACTTATTTAAAACTAAATCTTTTACTTTTGCAAAAATCAACACAAAGAAAATTCTAACAAAGTATAAAATGTGAAAATATGGGTCCATTTTGTGACTGAAAGACTACAATAAAATGCTTAGCAAAATAATAAAAGCCCTATCCACTTGTCAATAACAGAAACTATTACTAAGCTCTCCTCTATCATTAATATTAATGCTATTATTACTTGTACTACTAATAGCTTCCAGGATAAAGAGGCAGTCGAAATAAATAACGAACTATTTACAATGAAATCTGCCAATGGAAATATCATATGTAAAGCGCTATGAAGACTCACATGAATATGTAAAGTCTAACACACATGGGAGAAAATAAAGAAGGTTAAAAAATAACATAAATAATTCTGAAGCTTAAGAAGCTAGAAAATTGATGAAAAATAAACCTAAGCTATTTGAGAGTATTTAATAAAGATTATGGAATTAGTAAAATAGAAGTTTAAACACCTGAGAATAAACATAAAACTTTTTGCTTAATAAGACTAATAAAAGCCAAGCTTTTCACAAGTCTAATCAAGAAAAAAAAGGAAAAAACAGCAAAATTTTAAAAAATTGGATAGATACATAGTCATACTATTAAAAACTGAATAACGTGTATACAATTTTATGCTCATAGGTGTAAACATTCAAATGATAATGTGAGTGACAAAGATCAGCTCAAAATGGCATAGAGTACCTAGAGTCTGACTGTCATGGGAGAAAGTGAGAAAGAGGCACATGTCAGTCCCTAAAAAAGTAACAGGCTCACATGACTTTATGGATAAGTTCTATTGAATTCTTACCAAATAAATATGATCTTGTACCATATGAACTACTCCAGACCATAAAAGTAACAAGTTGAAGCTCCTCCGTTAAAGCTCCTTAAACTAAAGATCCTAGTTTAATTTCACGCCCAAACCAGATAAAGAGCTTTTAAATACAATCAATAAACCCAATGAAACAGAAAGAAAAAAATGATCAGCTAAGCTTGCTTTTGATCAGAAAGCAAGGACACACAAAGAAGCAAGCTGCAATATGTAGAAAAAAATAGTAAGCTATAATCAAGTATGGTTCACTCAGAAAGCTTAAACCAATATTAGGGAACCCGTCTTAAATTAACAAACCTAAATGATTAAACAGGAAAAGTGATCATCACAAAAGGTGACAGGTTTTAGCACACATGTTTATTAAAATTACAAGAAGCTAGTTATAGCAGGGAAAATACTTGTTAAAGTAACAAGAACTACAATAGAATTTTTAAAAATAGTAAAATATTGGAAGCTTTGTTCTGCAAGTCAGAGACAGGAATACAACAAGCACATGGATCCACTTTTCTCATTCTCAAAGTTTAAGTCAGACAACAAACAGTATGAAAAGCACAATTGAAAAGAAAAGGACAAAATTGCCTTCAACGGTAGACTTAATCCATGACACCAGGGTAAGATTAAAGAGAAAATATCTCTATACCAATAGCTTTCCTTTGCCAAGTCAAGATCAAGGGGGGAGGGGGAGGAGATGCTATACTTCAAACAATAATTCACAAAATTCCAAGAGAAGATATCTTTCTTTCCAAAGTTTTCTTACTAGGTCTTATTTGAGTGTCTAGCTAGTATATTGAAATATATGTGTTTCGTGTGTCTTTCTTCTCTATTCTGCCTTCCATTATTGTATGAAAGTGGGTATTTCTCTGCCCTACTTCACAGCGGCAAGTAACACCAGGCCAAAAAGAAAGCTATCTGCAACGCATAACTAAATACACACAGCCTTCCCCACTGTCCCGTGAGCTAACTGAAGAGATTAATTCAAGTATTAACCATAGGCACCAAAAAAGAAGCAGTGGGCCTTGGAAGATGACAGAGAAGCAAGCGACTGTGCCTCCTGCCATTCCAAGGAAGAGGCCAGAGAGCAAGGACAGAGTGGGCAGCACCTGAGGCAGGTGGCAAGGACACCAGGGGAAGGCTCCTCCACACTTAGTAGTGCCGGCACCTCAGTCTCCCGCCTCTATAAAAGGTGGGCATGGAAGCGGCGTCTCCTAACTTCAAGGGCTATTGTGGGTTTGGGGAAGTGCTTTCTTCGGTAACTCAGATGTCCGTAATGGGTCAGGCCCTTCATCTGTCACCCCTGTCAGATATCAAAGGAAACAGGCTAGCAGGCGGTTAGGAACACTGAATCTGAACTCAGCCAGGTCTAAATTTAGATCTTTGAGCTGAGGATAAGAAAATACAGAGAAGAATCTTGTGTACCCGGGGACAACTTGAAGTCTCCATAATACCAGCCCCAGGCCACCGAGTAAATGGAACAAACTTTCCTCAGGATTTAACTCGTTATTTGTTTCCTGATTCACGCAGCCCAATCTGAACCCCCTGATGTGCTCCGTGGCATTCCCTTTTCTGAGAACTGCTGACCATCCTCACAGTGCCAGTGTGACAAGTGGAAAGTGAAGCAGACATTCGATGTGAATGACCCAATTGTCAGCACAGCACAAGCACCTCACACAGGTCAGGTATTATTATTTTGGTTATTGTTGTTGTCATGAATAGTGTTGAATCACAATATATACTGAAAAGCTTCATTTATCAAGATAAATGAAGACAGACACAATATTAGTGGCACGTTATAATTGTATTTCTGATTTAGTACCATATTTTTTTCTTAGGTCACTTAATATATCAAAGTCAGGGAAGTCTATTGATAAAGTTCACTTAATAGTAATATATCAAGTTTTGCAGAGCTTATTCTTGCTTTTTTCCTGGTCCCCATGGAATCTTTATAACAATAGTTACATTAGAATTTGAAAATACCTGATTATATTCTTTAAAATGTTGCAATGGCTATGGTATCCAATTGCAATACAAACTATACATAAACAACATAATTTTAAATGAGAAACTACTTGAGATTTAATAAACACAATTCTGTGTAACTGAGTAAAAGATAGAATATAACTACAAATAGAGACGATTTGAAAAATAATGAGACAATGACGCAGGAAAATTTATGGGCTGCGGCCAAAGCTGTACTTACTATTATCTTACATGTTTTTCTTATTAAGCAAGGCAAAAGCAAAAACAAATATTCTGATGATTAAACTCAACTAATCAGCAAAAAATTTTTTAAAATCAGGAAAGTAGGACAAAGGAATTAACAGAAATAACAAGCATAAATATGCAGTCAGCAGAATTGCTAAATAAATGAGATTGGATTCTCGGAAATGATAAATAAAATATTCAAAACCAAGAAATCTAATCAGGGAAAAACGAGACCAAAATAGGAGTGAGAATATAGACATACTCACAAATATGAAGGGGATTTATAGACTTTTGAGAGATTTCTATGAACAACTCTGCTAAAAACAGAAACTGTATAACATTGATAATGTGCAGGGGAGACACATTTCAGACAGCTTAAGAAAATATGGAAAATATAAATAAACCAAAGACTGAAGAAAAATAGACATTTTTGTTAAGGAAATAATTCTGTAAAAATACTGAGACCAGAAAGTTTTACTGGTGGTATTATCAGTCCTTTAAGGAAAAGATAATTTTACTATGCTTTATTTCAATGGATTAAAAAATTTTGAAAGAGTTTTCTTTCTCTCTCTGTTTCTGTCTCTTTCTGTGTCTCTTTACCTCTCTTATATGCACAGACACACAAACTGTTTCACAGAAAACAATATATTCTGGAAAAGAAGAAATAAAAATGTTATTTATAATTTTCACTTATGATATGATCATCTACCTGGAAAACTCAACGGAGTCAACTAGAAAGCTACTGGAATTAATGAGACAACTGATAAAGTGATATATTTACATGATAAAATATAAAAATAATCACCATTTTATTAGAAATAACCGGTTGATAAATGTATTAGTAAATGATCATCAATATTCAGAACAATATTGTTCTGAAATAAATTTAACAAGAAATATGCAGGACTTACAGGTGGATAAAATTATATAAAACTTTATCAAGGACCAGAAAAGGAAACGAACAGAAGTAAACACGGGTCGAGGGGGGAAGCAAGTCCTAAATTCAAGGGGAGAGAGGCTGGCACCAGGACACTAGGATGTCTTTTGGAGCCTCCGGTGTTGAGAACATATCCTTTTCAGGTCTCTGAGCGACTCTATTTCTCTAAACAATATGGAAGCTCCCCCTAAAATTAAAAATAGAACTGCCCCATGATCCAGCAATCCCACTGCCAAGTACACAACCAAAGGGAATGAAATGGGTGTGTCAAAGAGACATCTACTGTCCGGCACTGTTCCCAAGAGCCAAGGAGTAGAAGCAACCTCGGTCTCCGTGCACGGATGCATGGGAAGAGAAGATGCAGTACAGACACGCAGTGGAACACTTGGGACCCTCTAGAGAAGCAGGGCGCCATTTCCGAGGGCCGTTTGACAAATAGACTGGTGAGCATTTCTTCTCGGCACCCTAGAGAAGCCTGGGTGATGCCGATAAATGGAGCAGAGGCGGGGCTAGCCCTCGATGAAGATGCCTGGGCCACCACACAGCCCTTGCTAGTTGGGACCTGATAATCCCAGAAGAGCTGAGTGAGCAGGGTGTTTACCCCTGGCGAAGCCAGGAGAGTAAGGGTGCTGATTTCCTAGAAGGAGCACGAATCAGTACATACCCGCATCGCTGTCCACTTTTCCTTTCGTCAGAAGTCTCAGCTTACAGTTGACCCAGCCGTTCGGCTTCCCTTGTTTCCTACCCTGAGTCATCCCGTAATTTCTAAGTCCTCCCTACACTTTCTCCTGGCAGAATTTTTATGCTCACACCAAGACCAAGTCTGCACCCTTCTCAGCCTCTTTCCTGACCCCTCCCCTAAGCCGATCTAAATGCAGACGAATCTAAGCCAAAATGGTACACTTGCTATGAACACCTAGATTCAGGAAGAATGCCTGGCTCTCCTTCCGGCAGTCTACATCCTGGATGCTCCTATAGATGAATGCCAGACCCTCTTTTGCTTGTGTCCACATGCAAATCGGCTAATCGTCTATTCCTTCATTTCCTGTTGTTACCTGGTGTCACCTGTTTATCTTTGGTAGAATTGTACACCTGTCCTCCATATGCAAACACATCCCTTATCAACTGATGAACAATTTGAGCCCCATCCCTTAGCTAGGATGTGAAAAGAGAAAACCCTGGGATTTTTTTTTCTAGGTCTCGCCGATTAATCCGCTAAGCTAGTGACTTAATTTTGTACACTAGGACAAAGTTACAGACAGTGTCCGGACAGGCCTTGAAGTTTCACAGAGATTTCCTGATTTTGTGCAGCTGTCTCCTGGCTTTCGTGTACAACAATGTGGGCAGACAAGATGAGCAAGTGAACAGAAGTATGACGCAGGGAGGTTCTGAAGAGACTCAGTGGTCAGGGACATTAATCTTGGCATGAATGATGCACTTTCTTTGACCAACGTGCTTCATTAGTCTGGTTAATCTCACTTAAACTGAGTCCTGTGATTAACTCAGCAAGTAGGTTCTGCCCTGGTGGGTCTTCACCTCTTTGAGTTTTCAGGATGGCAAAACTTACTGAACTCTCTTCTGTAACACATCAGGCTCTTCTGAACCCTTCTGATCCTTCATACCATTTGGGGCCACCTCTTCCTTTTGAGACTTTGACATTGAGTGACCCAGCCCTCTAAATGCCAAGGGCAAGATTTGGCCTTTTACATTTCCTGAGCACCTACCCTGTGCCAGGCCCTGAGCAATTTGCTGTGGGGAAGGTTGAGGTGATTTGTGCCTGGTTAACGGAGGCCCGACCTCCTCAGCTTGGTAGCCAGTGACCTGCACCTGAGGAACGTCCCAGAAAAGGAGAGTGGAAGGCCTCTCGCTGCTGGATCTTGGAGAGGGTGGGGGGCAACTGAGCAGCCCTGGGCAAGGGTGAATGGAAAGAGAGGAGTCTGTATTGGAACTGCAAGTCTGACACGACTAAAGCTCTCAATAGGAGGCAAAGAGAATGCAGAAAGCCTGACTCAGGAAGTTATAGTGGGTCTTTCTTCTTTCAAAGTTGGATGAGGCACAAACTCTGCAGACACTACATTTCCTGTTTTGCAAAAATTTCAGGTGATATGCTGGATGATTGGTTGTATAATTCCTGAATCCCTCCACCACACCGATGATTTAAAAGGGGCTACGAGATAGATAGGAGAGAATCTATAAGGTGGATTTCTCTGGGAAAACATGGATAGAAATTTAGCATCCCTCCTCAAGACGAGGGAATCTTTCAACAGAGAAGACTCATGTGTATCCTGCAGCCAGGACACTGGTGCTGGTGGTGCTTGAAATTTCATTCAATTCACCTGGCTGATGTAGCAGCAGAGGACAGGAAAGAGTTTTAGTAGCACGGGGTTGGCCGTGCTGCTTAGGTCCACAGAAGTGCTTCCCCTAGGCCATGCAGGAAAGGTAGCCAGCCTGCACAGCACAGCTACTCCTGCAGTGATTCCACGGCTGAATCCCCAGAAACTCAGGGCTGAGGTGGAACATGGCCAGCCAGCAGAAAGCACATCACCTGTGAGACAGAAAAGCCCCAGAGAGGAAGCGCCAAAGCAGCCCTCCAGAGCCAGGGTTGGCTGGTACTATCCTCCAACTAGGCAACTTCTCCACTGAACCCTCCCGTGCCCCTGTCCCTTGCTGTGGCTGCCCAGGACCCAGAAACATCCATTTGGAAGTAGAAAAGATGGGGAGCACAAAGGCAGGTGTCCGTGGCAGTCCACCTGCCCAAGAGAGGTCCCAGCTTGACGGAGGGGGGCATTAGGGGGGCATTGTAGAGGGAGAAGTCAGGCTTGGGGAAGAAGTTGGAAACTGAGGATTACACAGTACTGGTTTTTTCAAAGCACTAACTTGAGACTGTTCTGTGAGCTCATGCTATTGTAAGATTTATTTTATTCTCAAGGCTGACTTGATCTAAGTTTCAATGAGAGGCTGAAGGGAGAGTAGCCCAGCCACCAAGGAAACAGGAAGAGAAGGGAAGGGAAGAGAAAGAGGACTTGTGTGCCTTCTGCCTTCCCTGGGTTCCGTGTACTCATGTACTGGGTCCAGTCCCAACGTCTCAACTGTGTCACTCTCAGATGCCGGGGGGTTGGGGCACATTTTCAGGGCTGCTTTAAACTTAGTATTTGCAAAACCCAAAACATTCAAAGTTGCTGATGACAAATCCATCCTATTTCTAGAAAAATGAGTCAATCAACTTCATTTGCAAACCTCATCCTGCATTTTAGTAGAAGCAGTGGTGGAAACTTATGGCGAGAGAAAAGTCATTTTTCAAGGTTGTTATGCAGTTTTCCAAATTCTAATGACTGCATAATAGTCTATTTAACCAATCCCTGACAGATGGACATTAGGTTATTTTCAATTTTTCACCATTATAAATAATGCTATGATGAATATCCCTGTGCATAAATCTTTACGGCCACCCTGTTTATATCCTATGGTAGAAATCAGTAGACAGGGATAACTGAACTAAAGGAATTAAACATTTTAAGGCTTTTAATACATAACTTTAGTTTGCCCAAAACCTTGTACCAGTTTATATTTCTGTACTTTTACTTTAACCCTATACTCCCAAGAAACAAACAAGAAACATTTTAGTATTTTTTAACCCTATAAAATATAAATGGTGCATCAAGGTTTTAATTTGCACTCCTTTCAAGTCTAGTGAGCATAAATAAAATTTTTATGTTGACCAAATGCGTTTTTATCTTTTACCACTTTTCATGTATTCCCTTTTGTTTATATTTTCTTTTGGCTTCTTCGTCTTTTCTTATATCTGCTTCTATGTAATTCATAAAACTTTATTTTTATTCTTATTTTTGCAGTACAGGGGATGGAACCCAGGACCTCCCCACTGAACTACATGCCCATCCCAATTTTATTTTTAAATTTTGAGACAGAGTCTTTTTTTTTTTTTTTATCTTTTACCACTTTTCATGTATTCCCTTTTGTTTATATTTTCTTTTGGCTTCTTCGTCTTTTCTTATATCTGCTTCTATGTAATTCATAAAACTTTTTTTTTTTTTTTTTTTTTTTTTTTGTACCAGGGATTGAACTTGGGTCCTTGCGCTTGCAAGACAGGGCACCAAACCACTGAGCTAAATCCCCGGCCCTAGACAGAGTCTTTTTAAGTAGCTAAGTAGCTAAGCTAGGCTTGAACTCAAGATTTTCCTGCCTCAGCTTCCCCCATGCTAGATTTGATGGAAACAATCTATAATTACCTGTTTGCCTTTTAGCAATTTTCAATACTTGAATGTTTTAAATATTACGTAATAATATATATAAATGTTTTTATATGAAATAACAGAAAAAATGGGAATGTTATAAAGTTAGAAAAAAGCAAAATGTAAAATTATACTTATGACTATAACTGTGTAACACCTATGCACACACATGTCAGATTAAGACCAAAGTCCAAATAGCAAAACCAAAAAGTTTATTAAAATGCAAGTGTTGGAGATGAGAATCAGGCATGTAGGTAACAGTTTTCTTTTTCTTTTTCTCTATATCTCATATACTGGGTAATTAGAGAGTAAAGTAGTACATGCCCATCTTACTCTACAAAGAGACGTCATATTATTGTTCTTAAGTCAGTATAAATCTGACTCGACTTATCACCATGCAGGGGTATTGGGAGACTTTGTCCCAGTTATTTTGTTTATACTCCTTTGCACGAGCTCACCCTTGGAAGGCTATGCTGTGGGTACAGCCCAGGAGCCCTCAGTCTTACTTGAGTCTGGTCTCGGTCTTCTGATAGTGTCCAAGTTCTCCAGTCCCTGAAGAACTCTTTTTACATGTTAATTAAGAATAAAAATTTATTTAAAAATTAAAGTGCTGACTAGCCGTGGGCACAGGTTGTGGGTCTAGGCTCAGCCTGTGTCTACCACAGAGACATCGTGCTCAGAAGTGCAGTTCTGTTTCCACAGTCCAGGACCACCTGCTGGCAGTCTCATCGCTCCCTTGCTTGGAAGTGCCCCTGACCCTCCACTTGGAAATGCTAGCATCTCCCTCCTTCCCAGAGAGCTCAGTTCCTGCAAACAAAGAGTGGGAAAGGAGATTGCCTTTGGGGAGACTTCAATGTGCCTGAAGAAGTAACGAATGCTCCTGGCCTTGCTCAGAGCGGACGGCACCCACTCAGTAGCCTGGAGTTCTTTTCTGACACTGCCCTCTTGGGAGTCCATGCCACAGCCACCACCGCCAAGCCCCTTTGGGTGATCCCAACACTGGGACAATCACTCTTCCCTGGCCCATATCTTTTTTTCACTAGCTTCTCTTTGCCTGACTGCCTCCTACTTCAATGCCTTAGTTAACTGTTCCTCTTGGGGACAGAATACCCAACACCCACATCTCAAAAAAGGACCTTTATTTTGGCTCATGGTTTCAGTCTATGATCGGCTGGCTCCAAGGCATAAGCAAGATGACAGAGGGGCATGCAGGATAAGAAGGTGCTCAACCTACGGCGGCCAAGGGGCAGAGAGAAGGGAGGAGCCAGGAACAAGACAGAGCCCTTCCAGTTCACCTTGATGCCCTGGTGACCACCTTCAACCCGGGACCACCTCCTGTCAGCCCATTCAGCTCTGAGCTCATCAGTGGATAAATGCACTGACCAATACAGACCCCCAGCATCCAAGCATCCTCCAAACACCCAAGGCCTTTGGAGAACATTTTTATCAAAATCATAACACCCACTTCAGGCAAAACCAGCAAGCCACTCTAACCTCTGAGCCTGAGCAAGGTTCCCTTTCCCTGGGGCTCCCTTCCCACCTTGCCTGTCTGTCTATTTGGAGGACTTGCTTCACGGTACTAAATTGTCTGTTTACTTATTTGCACTCCTCTCTAGACCAGAAGTCCCAAGGGGCAGGGACCATGCCAGAGTGCAGTGGGCACTCAGTACATGAGTAGGGTCACCCTGGTTCTGCTACTCCTTTCCACCCTTGAGCAGGTTTATCCCTGGATGACTCTAGGAGTGTGGAAATTTCGCTTCATACATCTTCTTATTCCTGACACTTAATGCCAAGGACAATCATTAGTTGTTCACATTTCCGGCCCTCTCTGCTGTTCTGTGGGTTGTTTGAGAAAGAGGATAATATCTCATAAGTCTTCACCTTCCCAGAGCAAAGCTTGGAGCTTGGCAAGGCAAATGCATGTGCTAGATTTTTTTTTTCCTTTTGCTGCTTGCTTGCTTTTTCTTTACTTCTTGATTCTGGCCCATTTCTTTTGTGCTGCTGAATTTCTCCCAGTTGGCTGGCCCTGGCCTTTTGCGCACCTGTTAGAAGTAAGAATGGAGGGCCGGGGATTCAGCTCAGTGATGAGGGTGCCTGCCTGGCAAGCGCAAGGTCTTGATTTCGATCTCTGGTATGAAAAAAAAAAAAGTAAGAATGTAAGCTGGTAGCTAAAATGGTCTCCTAAACAAGAAACCCTGGAAAGCACAGCTGTGATCCTGGGGCAAAAGTATCAGGCAGGTGATGATGAGGAGCCTGTGTCCTCCAGGCCCCAGCACTAGTTACCCTCTGTGAAGTCAGGCGCCACCTCTGGCCCACAGTCTGGTTCCCATGGATGGCTTCTACCTGTCCTCCCTTTTTCTTTTTGCCCTGTACTTCCCACAGCCAAGCCATGGAGGTGCAGGATCTGAATTCTGCCAGACAAGCAAACCTGTCTTCTGTCCAATTCCCTGCAGCACAGAGACTTGATGTATGTCACTATTTGATTCTCTTGGAAATTTCTTGCTCCAAAGCCTGCCTGCCCCGAGTACAAAGGGGCCTTCCGTGATCTCTGACATCATGAGACCCCCTGCCCTTGTCTTAGCTCTCTCTATGCTCTGTGATACATTGTGTGGTTTCCTATTTTGTACTCCAAACCCAACTGGTGCGAGCTCTAGAGTGACAGCGTGGCTCTCAAGATGCCCCCTCCGCCCCAGGGCCTGCTAGACATTTGGCACCCATCAGCAATCTAACAAGCACTGGTGGTTGTGAGGATGAGTGGACAAGGGAGTCCTCCACCAGACCCACCACTAGGCGCGCCAACAGCTTTGTGCATTCTTCCAGTTCTCCAAATCCAGTGAGCTCCAGCCCTGATGCCTGGGCTCGCCATCTGGGTCCCTCAAACGAGACCAAAGAGCAATATGCTTTCTCCTTTGTGACCTCCCAGGGATGTGGTTTGAAGAGTCCAAGAACAGAGAAGGAAGTACGTTTGGATAAATGCTGTTTTCGAGCCCTTTACAAACAACGCACAGCTTATAAAAGCAGACCAAGGCAAGCCCACAGGTGAGAGATGAAAATAATGCATTCTATAAAACACAGTGTAAATGTGTTTTAATTATACTTCCAGTGTAAATGAGGACTGAAATGTATAATAGATAATGTGAAATAAGAAGAAAAGGTCCAAAGGGGAGGTTAAGTGGGGGGGGGGAGGTAAGAAAAAAATATGAGAAAATAAGGAAAAAATTGAAACAAAGTTTTTGTACATAGGGAGAGGTGGAGGAGTGGGGGAATGGGGGAAAAGGAAGAACCAAGATACATCCTGTACAGGTACATATTCCCGATGATAACTGTGATCATAATGTATACCTAAAATATACCAATAAACTTAATTCCAGAAAACCACACTCACAGCATGCCTGACTCCCCCGCTTGAAACACAACCCTGCACACAACCTGTGGTGAAATGCAGAGAAGACTCCAGCAGAGCAGGGGAAGTGCACGCCCTCAGATTTACGGATATCCATTGAGCCCAGTACCCACACATTACCTTTACCTCTTGGGCATTCCCAGGCCAGAGGCTCCAGGCATCCTCTTTCTCCCCCGCCCTGCAAATCTGAGCTGTCCTGATGGGCAGTGGACACAGCAGATGCCTCTGTTGCACTAACAGCAGCTTACGAGACTGGTGTCTGTTGGCCACCAGCAGTAACAAGTGAGAGGGTAAAGGGGAGCAGCGGTCCCCAGACACGGAGCGACAGAGGGATCAATGCTGCAAAAAGACTGTGATAGGAAGGGCAGGCCCCATATAGACCTTAGCTGAAATTTAAAAATGAATAATAGGTAAGTATGGAAACAGAAGAGAGGAGGGAGAGGCTCTGTGGGAGAGAGAGGGAGAGAGACAGAGAGAAAGAGACAGAGAGATGGAGAGAGAGAGAGAGAGAGAGAGAGAGAGAGAGAGACGGAGAGAGATCTTCCCTTAAACATAGGTCAGCAGATGTTTTGTAAGGTGGACAGCAAGTTATTATGTATTTTAGACTTTTTGGTCATGTGTGGCTTATGTTATAGCCACTATGTCACTGTAGCAGAAAAACAATCATTAACAAGTAAATATTTTAATAAAACTTTACTGAAAAAATAAGCCAAATGTGATGTGCAGATCATAGAATAGAATATCGTGGAATGGAATGGAATGGGATAGGATAGGATCGGATCAGATAGGGTAGGGTAGGATAGGGTAGGATAGGATAGGGTAGGACAGGACAGGATAGGGTAGGATAGGGGAGGATAGGATAGGGTAGGGTAGGCTAGGATAGAGTAGGGTAGGATAGGGTAGGGTAGGATAGGATAGGGTAGGGTAGGATAGGATAGGATAGGGTAGGATAGGATAGGGTAGGATAGGGTAGGATAGGATAGGATAGGATAGGGTAGGAGTTGTCTACTGTTTCCAAATTCACTGCAGTCCAGTAAGAGTCACAAATTTGTATGTCAATAAATATATTTGCTAAAAAAGATTCTCAAATTCATTTGAAAAATAAGAATGGTTAAATGTTTTGAGGAAGGGGTTAGGAGGGGAGGCTGATAGGAGAAAATAATAAAGTGTATCATAAGCAATAACACCTTAAAACAATATGGCATTGACAAAGAGAATGAATAGATCAAAGGGTGAGAATTGAGAGTCCAGAAACTTTCCTTAGTGTGTACATGCGTTTAAGTTCTGTTAGAAGGAGCAGCTCACCAATAGGAAAAGATGGATTCTACAAGAGTGTCACTGAAAATTATTGGCTATTTGGAAAAAATTCAAACCATACCCATACATCCCATTCTATAGCATTCTATAGCAAAACCAAGTTTAAATAAATTAAATTTCAAAAATTCATTAAAATTATAATATCTATTACAATGAGAAAGAACTTTCTAAACATAAAATTAGTGTAACACATACAAAAAATGATGAAGCTAGCTGTGTAAACACTACTGACATTTTATGTAAAAACATATCATCACTATAAACAGAAAGCCAAATAGACAAGTATTAAAAAAAAACATGCTAGATAAGGAATTAATTTCCTTCATGTTTAAAAATCCACTTAAAAATCAATGAAAAGAAAACCCCTAGTTATCTACTAGGAAACAAAATCAATTAGTGATCCTTTGTAAGCTGTGGGACTTCTAGCAATCTTTATTTTTATTCTTCTGTGTATTCTTTTATATTTTGCAGTAAGCACATGCTACTTTTGTAGGTAGAATAAAGACTGACACTATTTAACCCAAAATGAGTAGAATGGAGAGAATGATTTCCAAAATATCAAATTTCACAAAATATTAATATAAATGGGTAATAAATATTTAAAATGATCATATTCAGTGATTAAGGCAATAACAAATACCAATATTAATGTATAAAATTTAAAGAATTTTTAAAAAGAAAATACTATTCATGGCGAAGAAATGGGGTGTTGTTATGGCTTGTCATACATAAATGGACAAAACCCTTCTGAAAGGAGTCAGCAATATCCTCTGAGTTGGTCCCACATGTTTTGTTGTTGTTGCTCTATTGGGGAGTGAATCCAGGGATTTTTCACTGAGCTACATCCTTAGCCATTTTTTATTTTGAGACAGGATCTAACCAAATTACCCAAGTTGGGTTGGAACCGTCCTCCTGTCCCATCCACTCAGAGTTCTGGGATTAAAGGCATGTGCCACCACACCCAGTGTTCTGCTCCCACTTCTACCTTCATCCTTAGCAGCAAATTAAGCAGGCACAGGCTGATTTACATACACTTGGGTGACACCAAGGATGGACATCAGTGTCCTTGCTACTCCTGCATCAGGGGAAAGCTACTCTCTGCTTTTGGAACTTAGATGAGTTCTTTGCCATCTACAACAACCAGTCTGGCTCATACCAAGAATGTCCCCAACTCCCAGCAGGTGTTCCACGGGTATTTGCTAAAGCCATTGCCCAAGATGGGCCAATTGCACCTCTTGTGCCTCATGGCTGCTGTCCCTGGTAGGTCCTGCTGTGCACACTTACCTTTCTAAATGGATCGAGTCCAATGCCATGGGGGCAATGAACTGTGTCAGAAGACAGAGCAAAAACCCTTAGTTTATATCCTGTACTAAGTGATCCTGGGTGGGCATTGGTCCCTTCACTCAGCACACGTGTTTTAACCACCTTCTGTGTCAAATCCAGTGCCAGGGTGCACACGGGTGAACAAGACACCTGGGGTGGGCCTTACACCTTTGGATTCTATCCTTATACAGTGATGAGGATACACTTGCCCTCATCCTTAATGTGCTTCAGGCCCACCTGTGTACATCAGAGATGGACAATATGAACTAGCAGGCTGATGTGAAGTGCTGTAAACCTCCCTAAAGGTCTCCTCAGTTATTCTGTGAGCACTGCAGATCTCTGGACTATGGAATCTTTTCATCCCCCCTTTGCCTAGTCAAAGAGCCTGACAGTTCTAGTAGTCAAAGTGCAGGCCTGAATTAGTAGGGTCCTATCCTGGTCGCACACAGTTGGATAGTGAGGAAGCTTCTGCTTAGCTTGGACCAGGTGCAAAGACAAAAATCCAAGTATCATCCCAGCAACTTTCTTTTTGATCATTCCTTTCCCATCACCATATCTAAACTGTTACTAAGAGCAACCCAGTTGACTTTTACTGCCTCCTTTTCTCCAGGCAAAGATGAGACGAGTCCTCCCTACCTTAACACTGTGGTTCACAGAGCGTGACTGCAGCCTCCTGTCCCAGGGCCTTTTCTCAGCATATGCCTCTAGCTCTATTCTTCCTTCATTAGCCTCTTTCCTTACATGCTCATTCATCTCCTATTTTACGTGTGATTGTTCCTAGAGAAGTCATCCTCAAGCCCCAGTCAGATAAGATTATATAATGTCCCTGTTCTAGTTCATACAACTTTCCCATCATAAGTGAAGCATGAAATCTTTCATTTTAGGCTTCTTTGTTTCTTTCTTTTAATGCTCTTTTCTTACTTTTTTTCAGTCCAAGGGATTGAACCCAGGGACTTTACATTGAGCTACATTCCCAGCCTTTTACAGTTTTGCGACAGATTCTCTATAAGTCCCTAACTTGCCCAGGCTGGGCCCATACTTGTGATCATCTTGCCTCAGCCTCTCAGAGAGCCGGGATTGCAAGTGTGCACCCCCCCCCAGCTTCTGTCATTTCCTACATTTGGTCTTACACTTCCACCCTCCGCTTTCCCTCTCCTGTGCTTTTCCTTCTCCCGTGAAGCGTTCTGCCTTCTAAGTGTTAAAATGAACCCAGTGGCCTTGTCTGCTCTCATCTTTAACCAGAAACATAATCGCCTCATTAACCTTTGGGGGGATGTTCCACTCTGCCCCACAACGGGTTGGAGGTCCGGATTTCTGGGCTTGCCAGTGGCCTCGGCTCTGCTGGTCAGCCAGAATTAATGGGAGATCAGTGTGTTGGGGCAGGGCTCTCATTTGCTGGGTGGAGGAGCAGGCATTATTGATTCCCTGTGGCACAGTACTCTGGCTCCTTTGCATTTGGACCTGTTATTAAGTTTGTGCACATATCCTCTAACTAGGGAGGAGGCCCAGGGGCATTAGATATTCAGATTATGGTTTATCATAGAGGTAATTCCTTGGGTTATTCCTTCTGTTATTGCTCATCCAATGGGGAATAAAATAAAGGGAAATTGTGGTCAGCTCTATCAGCTACCATTTTGACAACAAAAGGTTTGGAGCTATTTCTGTAGCATTCACTTCCAATAAAGCCAGACTCACTCCCTCTACTACTTTCAAGTTTAGCAAAGGATTGTTTGGGTAAGTTGGTCTAACACCATCAAAATTTCCTGGATGATATATAAGTTCTCAGATCTTTGAAGTAGGTATAACCACTCAGTTTTACCCTCAGGGTATGTAACGCTCACTGAAATAATTCACATATATTATCTTATTTAATCCTCACACCATGCTTTGAGGCAGACATAATGGATCAGCTGAGGCTCAAAGAGATAAAGCAACTCACCCAGGATGGGAAAGCTAGTGAGAGCCTTGCAACTAGAAGAGGCCTGACCACTTGGAAGCCCGTTCTCTGATACATCACCACATACTGTGTCTCCATGACCGCCTCTTCTTGTAAAGCTTATAGAATGAATCCAAGAATTGGTTTTTCAAGAGAATAAATAAAACCAATAAACCCTTAACCAACCTTATCAAAAAAAAAAAAGGGAAAGAAAGAGCTCAAATTCATGCATTTAGGAAAGAAAATGGTGAAGTCACAACAGATCCAGCAGAAGTCCAGAGGATCATTAATACTTTCTTCGAGAACCTGTACTCTGATAAAATGCAGAACATAGAAGAAATGGACAGATTTCTAGACACACATGAATTACCAAGGTTGAATGAAGAAGATATAAAAATTCTAAACACCCCAGTTACAACCAATGAAATTGAAAATGTAATTAAAAATTTACCAACAAAGAAAAGCCCAGGTCCTGATGGCTTCGCAGCTGAATTCTACAAGACATTTAGAGAAGAGCTATCACCACTACTCTTTAAAGTTTTCAATAAAATTGAAAGAGAAGCAATACTTCAAAATTTATTCCTGGAAGCAAGTATTACTTTGATTCTAAAAACAGAAAAAGACCCAAGCATGTAAGGGTGCAAGATCCCAATGATGAATGTAACTGTACTGTATACTTAAAATGTACCAATAAACTCAAAGTGAGGAAAAAAAGAGAACTACAGGCCAATCTCCTTAATGAATCTCCAAAAATCCTTAAGAAGATACCAGCAAACAGAACACAGAGGATCATCAAGAAGATTATATACCCTGACCAAGTTGGATTTATCCCAGGGATGCAGGGATGGTTCAATATACATAAATCAATAAATCTAATATATTATATTTACAGAATCAAGTCCAAAAACTCCACAATCCTCTCAATAGAGGCAGAAAAAGCATTTAACAAAATTCATCACTCATGCATGATAAAACCCTACAGAAAATTGGAATAGATGGTCTTTATCTCAACTTGATAAAGGCTGTCTGTGAAAATCCAATAGCCAACATCATACTAAATGGTCAGAACTAAAAACTTTCACACTAAAATCAGGAAAGAGACAAGGATGTCCACTATCACTACTCGTGTTCAATATAGTTTTGGAAACATTAGCCACAGCAATTAGACAAGAGAAAGAAAGAAAATCAATAAAGATAGGAAAGGAAGAAGTGAAACTGTCATTACTTACTGGTATGATACTCTACATAGAAGACACCTGCCAAAGACTTCTAGACTTGATTGACAGAGTCAGTAGAGTACCTGGATACAAGGTAAACACTAAAAACTAATGGCCTTCAAGTACACAAATAATAGTCTCAGTGAGAGTGAAATTAGGGAAACAATCCCTTTTACAATAGCATACAAAAAAATGAAATATCTAGTAAGCAATCTAATGAAGGAGACAAAAGACTGCTACACTGAAAACTACAACACTCTAAAAAAACAAATTGAAGAGAATATAAGAAAATGGAAAAACACCCCTTGTTCCTGGGTAGGAAGAATCAATATAGTGAAAATGACCATACTTCCAAAACTGCTACACAGATTCAATGCAATCACTATTGAAATCCCAACAGTTTATTTCATAGAACTAGAGAAAACAATCCAAAAACTCATTTGGAATCAGAAGAGATCTAGAATAGCAAAAGCAATTCTAGGCAACAGAGATATGGTAGGGGGTATCACAATCCCCAATTTGAAGCTATACTACAAAGCCACTGTGATGAAAAAAAAAAAAAAAAAAAAAAAAAAAAAAAAAAACAAGAGGAAAAAAAAAAAAAAAAAAAAGAAAAGAAAAAAAAAGCACAGTATTGGTAAAGAAACGGACCCGAGGATCAGTGGAATAGATTAGAAGATGCACAAACATCTCCTGACATACTCACCTACCTCATCTTTGACAAAGGAGCCAAACACCCTCTCTGGAGGAAAGCTAGCGTCTTTAACAAATACTGTTAGAAATACTGGATTTCAACTAGTCAGATTAAAACTAAACTAAAATCCAAGTTATTAAAACAGAAACACTAAACTTGTTGGAAGATAGGTAGAACTCTTGAAGATATTGGCATAGGAAAATACTTTAAGAATAAATCCTCAGTAGCACAGGAATTAGCACAAAGAACCAACAATTGGGATCTCATTTTTTAAAAAAAGGTTCTGCTCTGCCATGAAATCACAAGCAGAGCTAAGAGAAAACACACAATGTGGGAAAAAATTTTTTACCAGCTCCTCAAAAAAAGGTCTACTATCTAGAATATATAAAGAGTTCAAAAAAAGATCAGATCCCCCAAATATAAAGACCCAATTCAAAAAATGGGCATCTGACAATTCTCAGACAAAGAAGTAAAAGCAGCAAATAATCATATGAAAAAATGTTCAACATCACTGGTCATTTGAGAGATGCAGATGAAAACAACAATGAGATTCCATCTCATCCCAGAAAGAATGGCTGCTACTAAGAAATCAACCAAAAACAAATGCTGGAGGGGTTGTAGGTAGAAAGGAACCCTTCTTCATTGTTGGTGAGAGTGCAGACAGGTGCAACCACTGTTGAAATCAATATGGAGATACCTCAGACAACTAGGATTAGAAGTCCTATTTGAAAGACACACCCTCCCCTGCCTGTGCTTCACCAGCCCAAGGGAGGAAGGTGAGATTTGGGAAGGCCACTCCAAGATCTACTCTCCCTCTGGCCTGCTTGGGCCCAATTGGTTGGACTGGAAAGCCGCGTGGGTGCCCCTGAAATACCCCCACCTCCACCCCCACTCTCAGACCTCCTGCTTGTGTCAGTCCTTGAACCCATTCTGCAGAGGCATAGATGGTCATAAAGGGTATTTTTCTGAGCTCCCAACTTTGAACATCTTTAAAGAAAGGGTGGGGGAAATCTGTAATAAAACTGTGTGGAGTTCAACCCTGCAGGAGGTCGGGGAACTCAGTCTGGGCCTTGCGGCCTAAGCTCAGTCTGAGTCGCAGGGGTCTGCCATTGTCTAGCCAAAATCAGGGTACTTGGTTCTGCACATGGCTGTGAACATTGTATATTATGACAGCAGAGATATAGTCTGAAAGAGGCCCTTCAAATTCATTTTTTTCTTTCTTTTCCTCATTCCACTCTGCAAATTCCTTCTTTTTTCTGTCCTCTTTCTCCAACTCAGTCTCTTGCTCCACATATTATCCATCATCTCCCTTTCTGTTTCTGCTCCTGCCCTAACTCAGACTTCATCTTTTATCATTTTTTTCTTTATTTTCTTTTCTTCCATCATTTTATCTCACTCATGGGTCAATAGTTTCAAGGGAAAGTGAGACCCTATTTCTGTTATGTGGATATATTCTTGTCCTTATTCTTGCACTCTGTCTATCCCTTTTGAATTTAATAGTCTTCTAAAGATTGTATGGTCATTCTATGTCCCCTGCCTTCACCTGAAACCTCCCCCAATTCTTTCACT
The DNA here is from genome assembly GCF_012274545.1 of Fukomys damarensis. Taxonomy (NCBI): domain Eukaryota; kingdom Metazoa; phylum Chordata; class Mammalia; order Rodentia; family Bathyergidae; genus Fukomys; species Fukomys damarensis. Next base: position 53,509,052 of record NW_022900931.1, read on the forward strand.
TATCTACTGCTCTCATCCTAACTCTAAGCCCCCATCCTAAATGGTAAAGATGCTATACTGAAGAGTTTATTCACTGCAAACATATTTTGGGCTGCTTCTTGATTTTAATTTAATTCACATGGTTTAAAGGTGATAGATTAATGACTATCACAAATGGTCAATTTGCAAGTTGTGCTTGATCCTATTGTGTTATTGATTGTATCAATTGGAATAAAGGATTGTGATTGATTTAATGAGTTGTTTTCTCTGATATTAGGAAAATGAGAATGTCTATGAGTCATTAGAGACTCAAAAGCTAAAGTGCAACTATGTCAGGAAGATTTAAGTAATAACCCAGAAATTAAACCAAGGACAACCAAACAACAAAAATAAAAATGATAAAACACTTAAGCGAGAGACAAAGACAGACTTCCAGTTCACCAATGGCAAACAGTAGAGCAAAGGAGGATGAAAAGTCTGATAGTGAACCTCCAGGACACTCAGAACTCACAGCACAGAAAGTAACAAAACAGATCAATCAGGCTCTAGAAAAATTCAAAACAGAAATAATCTTCCAGATAACCATAGAGATGGTGAGCAAAATGAAAGCTATGATTCGAGACTCTAGAAAAGAAACTGACAAAAAAAGTAGATGAGCTCAAGACCATGATAGAAGCCATGATGACCCAGTATAAGAAAGAAATGGAAACAATGAATGCCCAACATAGGAAAGAAATGGATTCCATAAAACAGATTCAAACAGATATCCAGGAGATTAAAAACTCTACTGAAAGTGTATGCAACAGAATAAAAGAATGTGAAGATAGAATCTCAGATATAGAAGATAGGATTGCAGTCAGTGACCATGAAAAGAGAGGTCTCTTAAAAACAGTAGGGGATCATGAGAAATCAATCCAACAACTCCTAGATGATGCAAGAAGAATAACATAAGACTGATAGGAATCCATGAAGTAGCAGGAGAAAATACAAATGACTTTAAAAAGCTGTTTGCAGAATTAATGACGGAAAATTTCCCAAACAGAAGTGAAGAATTAGACATGAAGATAATTGAGGCATATAGGACTCCAACTAGCCATGATCAAAACAAAATATACAACTAGACATATAATAATCAAGATCCCAGAAACCCAACAGATGAACAAAATACTACAAGCAGTAAGAGAAAAGAAACAAATCACATGCAAAAGAAAGCCCATCAGAATCACAGCAGACTTTTCAACACAAACCCTCAGGTCAAGGAGAGCCTGGAGTGAGGTATTTCAAGTCCTAAAAGAAAACAACCTCCAACCTAGACTGATGTATCAGCAAAACTCTCCTTCAAAATGGATGGGGAAATAAGATACTTCCATGACAAAGAACACCTGAGAAACTTCATGAGCACTAAACCAACACTACAAGGAATTCTAAACAATATCCTAGAAAAAGACAATGAAGGTCACAACACCATGAGGCCCAACAGACCAAATCAAATAGGCAAGGCAAGAAACTAAAGGAGAGGGCAAAAAATTAAAAAGAGTCAACAAAAGGACAATAACATGACAATAATAAGTCAGTACATATCAGTTATAACCATCAATGTCAATGGCCTCAATTCACCCATCAAGAGAAATAGACTGGCAGAATGAATTAAGAAGTAAAATTCAACAATATGTTGTATACAAGAAACACAACTGTGCAAAAAGAAGCACACAGACTGAAAGTGAAAGGATGGAAAACAATTCTCCACATGACAGAAGCCCTGAAAAAAGCAGGGGTAGCAATCATATTTATAGACAAAGTAAAGTTCAAACCAAAACTGATTAAGAGAGGCAAAGAAGTCCACTACATCCTTGTAAAGGGAACAATTCAAGAGGAAGAGACGACAATCATAAACATATATGCACCAAATATTAATGCCCCCAACTATATAAAACAAATATTAAGTGGGCTGGGGATTTAGCTCAGTGGTTCAGTGTCCTGCCTTGCAAGCGCAAGGACCCAAGTTCAATCCCTGGTACCAAAAAAAAAAAAAAAAATGTAACATGAAAAACGAAATAAGCACTAATACAATTGTAGTGGAGGATCTAAATATCCCACTATCACAAATAGACAGATCATCTAGGCAAAAAATCAACAACAAAATACTACAACTCAACCAAGCTTTTGAAAGCATGGACTTAATAGATGTCTATAGAGTGTTCCACCCCACAAAATCAGAATATACATTCTTTTCGGCTGCCCATGGGTCATTCTCCAAGATAGACCACATACTAGCTCACAGAACAGGCCTGAATAAACGCAAAAGAATTGAAGTTATCCCCTGTATATTATCAAATTATAGTGCAATCAAGCTGGAGATCAATAGCATAAGAAACTGTAGGAACTTCACAAACACATGGAAATTCAACAGCACTCTCCTGAACAATCAGTGGATCACACAGGAAATTAAAGAAGAAATTAGACAGTTTTTATAAATAAATGAAAATGCCAGTACAACATACAAGAATCTATGGGACACAATGAAAGCAGTCCTACGTGGAAAATTCATAGCACTGAATACCCACACTAGGAAAACAGAGGGAGCTCAAATAAACAACCTAATGATGAATGTTAGACTACTAGAAAAACAAGAGCAAGAAAAACCCAAAGCTCGAACAAGAGAGGAAATATTAAAGATTAGTGCAGAAATCAATGCAATGGAAACTAAGAAAATGACACAAAAAATAAAAGAATCAAAGAGTTGTTTTTTTTAAAGAATAAATAAAATTGATAAACCCTTAGCTAACCTTATCAAAAAAAGGAAAGAAAAGACTCAGATCCATGCAATCAGGAATGAAAAAGGTGAAGTCACAACAGATCCAACAGAAATCCAGAGGATCGTTAATACCTACTTTGAGAAACTGTACTCTAATAAAATGGAAAACACAGAAGAAATGGACAGATTTTTAAATACTTATTAATTACCAAAGTTGAACAAAGAAGATAAAAACATCTTAAGCACCCCATTTACAATCAGTGAAATAGAAAATGTAACTAAAAATTTACCAACAAAGAAAAGCCCATTTCTGGATGCATTCACTGCTGAATTTTACAAGACATTTAGAGAAGAACTAGTGCCTTTACTCTTCAAACTTTTCAATGAAATTGAAAGGGAAGCAATACTTCCAAATTCATTCCTGGAAGCAAGTGTCACTTTGATTCCCAAACCAGGGAAAGGTGCAACTAAAAAAGAGAAGTACAGGCCAATTTTCTTAATGAATATAGATGGAAAAATCCTTAATAAGATACTAGCAAACAGAATACAGAGGATCATCAAGAAGAACATACATCCTAACCAAGTCAGATTTATTCCAGGGATGCAAGGATGGTTCAACATATGTAAGTCAATAAATGTAACACACTATATTAACAGAGTCAAAGACAACAACCATATGATCCTCTCAATAGATGCAGAAAAAACATTTGACAAAATTCAAGGCCCATTCATGATAAAAAGCCTACAAAAATTGGAATAGATGGTCTATATCTCAATTTAATAAAGGCTATCTATGAAAAACCAACAGCCAACATCATATTAAATGGCCCCAAACTGAAAACCTTCACGTTAAAATCAGGAACAAGACAAGGATGCCCACTATCACCACTCCTCTTCGATATAGTTCTGGAAACATTAGCCACAGCAATTAGACAAGAGAAAGAAATTAAAGCAATAAAGATAGGAAAGGAAGAGGTTAAACTGTCATTATTTGCTGATGATATGATACTCTGCATTGTCAACCCAAAAAATTCCACCAAAAGACTTACAGATTTGACACTTTTAGCAGAGTAGCTGGATACAAGGTCAACAACCAAAAATCAAAAGCCTTCTTGTACACAAATAACAGACTCACTGAGAGAGAAAGGAAAAAATTCCTTTCACAATAGCATCCCAAAAAATGAAGTATCCAGGAATCAACCTAACAAAAGAAGCAAAAGAACTCTACATTGAAAACTACAGCACTCTGAAAAAAGAGATCGAAGTGGATATAAGAAAATGGAAAGGTATCCCCTGCTCCTGGGTAGGAAGAATCAACATAGGGAAAATGGCCATACTACCAAAACTGCTATACAGATTCAATGCAATGCCAATTGAAATTGCAACACTATATTTCACAGAACTAGAAAAAAGAATTCAAAAATTCATTTGGAACCAGCAGAGACCTAGAATAGTAAAGTCCATCCTAGGCAACAGAGACATAGCAGCGGGTATAACAATTCCCAATTTGAAACTATACTACAATGCCACTGTGATAAAAACAGTATGGTACTGGCAAAGAAACAGACCCGAGAATCAGTGTGACAGATTGGAAGACACAAAAACAAATCCAGATGTACTCAGTTACGTCATCTTTAGCAAAGGAGCTGTCCATCCCCACTGGAGGAAAGATAGCCTCTTTAATAAATGGTATTGGAAAAACTGGATCTCAACCTGCCAAAGATTAAAACTGGACCCTTATTTTTCACCATGCACTAAATTAAAATCCTAGTGGATTAAAGAGCTAAATATTAAAATTGAAACACTAAACTTGCTGGAAGATATTTTAGGCATAACTCTTGAAGACAGTGGCATAGGAAAAGATTTTATGAACAAATCCTTAGTAGCATGGGAAACTAGCAGAAAGAATCAACAACTGGGATATCATCTTATTAAAAAGCTTCTGCAATGCAAAAAAAACCATCAACAGAACTAAGAGACAACCTACAATGTGGGAAAAAAATTTTACCAGCTGCTCCTCAGACAAAGGACTATTATCTAGAATATATACAGAACTCAAAACAATCAGCCCCCCCAAATATAAAGACCAGATTCAAAAATGGGCATCTGAAATGAACATACATTTCTCAGACAAAGAAGTAAAAATAGCAAGTAAATATATGAAAAAATGTTCCACATCATTGGGTTATTTGAGAGATGCAGATGAAAACAACACTGAGATTCTACCTCACCCCACAAAGAATGGCTGCTACCAAGAAATCAACCAATAACATATTCTGGCAGGGCTTTGCCGAGAAAGAAACCCTTCTCCATTGTTGGTGGGAGTGCACACTGGTGCAACCACTATGGAAATCAATATGGAGATATCTAAAAGAGCCGGGACTAGAGGTTCCATTTGACCCAGCCATCCCTCTGCTGTATATCTTTCCAAAAGAATTAAAATCATACCAGAGTGATATATGCACACCTATGTTTATAGCAGCACAGTTCATAATAGCTAAACCTTGGAAACAGCCCATTTGCCCATCAGTTGAAAACTGGATAAAGAAGATGTGGTTTTTCTATAAAATGGAATACTACTCAGCCATAAAGAATGAGAAATTAGAGTTATTCATAGGAAAATGGATACATATTGAGGATATACTTCTAAGAGAAATAAATAAGTCACACATGTGTAAATACCAAATAGTTTCTCTAGTGGGAATAAACTATAATCATACATAAGATACTAATGATATAATTGACAATGTGAAATAGGAAGGGCTAAAGGTGTAGGGAAAGTTGGATGGGTGGGGGAAAGGTAACAAGGGAAAAGAAAAAAGTAGGAGAAAATGAAAAAATGGAAATAAAGTGTTTGTAAAAGGAGAGGGGAGGAGGAGGTGAAGGGAGAGCAGGATCAGGGGGAAAAAATGAGAACCAAGACCTGCCATGTAAAGGTAAAAGATCCCAATAATGAATGTAACTGTACTGTATACTTAAAATGTACCAATAAACTCAATGAGAAAAAAAAGAAGTCCCATTTGACCACGGCAGGCCGGGAGTAAGTGCAGTCCCACAGACAGGCTGTGCACCCGTGAAGGGGAGCCGGGGTTCGGAGAGCCGCTCTCAGAGCCTGAGGTGCACCCACAAGAATGTCCAGTCCCATGGCCTTCTGAGAAATACTTTCTGCTCTTCCAGTCAAGCCCAGGCCCCTCCTCCGGCTCCCAGGGAACCTGTTCCACAGGCTACCAAGCTGCTTGCCAGTGTTCTGGGAAGATTTGTCTACAAGCTGCTATGGACTAAATGTCTGCCTCCCTCAAGATTCCTATGTTGAATCCTAATATCTGATGGAATAACGTTAGAAGTTGGGACTTTGGGGAAGTGACTGGGGAGCCCTCCCGAATGGGGCTAGTGACTCTTGTGTACTAAGTCAGCTTTCCATTGCTGAGACAAATGACCTGGCACTCGTATCTTAGAGCAGAGGTTTAATTTGGCTCAGAGTTTCAGAAGACTCAATCCGTGGTCAGCTGGCTCCAAGGCAGAAATGTCATGGCAGAAGGGTATGGAGCAGGAAAACTCCTAACAGAAGTCCCCTCCAGCACCAGAGACTCAGGGTTGCCGCTGTCAAATATCTGGCAGTTCAGCCTAACCCGCATGACCTTATAGTTTTCATTATCATTTCCTTTTTGGGCCTTAGAAGCAAAGGAAGAATTCATCATGCTTTTTAGTTCAAGATATTTTATCAGGGAAGGCAAGTACTAGGCTCCTTTGTTCTTGTTTTTAACTTTCCCCCGACAATTTATATCCCCAGCCCTTCAAAAAAATTCTTTTTCAAATTTGAGGACAGGGTCTTGCTGTGCTGCTCCATTCTCCAAGCTGAGCTTGAATTCACCGCCCTCCTGACTTACCCTCTCAGAGTGCTGGGATTGCAGGCGAGCTCCGCCACTTCTGGCTCTGCAGGTCTGTCTAACCCTCTGCCCACGAACCTCATGCAGCCCTGGACAGCTAGTCATGAGGCCCTACACGATTGCAATTTTGGAAAATATTATCCCACGATTTTTAGAGATATTTTTCATGATGTTGTACAGCTCTGGAGCACTGACCATACGGGTGAGAGCTAAATGTGGTGTAGGGGAGGATGCAGAGAGAGTGATGCTGACTCTGCCCCCTGACCCTGCCACATGCAGTCAAATCTAAATCTGTGCATCTAAGCATCTAACCCAGATCCTACATCAGATGCTACCTGTGCTGTGAGATACCAAGAGCAAAACACAGCAACTTTGGACAATAGTATCTCAATCTACCTACAAGTGTGTGCGCCTGTGAGGACAGGCATTTATTGTTATTAAGCAAATGGGTAAGTTTTCTTAGTTGTTTAACTTGGGCTTTTAGTTTAGAAAATAACAATGCGTTCAAACAGCAGCTGCCAACCTTTTCGGCACCAGGGACCAATGTCACGGAAGGCAGTGTTTTCGTGGCTAGGCACCTTGTCGGGGATGATACACAGGACTGCTCAGCTTGGACCCTTTGAGTGCGCAGTTCACAGTGGGGATTAAGCTCCTACGAGAATCCGAAGCTCTGCCGATCTGGCAGGAGGTGGAACTCCAGTGGGCAACAGCAGCCACGGGGAACAGCTGTAAATGAACATGGTATAGATGCAGTTCATTTACCTGCTGCTCACCTGGATGAGCAGAATATGTGGCCCTGTTCCTAGCAGGCCAGTGACCTCTACCATGGGGCTGGGGACTCCTGAGTTAAAATATAAAAAAGGAAGTTTGGTTACTTATCTATATTAACTATATTAAGTATTTTACATGCAGCCAAAGCAATTCCTTTTCACTCAGCATGGCCCAGGCCAGCCGAAGGTTCAGAAACCTGTGGTTTATAGTAAACACTACGTACTAACAACCTAGCTATACCTTAACATATTACTGAAGTTTTTGTTTATAATGCATTAATGCATTGATGAATCCACTTGGATGGTTGGGTCCAGTAGGGCAGGCAAGTGACAGGGGAGAGATTCCATGAAAGAGGAATCCACATTGGCTTCCATGATCCTAAAAGCTTTTTAAAGTGATGCTCTAATAAAATCTTTTTCCTATTTTGGTGCAATGCTTACAGTTTAAAAGTAAGTGCACATATGTGTTTATTTAATCATTAAAGCAGCCTCAAAAGATAGCTGTGTGTAAGCACTAGGCCTTGGTAAATGCAGGCCTCCCCATTAAAGTGACGTGTAGGGGTCATGCAGCTATTACCCACCATCAGCGAAGATCTGTGAGGTCAAACCATTGTTTGAGTGTCCAACAGAAAGATGGAGCTGGGGGGCCAGGGATTTGGCTCTGTGGTGCCCCTCCCTGCCTTGCAAGTGCACAATCCTGAGTTCGATCCCTGGCACAAAACAAACAAAACAAAACAAAACAATAACAAGCAAACAAACAAACAAAAAACAGATGGAGCTGGAACTGAGAAAAGATTCCCTCAGGGTCAGGTCACAATCAGGAGAGGAGCAGAGCCCAAGGTGGGTCCCAGTGACAGCCTGGGGGCCAAGACCCTTTCTGAGCATCTCCATGTTTTGGGCAAGAATTGTATGCTGCCTAAGCCTCAATATCCTCATTCGTAATGTGGATTCCCTCTTCATAGGCACCAGGGCCTCTCAAATAAGTCAGGAGGATTAAAAGAGATCATGTAAATAGGAAGTGTTTTTAATCTTCAAAAGCAGAGTCAATTTTTTCCGGAAAAACATTCTGGTTGAAGTAGATATGTCAGGATTTCAAGCCCAGTTCATATCCCAAAAGGCTGTGTGACAGTGGGAAATCCTTTCCTCTCTCTGGGCATCAGATTTCTTATTGAAGAGTCTGAACCAGATGGTTTCTAAATGTTCTTCAGCCTAGGGATTCAAGCTGAAGCAGAGGGAGGGCTTGTCTATTCCCAGGGAGCAGATAGGTGTGTGTGTGTGTGTGTGTGTGTGTGTGTGTGGATAAGGTTACGTATATGTGAACACAGATACATCTGGCTGTACATGACCTTCCCTGTGTGATGTTTATGGATATGTTTATGTGTAAGTGTGCACTGAGGAGGTACATGCATTTGAACATGCATGAGTGTGTGTGTGTGTTTGTCTTTCCGAGCATGTACATGTACTTACATATGCTCATGTGTGTCCATGGATGTGTGAGTGTTTCTATGTGTGTTATCAGGGGGAGAAATATTTCTGGGAATTAATAATGTTCAGGGCTGGGGATTTGGTTCAGGGGTTCCACCACCTGCCTCGCAAGTACAAGGTTCCCAGTTCGATCCCCAGTATCCCCCCAACATTAAATGATAATCAAAATCATAATCATAATGTGCATTCTCCCTCTGACTTTCCCAGGTTGTACCCAAGGTTCCACTTTCCCAGTCGGATGTGGACATATGGCTGGTTTGCTGTTCTGAGAACAGTGGGGGTTCTGATATTGGTGGCCGAGAACAGTTTGTAGGGTCCAGTGCGATCGAACTGGCCGCGCTGGTCTGTGTTCTGAATCCTTCTGTTTTCAGCACATCAGTGCTAGGAAGGCAGGACAGGTGGAAGCTCAAGGAAGCAGCAAGACAGGAGCAAGTGGAGCTGAGAATGGAAAGGCTTCCATGCAGGGAGAGAACCTGAATGAAGGATCTGGCCTTTCTTGGCTCTGTGTTAGGGTCTGGTGAGAAAAACCTCTAGTAGCAGCCACCTCAGCCTCCTAGGGGATTGCTGGGGGCAGAAACACCTATGTCACAGGCACAGCAAACGTTCTGGATGAGGGGCAAGTCTAGCTGAATCCAAGCACTGTGGAAACAGCCACCCCTGCTCCCTTCACCCCAGCCCCAGGGCTCTGCCTTTGGCCTGTTCCTGCTGCAACACGAAGTCCAGAGCCACCTGGGCCTGGCAGTTTGTCACCACTAAAAGTCTCATATTCTGGCTCCCCTTGCACTATTAATCTCGGAAAAACGCATTGTCAAACCTAATGAAAAAGGAGAAGCCACCAAGGGGAAGGTGTCCACACCTCAGGCTGACAGTTGTCAGGCAGGCAGGCAGCAGCTCCCTGCTGGGGACAGGGATGCAGGAGAAGAGGGGAGGGCCTGGGGAGATGGGCAAGGGACTTGGGGCCAGGGCATGGGGCGAGCCAGTGCCTGCCAAGAGCAGGTGGCCCGTTGTGTGGCAGAACAGAGGGCTGAAGACAGGGTTCTGCTGGGGACACTTCCAGGAGTGTGGGGCAGAGCTCCTAAGGAGAAGCGCCACCAGACCGGGGTTTCTCACGGTTGCTGACACTTTCCCGAGAAGGAAGCCTATGGCAGCTGGCAGCTGAGTTCCCAGCTCTGCCCTCCCTCTGAGAACAGGCCAAAAGGGGAGACAGCTCTAATCAGAAGCTGCACACAGGCCCACCAAAATGTTCTAATGGATTTGTAGAATGTTCATTTACTTATAAACTTTAAATTGGGGATATTTTACATAAAGAGCCAGATTTTCCATTTCTCTTGAATAATTAAAACTATTGACTATTGAGGGCAGATTATAGCATGGTGGCAATCAGTGGCAGGTGTGGAATGGTGACTGGAGGGAGTGAGCCCCCCAGCCACCCTGGACCCTGCTCTCCTAACCCCAGCTTCATTGACGCCCCTCACTGGTTCCTGGTAGCCCATGGGTGCTGGGTCCTTGCCAAGGTGCATGTTGGAGTTTTGCTAATGTGAAACTCAAAGCCAGGCATGGTTGTGCAGGCCTGTAATCCTAGAAGGAGTATTACAAGTTCAAGCCTTGCCTGGACAACACAGTGATTTATTGAGAGCTTGTTTAAAAAAAAAAAAAAGGGTCTGGGCATATAGTTCAGTTGGAAGGTCTTGGGTTCAATTCTCAGTCTAGCAAATTCAAAAAGAAAAGGAAAGAAAATTGAATGGAACATCCTTGAAACTTGCTATCATGGTTTCCTGTCCTCTTCCCTTCTCATCCAGGGTCATTTCTCTCTCTTGAGCTGAACTTGCTGTCCACAGGCCTCTTATCAAGGCTCACATGGGCCCAAAGGCTCTAGTGAATCTCTCTACCACCCCTCCCACCATGATACCCTTTGTAAACTGCCCAGGAGTCCCTAGAAGACACAACGGGCATGGACCACTGCCAACTGCCAGCAGATTTGGTTAGCAAGGTGGGTTCAAGCATGCTTGGCCAAGAGGAGAAAAGCAGAAGCAAACTTCATCAGCGAGGAGGCCCAGGGCTGCCGGAGAGCTCCCAAGTCCGAGAGGTAATAACACGTGCAACAGAGAAGGGCAGAACAGGATGAGCTCCGTCAGGACGGCTTCCGGCAGGAGGGGAAGCTGGAGCAGGGCAGGTGCAGGGGCAGGAGGAGTGGGCGGGAATAGGGCATTCTGTGCCCTGGCCCTTGACCTGTTGGCTCCAGCTGTGTGGATCAAGGCATCCCGTCTAGACCCTCCAGACCTCAGCTTGCTCCTCGTGTGACATGAGGTGACATTATTGTCCACACTTTCCGGTGATGAGGCAGCCCCACCTCCTACAGCTCACAGCCACTCTGGTTCCTTCTAGTTTCATCACAGCTTTCTGGGATGAGCCTTTCCTGGGTCTCCTCAGGGCCCGTCCTCTCTCCTGTGTGTATCGGTGGTTTTCTGCAAGCTGCCTGAAACGGGGCCAGGAGACGTTTCTTACTTGGCTGAAGATGGGGATAACATTGGAGAGACGCTCGTGGGAGCCAAAGTGACTTGCAAGTGGGTGACATGGAAGCAACCAACAAGGTGTTAGCTTTCAGGCTGCACAGTGAAATATTTAGCAAAATACTTTTATCACATTCCTCCTGTGTCTTTATTCCCCAAGGCCATTTCCCTACACCCGAGAGAAAGGGTTGTCATCACTGAGGAATAAGAACTAAAGAGTTCTGTGAGCCACATGGCAAGCGCGCACCCGAGGCTGAGGAAGGGCAGGCAGTGAAAAGTGAGCGAAGGGTCACCATGGTCTCCCAGCTGGACGAGAATAAGCAAAACTACCCTACAATTTAAAAAGTATACGAGGGAGGAATCAAAACATATGGCGAATGTTTAACGTTATTACGGTAAAAGGCACATTGGCATTAATCTCCCTCAAAATATCTCCCCTTGCTGTCAGCACACGTACCCCATCATTCATGCCACTTTCTGAAGTAGCTCTGGGAGTCTCCTTTTAGGAATGTCTTTATGAAGCACCAAGAATTCAGTGACTGCTGCTGCTAAGTGCCATCCGCCAGAAAGGCAGGCTTGTGACAACGTTACCGTGCTCCCTCAGGCACCTTACTCACCAGATCCGGCACCACGCGCTTTTCCCACAAAGCCAAAATGACCATAGCAGGCAAACACTGGGGATTCGGGAAGTCAGGGCAGCCGCAAAGGTGCAAGTAAACCCAGTCACGAAAGCGGGCTTCCAGAACTGCCCCAGAAACTTGCGAGAATAACGGCCTAAGTGTGCTTGAAACAAGGGTGTGTGTGGCGGGAGTACTTTGAGGAGATTCGTGGCAATGCGTCTTTTCCTGCAATACATTTTTAAACACTTAAACATTCAGCATATTTTTTTTGTTTTTCAATCACACTTTCATTGTACACATATGAATGCTAACTTCCCCCTTTTCTTAGCCTCAGGAAGGAAGGGCTTCTCCATTCTCTTCCCATCTTCCTTTTCGGCACCCAGAAAGGAAATCCACTATGATGAGTGGAGAAAAGGCTGTCTTCTAGTTCATGGGATCACGAGCAGGGCCTCTCCCTTTGAGGTCTCTTTGAGTCTTCCAGATGGCCGGAGGGACCTCAAATCCCAGCAGGATTGAGAACGGAGGGGAGGAAAAGACCCCGTGTCGGCTGGATTCTGGGGGCAGTGCCGACTGCGTGGCATCCTCTGAGGGTCTGAGCAGCTCTTATCTTCCGGAGGCACACTCGCTGGTGTCTTCCCCCGGCTCCTATGAACTTGCCATTTCCACGAGCACAGGGGAACTTTGCATCGCAGTGACCTTCTCCATCTAGATTTCGTAACGCATGAGCAGCTCTCTCAGGAGTTTTGAGCCGTGGCCACATCTCCACTCTTCAGCATCCCACAGCACCTCTACTCCCAGCTCTTTGGCCTTGACAAGGGAGTCCAGGCTGTTTGGGGAGAAAATACTATGGCATGATGAATCACTTTCCCCTCATCCACCTGAGGATGCTCAGGGAGGCCCCAGACCAAGTCCTATCCTGGGAGATCTCTTCGACAGTGTGCATTCTCCCCGAGGGTCAGGGAGTTGCTCTTAGCATTGCTTACAAGGTAGCGTCCTTGCTTGGTGCGACTCCACACTGGAAGGCCCAGCCAGATCCTATTCACAGAGATGTCCCTGGGGGTCCCCCAAACACAGCCAGCTCAGAGAAGGAATTCAAGGGCTGCTTGACCAAAGGAGCTATGCGATTTGCAGAGATGCCCCTAGGCCCATGCTGCCTGCGTGTCGGGAGGATGGGCCCTTGTGGAGAGGTGACAGTTGGGAGGAGCGGGGTGTGACTCACGGGGAGCTTAGCAGTGCTGGCATCCTGGAGACTCCACATTAGGCTCAGCTAGGCTGTGATCTTCCTACCCAGGTGATGCATTACGCTACTAGAGCTAGGGGAGAGAGAGAGGAGGAGGAGGAAGGGAGGAAGAGAGCAAGGGTGGGAGAGAGGAATAAAATACTTCTTTTGATTAAAGAGAGAGAGCCGTGTGAGGTATGAAATCCAAATACAACACACACACACACACACACACACACACACACACACACGCCTAAACTCCATTGCTAGCCCTTCAAATACACCCCCTGGGAGCATCCTGCAGGCCCCTGTAACATGCAGCAGTCTCTCCAAGGGATGCATGCCCAGCTTGACTTTCTGAAGCAGAGAACTGTAGATACCTCTGGCTACCCACTGATTGAAGCTCTGTGGCCTAGGTCTCAAATTTTCTGTCTGTCTCCGTCTCTGTTTCTCTTCTTCGTCCTCCTCTTCTTGCTCCTCTCCATCCCCCTTCTCCTCCTCCTCGTTGTCTATATTGTCTCCCAGAGTTCAAAATTCCTTCCAGGCACCATCACCACTTTTATGGCTTTCCCACATTGCTGTCCTCTCCTGTTCTGGTTGCCCTGTATGAACCCTGTGTGGACAGAGGCACTTGATGGTCTCCTTAGTAACCTGAGCTCATCAGTGTGCCTTTGACACTCTTGAACACATGTGTCCATTCAGCATACACGTGCTACAACCTTCTGGTGCCCGCCCTATGTTGAGAAGTCCAGAGGAATATGCTGGAGGGGCTTTACGTGGATGATTTCAAATGAAGTAATGGAAAGAACCATATAGATTCTTGCAGGAGGGCAAAGCCATAGGACCAAGAGGAGCATCTCTGAGAAGCGGGTTGAGCTCCCAGTGTGTGCCGCAGGTGAGTGGGTATGAAAGAGAGGCACAAGAGCTAAGCATGTGCAGAATCCCACAAGGGAGTTAGGTTCAAAGCCACACTCAAGGGAAAATCAACCAGAGACAAAGGACCACTGATCTTTCAGAGAGTAGATGCATGGAAGCTTTAGCGTGGCATCCCTCTCTCAAGCCCACCGCGAGATGTGGATTCTGCCAATCAGTGTGACAAAGGCGGAGTCACCCACTGTACTTCCTTGTACATTTTTGCTTTTCAAGCATTTTCTTTTATGTGCTTTTTTTGTGGGTAGCTAAATTTTCATAATTTCTTGTTGCAACTCTACTAATTCACCTTGGGAAAAGTAACCATACAGTTTATCATACAAATTAGTCACTTTTGAGAGAAAAAAGAACACAACAATTATGGAAGAAGGAACAAAAGTAGATCTGTGCTGGGCAAACCTGGGATGTGGGTCTGCCAGGAGATGGTAGTAGATAGAGAGATGCCATGGAAAGTGCCATCCCAGTGCTCAGAAAGGACACTGCAGAGAGGTAGGAATGGGGGTGGCTCACCATTGCTGAAGAGTTTTCTTGGGCAGTGCACATGGTGCCAAGCTAGGCACTGAGACCTCTGGCCACCAGGTGGGGAGAGGATTTGTGAGACCCAAGAGAGAGACTAAGCAGCTAAGGCAAAGAGCACTCCAGAGAGGCAAGGTGCCACCGGTTTCCCTGCCATTTCTGCTGAGAACGTGCTCGCTGACATCTCACTTGTCCTTTCTGTGGCCCTGTCTCCTCCTCCATAACACAGGAGTGTTAATTCTCTACTTTTGAGGTATTAAGATCATTATACTTACATATTAGAATTCAATATTGCAACACCGTTCAACCTTAAAAGGCCCCAGCAAACTGTGCCTGGTGAACAAATCTGGACTCTCTCTGTTCCTTGTAAATAAAATGTACCGGAACATAACCAAACCATGCTCATTAGTTGACGTAGGTCTGGCTGCCTCCGCACTACTAGGGCAGAGCTGAGCAGGTGCAACAGAGATATTACAACTCATAAAGCCTAAAGTAGTCTCTGACCCTCCGCATAAAATTCTTGCCAATCTTGATTGAGAGGAAATGTAGAGAGTAATAAATCGAAGTGTAAGGAATAGCAAGTTGAGCTACGATGCTGACCAAGTCTTACTTCTGAATGACACCGTCAAGTATTTTTCCCCATGTTAAAAATACATAAACTTCAGGAAATTTTAAAGAAAGTTTTCTTCTGATAATTTAAAGAGGAAGATAAAAGTCTCAATGTTTTGCCACATAAAGACTTCCATTATCAATAATTTGACACATTTTCTTCCAGGCTTCATTCTAAACATTTTTGAAAATGTTGAGATCGCAAAATTTTGCGTCTCGCTTTTTACATACTGTATAATATTATAAACATATTTCTTTGGATTGAAGCATTACTCAGGAAGATCGGTGCTTGTCTAATATTCCATTTTAGGGGTATGCTCTTGTTCATAGAGTTATTCTCAAGTTGTTGAACATTCAGGATTTTATATTTTGCTAATTGCCATTGCTGTTTTTTGGAGGCCAGCTCCTTGGTCATTACATTTTATTCTTTGAAAAGTTTCCCAAAAATATATCACCAGCTCAATGAAAAAAGCCTCTTTTCTTCCCAAATAAAGTCACGCATGCTACCTCACCCCTGGACTTATTAAAGAGGAGCAGTCACATAGTCGGCATGACATAGAACCTGATAACTTCTCATTCCAAGGACCTGTAGCAAGACAGCAACAATGAGATACGCATGGTGGCACACTCCTGTAATCCCAGAATTCTGGGAGGCTGAAGCAGGGAGATCACAAGTGTAAAGCCAGGCTGGGAAACTTAAGGAGACTGCTTCAAAAAATTAAATTTAAATTTAAAAAGGGGATTTTGCTCAGTGCAAAGACAGTCTATTCAATCCTCAGTACCAGGAAAGAAAAAAAAAAAAAGAAAGAAAAAGAAGAACAAATGAGCACACCATGCTTTTCTTTAGCATGAATGTGTTTTCCTTGGGAACTGGACAGAAAACCCCAATGTCGCTAATAATCAAGCCACCAAAACAAGACCGAATCCAGGAGCCAAAAAACCACACCTGAATCTCCAAACACATAGGCAACTTTCGGAGCATAGGTACTGGGCTGGGAGGGAGTGAAAGAATCAGAAACCCAGGATCCCCCACACCTAGGCGGGTGCCCAGCCTTGCGGGGTGAGAGAGGGTCTTCTTCTATTTGCTTCCCTCCCCATTCGTCCTAGAGTTAGAAAGTGCACGTCCTTAGGCCTAATGGGGTAAATGCTTATTAGACTACAGGCTCATTTGTAACATAGGCACCTACTCCTATCCCACCCCTCAAGCAAAATTGCCAATTTATGGCAATATTCCTTGTTTAGAAAACAAGGCTATCCAAACACTATAATTACAACGTGCATCGGCAGCCCAGAGTTCCCTACACTAATGCACAGACTCCAGATACATTCGTCAAATAGAGTTTTTTTTTTCTCTTTGCCTTCTTCTCTGGGTACTTTTAAGTTCAGGGACAGAGAACATGTCTTCATTAGAAACATTAACATTCACAGGCTGTAGTAAATTTTGACAGTGAAAAGGTCTCTGTAACCTTTAGTTGTGCAGAAATTTACTTCCCAAGAAAATTACATCTGGCACTGTCTTAATTAATGCTAGCTTTCTTTTCTGAAAATTGTGGGCTTGTCAGTAAAAAAGGCAGAAAAACCTGAATTTAAAAGGCTGGACACAAAAGACGCCGAGAAATAAAGCTCTGTGAGATTTCATAATATTGCTCTGTTTTTGTTCTACAGTAAGGAGATGAAAAGATCTCATTTGATTTTGCCAAATGCAGCAACATACATGTAATGTAGAATTGATTTGCATTTTCTCTCTTTTGTCTCTGAGTTTTATCATGTAAAGTGTGCCTGGGAAGGTATTCTATTTTAAAAGCAATAGGTCAAATAAAATCTATATCTGTGAGGAAAAAAAAAATAATGTATGACTTCATATTTTAGCCTTTCTCTAACTGCTAGTATTAATCGCAACTAATAGTAAGGACCGTGGCTGTGTTTTCTCATGTGAATTTTGATTATCTGACATTCTCTCTGGTTTGGAAGGGTGTCTAAGTACATCGGGAGAGCTTGGCTTTATGTTCAGAAATTTCTATTTTACATGGCTTGGACTTCTATTTTGACAATAAGAGGCTTTTGTATTCCATGGGGTTTAAAGATTTGTTTAGGTTCATTTTTTTTCCCCTCCTTCCCTATTTGGCTTTGCATTTTGATTATCTGGCATTACCTTTTTTCTAGTTCAACGAAGGAAGAAGCCTCACACACAAGCTCCTGGGTGATTCTTTCCTACATGCTTTTCATCACATGACACAAAGTATACTTGTAAAAATGTCTCCGTTTTGCAGCGTATGCAGGGGGGTGTGAGAGAAATGAGTGAAGGTGCAGGGTCTTGGAGAAGCTCTGTGTCCGCCGAGACCCTCTGGACTCTGGTGATGGGAGAGAGGAAGCCACTGGCCCAAAGTCACACACCAGGGCTGGGGGCCCCTTCCAGGACCCTCGGTCCTGTCCTCACCACCACATGATATTCTGTATGCCAGCTTTCTAGAAGGAAAACTCACTCTCACTTGTTCCACACTTACTGTGATGCATAAACAAATACTGATGTCATCATTGTTTTTTATGTCTCCAAGTCTTTTTTAAAAATTAGTGTATGTTTATAATACAGGATAGTTACCGGGGAATTGGGACATGTGTATAAAGCATCTTGATCATTTTTTATCTCTTTTTGCCTCCAGGACCCTGATCCCTCTGCCCATCTCCCCGTCTTCATCGGCCCTTTTGTTTCCGAATATTTCTTTGTTATTTTACTCTTTTACTTATCATCATTGTTCTTGACTCTGGGGAAGCACCTCCCCAAATTCACAGGATCATTGCAGGAATGTGAGGTGATTTCAGTGATATCTAGCCAGGCTGGATCACAGCAGTGAATCTTGCTGGGTACTCTTGGTCCTCCGGGGGTCAGGGCCGAGACTGTCTTGGGCTCCCACACACTCACAGGCCTGTGGACACTGGCTGGCCGCCCCTTTTAACAGAGAGAGCAGACTCAGGCTTCACCAAGCCTTCATATTGAGCTGGAATTTAATTACACCGCTTTGTTTCCATTAAAAGTTTTTTTTTCTGGTTATTTCATATTTATGGTAAGTGCTATTAGTTTTTTTTTTATTCATGGTAATGATATAAAGCTTCTTTTAAAAATTAAATCTATTTATGTAAAAAAGGATGAATATAAATTTAATAAAGATATTAAGTAAAATAGAGTAGTAGTGGTTCCGGGTGTGGCCAAAGATGGTGAGGGTGGTGGATAAGAGCCTGAAGTCCAAGTTGGACAGGAGTGGGTCCAGCAGGCAGAAAGGCACGGGAGAGGGAGGTTTGAAAAACTATTCTGGGCCTTCAGGTGGGATGTTTTTCTTCACTTTCCAGGAGCTCTTTATATGAAAGTGTAAATTATACACGATTTACGTATAATTATCAAAGCATGATGGCCCTGCTCCTCATTTAGTAATTTACCATCCCGTGTGTTGAACAGATGTCCCTCCTCTCTTCACTGAACACAGAGGCCTTCAGTTCCACTGCAGCCTGATAGGAGGCAGTGTTTTAAGATTTTTAAAATGAAACGTTGTTTTAAATAATGCATGCTCTGGCCTGATGTCCTCTATTGCTTTACCTGAGTTGTTTGTTGTTCAGGTTTATATAATTTAATAAACAATAAACATATTTAAAGTCATTAGTAAACTAATATTAAAGACATTAGTAAACTAATGTCCTCACACAGTTTTCACAGGTTAGCACCCTGAATGCGTGGATAAATCTAGGGTGTACTGGAGGCACAGAGAAAAAGGGGGTGTACACTAGCACAGGGAGGAAATCTGTGTCCCCCTTGAAAAGATGGCTGCTTATTTAAGGTTTTTCACATATGGGGGGCGGTGAATGTGAAAGCTGTAGGGTCTAGGGTGCCTACAGGAATCAGTGGGGGTACATGGGGATCCCTGGAGGTTCTGGGATTGTGGGAGGCAGTAGAGATTGCTAGGTGTCCTGAAGGCTGGTGGGGCCCCGGGGTCTGTGCAGGGTTAAGGAGCCTGTGGCTTTGGAAAGAGAGAGACCACCGTGCTCGGGACAGTGTCTAGAACGCCTGCATCTGGCCCTCTACCTCTTCATAACCTACCTGCCTGTTTGTAACCACTTACGAAAGTAAACACTGTCCATTGGAAAAGTAGAGATCAAACCCACAGAAGGAAAATCTAAAGATCTGAGAAGAGCCAGTTACTAATATGAAACTTGGCTCTGAGTATGATGAAAGTGAAAGCAAAGAGGAACTGAGACCAGCATGCTTCCCTGCTGCAGGACAGGTCACCTGGGGCTCTCATAGACAGGCAGATTGTGTTTGGAGAGGACTGGCCAGGGGCCAGAGGGTGCCTATTTGCAGCAAGTTCCCGGGGGATCTTACATTGGGAAATGACTTCAGACAATCAGGGCTCATACTCTGGAGAAAGGGGAGACAGCAAGTCCGTAGGCAGAGATACAAGCCTAGATGGAAAGATGTGTCAGAGTGGGTATCAGAGTCCAGTTCTAGGTTCTACCGGAACTTCCTGCAAGCTCCCCTTTCCCAGTCCTTTCTCTACCACCCAGGGCCTCAGTTTACCCAAAAGAAGGCTAAGCAGGAGAGTCTTATAGCTAATTCTAGGATTATGGTTTTCTATAAAAGAATCACTTACAGCTGGCTTTAATGTATTTAGATGGCGCTGATTCGGTGTAAACCAAAGACATTTCTGTGCCCGAATACCTTCCTCAATTCCAGCCAACATTCATTCCTTTGGGGTCCAAAGGCTCACTTACGAAGCACAACCATGTGGAGAGACGCAGCAGGCCCAAGCTTCCCTGATCACTGTCCCCCTTCTGAGCAGGGCAGGGCCACAGCGAGGTCCCCCAGGGAGAGAAGAAGGGCCTCACAGGCACAGGCTGCCTTCTCTCCAGGCCCTCAGCAGGGACAGAGCACAAAGGCAGCCTCCAGTGAGCCCCGATGTACAAAGATTAGGGCTGCCATCAGCCCCAACCGCCTGGCCCAGCCCATTGCTGTTGTTGGAGGGGAATGTTTGTATGGGTTCTGTGGCCACGGCAGAGAGAGAGAGGAAGAGAGAGGGAGAGAGACAGAGAGAAAACCAAGCCTAGTGTCTGGGTTTTTCTACCCATTCTAGATCCTCTGTCCAACCAGCAGGTGTGGACAAGGGCCTGGAAGTTGTGGGCAGATTTCTGGGCGTCTGGGCTGATCCTGGACCTTGAGCACTCCCTCCACTCTCCCCGCAGGCCTTGAACAGATGCTCCATACTGAGCAGGGAGCTCAGGGAACCCCGAACAGCTGAAGCTGGAAAGCACACTTTAGATCACAAGGAGCAAAGGTGTTGAATCTGGGGCCTGTGCACTTTCAGAGCTTGCAGGATGAATTTGAAGGGGGATCCTGTGCCCACGACACTGATATATATTGTGTGCACCCATGTATTTCTGTCTTCATGACATTTACAAGACCAAATAAAACAGGAAAAGACGTCTTTAATTGGCAGCGGTGGAGTAAGACTGCCCAGAGGGAAGGGAGGGATCTCACCGTACAGGGCAAAAGCTCCTTGGCACACTTCTGCACACCAGATCCCCTCCCAGGCGTCTTTTCTGAGATGCGTACCACTGTCAGGAGAATCGACCAGTCTCTCCCTGGCAAAGTGAGGCCTCCTGAGTGAGACCCTGAGTCGCGGCACGCTAAGCAGAGCCTGCCATTCCACCTCCCTGGCCCCATCCAAACCCTGGCCAGGAGGGATCTGTGTGACCCTTCCCGCCACCGAGGTGACCAGCCTGACCTTGCGCTACCTTCCTCCACTGCTGCTTCCTCTATCCCGACTGTCCCCTGTGTCCTGGGGTGGCCCTCTGCACCCCCGACACCACACTGGCACGTTCCGGCTGCTTGCACATACTCTGCACATCATTTCCGCCCTGCATGGAGCGGCACAGAGGGCTGGAGGGGAACAATATATTATTACCACGTTCTTTGCCTAACAATTGGTAACACATGACACTTGTATTTGCCCCAAGATAATGTACAAATATGTTTTACAGGGTTTCCTAATGATAATCATGATATTTCATTCTTCTTGCCCTTCTAATAACGATAACAGTCTAGCATTATTATTTTTTTTAACTGTTCTCAGCGAGTGTGACATTCAGTTCAGAGAATCGAATGTCAGCAAGAAATCCATATGCACTCCCTGAAGCTGGAAGCAGCCCCTTCCATTTATTTTTAGGTTGCAGTGAGAATGAAGTGATCTCACCTTATTATTTTTCTCCCCCTTAGAAAGGTGTTTGGCATTCAGCGCCTCTCTGATGTTTATGCAATCCGGCCTGAGGTTTAGGCAATTAAGACCTCTTTGCAAGCTGCCCCAATCAGAGGGTGGGGTCTTGATAGGCATCAGGCTGCTCTCACGTCTGGCTGGGGGGGGTGGTCCTCCCTCTAAACAAGAAATCCTTTCAAAGTGGGCTTTTTATGTTGAGTGGCAAATGGCTTGGGCTCCTCAGCAAAAGAATCGACTAATTAGCAGGTAAGACAAACACATTAAAGGTTCCTCCAGACACTAGGTAGAAACACCTGTTTTGTTTTTCTTTCTTTTTTTTCCTTGGGACATGTCTGACTTGCCAATGTGTTCATTCATCTTTATCCTCCATTATTAGGGAGCCTTATCTTCAGGGATACCCAATAAGATGTGTGTTTGTGTGTGTGTGTGTGTGTGTGTGTGTGTGTGTGTGTGTGTGTGTGTGTGTGGTTATTAGCAAATAACCATTCTGGTTAATACTGTGTGTGAGGTGTTCGTCAGATACTGTGCATAAGAAATGAGAATTGATCAAAAGGCAGAAAAGGAATGGGTGTGTCTCCGTGGTATAGTGTACTTGCCTAAGATGTGCAAGTGTTCAACCCTCAAAACTAAAAAAAAAAGGAAAATAGAGACACAGCTGTGATAAAATTGCATATCACAGAGGTTTAAGTTAGAAGGGCATTTTTCATCTCTTCCAAATTCTCAGTTTAAAAATAAAGCAGTCAGGTGTAGAGGCACATGTCTGTAATTTCAGTACTCTGGGAGGCTGAGACAGGAGGATCACAAGTTTGAACCTAGCCTGGTCAATTTAGCAACTTAACGAGACCCTGTCTCAAAATAAAATGTAAAAAGGGCTGCGACATAGCTCAGTGCACAGGTCCTGGGTTCAAGCCCCAGTACTCGGGGGGAGGGGAGCCATGATTGTTTAAATCATCTAAGCCACTTTGACCTACCGAGCTTTTTCCTCTGTTTTCTGTTTTTGTTTCGAGTGGTCACACTTGGGGTGAAGTGTCCTCCTTTTGATCGCCGGGTGGGGAGAGTCTCCTCACGGTGGAGGTCCTCTGGGGCAGCCCGACACTGCTGGGAATCGTGACTGCAGCTCGGGTGGTGTTACTCCAGAGCGAGGCCTGGAGATCTGATTATTTAGGAAGCCCAGAATTTTTGTGGATGAGTGCAGTGAAATCCTCAGAAAACAAAATCAATCTTTTGCCAGACCCCAGAGCATTGATCCTGGGGCGCGCCGATGGGCTCAGGCTGTTTAGCTGTTTGGAATGACCGCACGAAATGAGCAAGTTGTTACAGTTTGAGAGTTTGGGTATTTATTGGCAATCCTTGCCCTCATATGATTAATCACACATTCGAAATGTGCGCGCCATGGAAATTGACTGCAACGCAGCAGAAACAAAGTTTTCAGTTATCCTCGTATAATAAATTGAAGCTATATCCCTAAGCAGAATTGTCTTCAAGACTCCAATTTGCCTTGTTAAAAGTGTTGTTTATACAGTAGTTAGCAAAAACGCGAGTAATTACTTACAGAATTCGTTCTAAGCCATGCGTTACCCCTCCCCCTTCCTCCATTGGCTTTCTATGACATTACCTAGTATTTTAGTTGATCTCAGCAGAAACTTGTCTGGTGAGGTGTGACCAGGGCACGAGTCTTGGTGACTTGGGAGACTGGTGGAGACATCTGGTCAAGGAGACAGGGACCCGCGGATGTGGGATCCCAACAGGTCAGGCGGGAGCTTCCTGCCAGCCCCAGGTGCTGATCACAAGGACGACATCAGAACGGCTTCCGTGTTATATTTCACTGCCTAAAGCGACAGTGACTCTGGAGAAGACTCCTGTGTATGTATGTAGTTATTTATTTATTTATTTATTTTTGAGGAGGCGCAGTTTTGTGTACACGTGGTGCTCTAGCCAGCCACATCTGCTTTGGTTGCAGCAACCAGCAGGATTTTATTTCATAAATATCATCTGAGTCAGGGACATGGCTTTCAGAATGCAAATTATGTCTAAGAGAGTAAACATTTTAGTGGCTGTGCAGCCCCAAGCACAGAAAGGGAGAGGGGCACCAGGCGGCGGCCGCAGCCCCAGCTGCAGAGACCCGGGTCTGGGTCCGAGCAGAGAATGTGCTGCCTGGGGACTTCGTCCTGGAGAAGGGTGGGGTTGAGCACCGAGAAGCCCTCCCACAAATTCATGCATCCCGGAGACTCCTCCTCACTCTCCCTGGAACAGAGACTTCATCCATATCTATCAGGAGAGGCCTAATTATAGAGCTCAGAGATTTTAATGGCACAGGGAAATTTAAATGCGGTGGAAAGTATGAATATTCCTAAGCTAGCAGTCAAAATACAAAATGATTGGCTTCCAAATCAATGAATTATAATTTCCAAGCGCGTCCTCAAAGGTGGGGCCTCTTTCCCTTCCCAGGAAGAGTTTTGTGCAGGCGGCGGATTTTAATGAACCACGCTTCTGGATTTTTGTTTCACCGAGCTTGATCCCTCATTGACACTGCCCCCAAAGCCAGTGCCGAGTCCCTCCACACAGACCGCAGAAGACAGTGGTGCCAGTCATAGGTTCTGGAGGTCGAGCGAGACCCAGTATCTGACAGATGCACTTGGTTGCAACTCTGGCTTTTCGGGTGCCTGTGGGGAAGGAAGCAAGAGTGGGAGAGAAGGCATTTGACTACACTCCTCCTTCAAAAGGCTGCCTACCTCACGTACCTAAGCCTCACACCTCAAAGTCACGCTGCCCTTTAAACTGAAGTCATTTCCAGCAGGCGCAGCCTGTGCGCCCCACGGGGAACTCGCCCTCCCCAGCCTCTGAAACCTGGTGGAACCCCTTGATACCAAGCACTTCTGCTCCCTAAGTGCACCCCTATATCTTTACCTGTAGAGGAGGCAAGGATGAGCCCCAGCTGCTGTCCATGCAGCCCTCAAAGTGGAGAGTCGTACCATAAATCTTGTTTTATTTTATGGACAAATAAATGCTGAAGTAAAATATTCCAGGATCGTAGCTTGAATACTTGCCATAGCAGCGGTACTGTAATAACCACAGTGACATTAATTTACTGCAATGTGCCGTGGGAAGAAGGGAGAGGAGGGAGAGGGGCATTAAAAGAGAAAAATGACTTGCCTTCGAATTTATTGGGATTGGCCTCCCTCATTTTCAGCCATCATTAGTTGATTAGGCCCCCATGACAATGTGGACAATTGTGCTGGAATAGTTGGTCTAGAGATGCCCTGAAGGTACCCTGTTAATTGAGATGGTGTTCATCTTGTAGTTACTGAACATAACTGCAGACACAGAAATTGGTGCATAAGGTGGTGGGACAGAGCAGGAGCAGGGCTAGACTGTGGCCGGAGGCTGTGGGCTGGGGTGGGAAGATCCAGTCTCCTTCCTTTCCCATGACGTTATACCACTCAGAGTCCTTGTCACTCCATCTTCATTCTGAGTGTGCTGATGAGTTTATCCAGAGAGCAAATTTGCCCTTTATCCCAGGATTGTTCTCCAACTGCCACTGAGCGGCCACCCCTAAGAAAGCATCTCCACAATGTAAAGCCTTGAGAATTGAAGTTTGGAGGGTGTTATTCTTAAAGACTCCAGGATACTCATATCAGAGTTGAGATCCCTAGGTTTCCCAGGAAACCTGGTCTTGCTACCCTTGATACTGTAAAAGTGATTCCTTATTCGTGTGCAAAGGGAAACCCAGCAGCACCAATGACTATAGTTTGCTGTCTTAGGCCATTTTTTGTTGCCATAACAAAATACCAGAGACTGAATCATTTATAAAGAAAAAAGGTTTATTTAGCTTAGACCTTTGGAGGCTCAAGAGCATGGTGCTAACAACTGTTCCACTTCAGGTGAAGGCCAAATGCTGCTCCATGTGTGGCGGAAAAGCCAAGGAGGAAGTAAGTACACGCAGAGGAGAGGGAGAGGACAAAGGAGCTGATCCGGTTTGTAACAACTCATCTTCGAGATAACTAACCCATTTCCAGAAGAATTGCATTAATCTACTCATGAAGGCAAAACTCTGACAATCCCACATGCCTCTTAAAGGTTCCATTACCTCTCAACACGGTTACACTGGGGACCAAGACTTCACATGAGTTTCACTGGGGATAAACCATACTCACGCACAGCGCCTGTTCACTATGCTAGGGTCCTGGGTAAGGTGAAGACCTCTAAACCCCATGCTGGAGGCCAAGTTTCATGTCTACTAGCTCCACTCATGGTGGCCTTGACCAAGTCTACTCAGCAAGAAGGACAGCTGCAGCTACGTGACCTTCACTTACCCATTTCAGAGACCCGTACCCATGTTCTTTCCCCCAGAGCCGAGAAATGACTGCCAAGGGTGCTTAGGAAAGAAAACAAGAGCTGACATTTTGGGGGTGACTTCGCGAGGACCACACATCTTCCCGGGCACTTGACATGCACTGTCACATTTAACCTCTATGTCCCCATTGGTCCCCATTTAGGTTAAAGGAAGTGAAGCTCAAAGAAATGAACCTGTGCTTCACAGCCTACAGGATTGCGGAATGAAAAGTGGCAGGAGTGGTCTCTGCTTCTTGTGGGTCAGGTGGCTGCAAAAACTCCAAGGTCAGACTGCCAGAGTAGAATCTGGCTATGCCTCTGATCTGCTCTGTGACCTTGGATGTTTGATTTATTCATTTCTAAAGCAAATACATCTAGGAGACAATGATGTGGGCTCAGTATTCGATAATTCTCACTGCTGGAGTGGTTATGGTTGTTAAAGAGTTATTGGCAGCTAGTTTTCTTCAGGTTCAAGTCCAAGAGGAGGAAACATGAGATTTCTCCAGCTCCTAATCATGTGACAGGGAGTGCTTCCTCCCCTCCCACTCCCACCTCACACTGCTGTGCCTGTCATGTCTGGATAACTAGACAGATGCTTGGACTTGAAGGGTGACAAATCCACTCATGAGATACAGCTTGCTAAGTGGCAGTGGCCTTTTATTCCTGACGTCTTTCCAGACCCTTGAAGGGATTAGAACTGGATTAGTTTGAGATGAGGCTGGCTCTGCTGTTATCACCTGTTTATACGATAATGACATTATCTAGTTTGGCCCATAAGGGCCTCCATCCATGGAAGCCTTTTTCTCTTTCATCTGGAGAGTTACAGGCAGCATATCTTTAAATCTAAACAAACTCACTGAATCTTCAAGATAAGTGGTAAAAATATCCAGTGGGAAGATGGGAGACTCCCTTTTCCCTCTCTGTTCAGTGTGAACAGGAATTTTTAAGCTATGTACAGTCACTGAGAACCTAAACTCTTCTTGCTGTTTTCCACACTGGCCTCCATTTCTCTTTTCACATGTGCGCAGCACTTTGAAGTTTGCAGAGTTTTTTCGCCCCTTCTTAACTTATATGATTGGCATGACAGCCTGTGAGTTGGGCAGGGTGGATTCAACACCCATTATACAGGCAAGGATGCAAAATGCAAAGCCCAGGAAAGCCAAGGAGCTTGCCAACACGCATGTCATTTTCAAGAAAAGAGCCAAGATCAAATCCAGCTCATCTGGAAAAACCCAGCATTCATTTCACTGCCTGAAGCTGACTACAACCTACCCTCTGCCCAAGCAGCTTTCCCTAACACCAATCCCCAGGACCCTTCACAGTAAACATCTGCTCAGACAGATGTTCTAGGAGATCCTTGGCTGAAGCCCCTTTCTTAGTTCCCTTAATGCTTCTCATACTTTAAAAAAAAAATCTTTATTGAGATATAATTCACATGCATGCAAGTAACCTGGTTTAAGTGTATCAACTATTTGATGAGTTTGGGAAAATGTATACAGTGTGTAACTACCACCTTAGTCAGGAGTTAGAACATTTCTACCCCCAAAATTTCCTTCATGGGCCCCTTTAGCCTTGCATTTCTTGTTGTTCCTGACAATCACAAATTTCTCTGTCGCTACAATTTTGCCTTTATTGCAGATAAGTGGAATCACACGGGATGTACTCTTTTATGTCTCCTTTTTTATTTAGCATAATGCTTTTTAAGATTTAGGCATTTCTTGGTGCATGTTTGGTTAGTTTATTTCTTGTCATTGTAGAGTAGTGTTACAGTGAATGGATGTTCCATGAAACAGTTTATCTGTTCCTCAGTAGTGAACAGTCTCAAACAGTCTCAGTCTCAAACAGTCGTCTCAAGTTTGAGGCCGTTCTCAACAAAGCTGCAGTGAACATGCAGGCATGAGTTCTTGTGTTAGCATAGATTTTATTTACCTTGGATAAGTAATTAGAAGTGCAGTTGCTGGGTGATATGGTATATGTATATTAGCTTCATTGAAAACTGCCTGCTGTCCACACTGGTTGCATTCCCACGAGTAAGACAGACGTTCCTCGTTTAATGACCAAGCACTGTTCCTGCAACTAGGCTGTTAACTGGATTGGCTGCTAAATGAGTTGTATGTAATATGTACATTACAATATTCAGAAAAAAGAAAATGGTCAAAGGAAACTCCAACTTGGTGAGTTTGCTTCTATTTGCATAACTCTTACGTGTAGTACTGTAATGTATAACAGAACATAAAACTATCATACCATACTGTACTACACAGTACAATCAACAAAAGTTGCAGTACTAGGTGTAATGTACAAAAAAGGCATTAAGGCTCTATAAAGAAGATGTACAGAATTGCACAAAGAAAAAGATGGGTTTTAAGTCCAAGAGACCAGTCTTAAGACTGAACATTCATTAAACAGGTAGGTTGTTAAATGAGGAGTACCTGTATATGAAAATTCCAGTCCTTTCACATACTTGCTAAAGCTTGGTATGGCCAAGCTTTCTGATGCTAGCAGTGTCGAGCGTACACAGCGGTGCCTCGTTATGTTCACACTTGCATTCCCTTAAAAGCTAATGCTGCTGAGCATCTATTTGTGTGCTTACTTGGCATCCATGCATCCTCTTTCAGAAGGGTCTGTTCAAATCTTTTGCCCACTTGGGTTCTTGCACCTTGAATTTGATTGTTTGTGTGTGGGGGGGGGTGTCTGTGATGCTGGGATGGAACCCAGGGCCACATGCAAACTTGGCAAGCATTCTACCACTGAACCATAGACCCAGATGCTTTTTTCAGGCATATTTAACAAATATCCCACTCCTTAACCATGTCTTTCAAAGAGTAAAAGTATTTAATTTGATAAGTCCTGCTCATCAGGGTTTTTTTTTCCTTCATATGATTTGTTCTTTCTGCATCCTACCTAAGAAAGTTATGCCTAGCCCAAGATCACAGGATTTTATTCTTATTGTACACACTGTGTCCAATGTGAGGTATGAGGTAAAGCTTATATTGTCCATATGGATATATGGTTGTTTCAGCATGATTTACTGAACATTGAGCAACCCTGAAACCTTTGGTACAGTTCCCTCTCCTATGTATGTGTCCATTTCTATTCCATTCAATTGATCTGCATGTTCATGTTGATGACATATTATCTTGATTATTGTGGCTTTACAACAAATACTAACCAGAAGTAGTTTAAGTCTTCCACCTTTGTTTTTTCCAATATTATTTCCACTTTTTAAAATTGAGTTTATCGGTACATTTTAGGTACACAGTACAGTTACATTCATTATTGGGATCTTGTACCTTTACATGACAGGTCTTGGTTCTCATTTTTTCCCCTTGTCCCTGCCCTCCCTTTCATTTTTATAAAGTTCTAGTTTATGTGAATTTTATTTTACTTTGTGGCAGTAGTGAGGGATTAAACCAAGGACCTTCACACTGAGCTATATCCCAACACCTTTTAAAATAATTTTTAATTTTGAGACAGGGTTTTCCCAAATTGCTAAGCTGCCCCATCTGTGCCGGAGCTTGCAATCCTTCTGTCTCAGCTTCCCAGAGTGCCAGGATTACAGATATGCACCAAATGTCCAGGTTTGTATCAATGGGAGACTTGGTTTGTCATTTTTTACCTTACCCCTGAGAGATCTTCATTGAAATTCCATTGAATCTACAGATTAATTTGGGGAGAAATTAGCAATTAATTTATTGGACTTTCAGCCTCACATATGATACAGCTCTCAATATATGTCTTTTTGAACTTATCTCAGGATTAAATTTATAGTTTTCTGTTTAGAAGTCTTTTACATTGGTCCTTTGATTCCTATCTATTTATACTATTATAAAAGTTTTGATACTATTTAAAAATTGTACACTATTTTTTAAATCTTATGTGTCTCATATATTTTCACATAGAGACCGCCTATATCCTGCCACATGGCTAAATCCACTTATGAGTTCTTATTTTGTAGATTTCTTTCTTTTTTCTTTGCAAGTCCTCCTGTCATCTGTATGCTTTTTATTCCTTTTTATTGGCTTATTGTACCTGAGCATCGAACTCTAGCCCTTGCACTTGTGAGGCAGGCAGTGGAACCACTGAGCTAAATCCCTGGCCCTCAACTACAGATGTTAATTGAAATGATGAAAGCAGAAGTCCTTGCTTCTTCCCCAATCCAATGGGGAACATTCAGTCTTTCATCATTAAATATTATGTTGGCAATAGGTTTTTCATAGATGTCCTTATCTAGTTCAGGAAGTTGTCTTAAACAGATGTTCCTCCATTTACAAGGGGGTTATTATTTAGATTTAAGTGCCTACCCCAACCTTATTTATTCGGAGGTGGGGCTCTTGGAAAGTGACTAGATTATGGTGCACTCCAGTTGACTTGCACTTAGGAGGTGGGGCCTGCTTGGAGGTGGGACCAGGTTGGAGGTGGGACCTGGTTAGAAGTGGGGCCTGGTTGGAGGTGGGACCAGGTTGGAGGTGGGATGTGGCTAGGTGGGTCACTGGGTTGTAACCAGGCTCCGCTCTTTGCTCTCTGCTTCCTGAATATGAGTAGCTTTTCTCTGCCCAGGCCCTTCCACCATTCCATTTCTATCTTTGAGTCAGCCAATCATGAAATGAAACTGTGAGCCAAAATAAACTTATCTTCTGTTAAGTTGTAGGTGTCAGATACTGTGTCCAGGGGTGTTAAAGTGACTATAACAGGTTAGGTCCAGATATGCCTATTGAAAATTATAAATATCATCAAGTCAAATATGCATTTCATACACAAAACCTGCAAACTCTCATAGCTTAGCAACATAGCACACTATATGGTGTCAGCTGTCTACCCTCCTGACCGCCTGTCTGACTGGGAGCTGAGCTCCCTGCCGATGCCTAGCACTGCCTGAGAGTATCAGAGAGCGTAAACCTCACCCAAGAAAATATCAAAATTTAAAAGCTGAAGTACAGTTTCTACTGAATATGCTTTCCACCAATTGTGAAGTCAAAAAATTATAAATTAAACCATCGTAAGTCAGGAACCATCAGTATTCCTTGCTTGCTAAGAGATTTTATCATGAATTAGCACTGTTGAACCCAAGCCCTTTTCTCTATTAATTAAGGTGATCATATCGGTCCTAATATAACATGATATATATGTTCCTAAAATGCACCAGGTATTTGAAATTTTAACAATTTTTGTGCTTATGAAAAAATTAGGGTGAGTTCATGGTTAAGAAATGTATGAACATTACAATAAATATGACACTGCATTTATCTAAAAAATGCAAAATTTGCTTTTGGAGTGGCTATCAGCAAGGTTATAGTTTATGAATTAATATGAAATGGAGGCAGGAAGGTTATCCTATACTGGACAGATGAGGACAGGTGTGGCTCATAACATGTGATCCTGGTCAATTGAAGTAAGAATAGATGTCTGAGATGTGAGACTATGTGTTTTTGTGTGGCACTACATGGTTCTTTTCATCTAGGTGCAATTTTTGTTTTCTTATTTTTCATAGACAAAATTTTGCACAAGCAAAAAAATTCAAAATTTATCCCAATGTACCATTTGTTTTGAAAAAAATTCGTATTTCACAACAAGTGTTATAGTAGAACTGGTAGATGTTCTTTCTTGATTTAAAAAATTTTTTTAATAAGATGAATCACAATTCATTTTTGAATGTTAGACTGGTCTACTATTCTCTGGATAGTCATGATATATTTTCATACTTGTATGTTGTTGGATTGGATTTGCTAAAATTTTGTTAAGAGATTTTTGGACACATATTTATCTTATGTGTTAATGTGTAGTTCTCTTGTATGCTAATATCTATGTCTCTCTAGTTTTGATTTTTTTTTTTTTTATTGAGTTTATTGGTACATTTAGGGATACAGTACAGTTACATTCATTGTTGGGATCATGTACCTTTACATGGCAAGTCTTGATTCTCATTTTTTTCCCCTTACCTCTGCCCTCCCTTCACCCCCTCCTCCCCTCCCCATCTACAAACACTTTATTTTCATCTTTTCATTCTCTCACATTTTTTTCTTTTCCCTTTTTGTTCTTCCCCTACGTATCACACCTTCCCTACACCTTTAGCTCCTTTCCTCCCATTTCTAAATGTCAGTAATCTTATTAGAATCTTATGCATTGTTGCAGAATATTCACACCAGGGAAACTATTTGGTATTTACA
>NW_022900931.1:53546758-53711758 GCF_012274545.1 Fukomys damarensis
GCGCAGGCCGCCGGTGATCGCAGACAGGCAGGTAGTCAGGCAGCTGAAAAAAACCCCCTCTGGGGTCCTTGGGTCCTTCCTGGGTCTGTTGTCGCGCAGGCCGGGAGCTCACGCGCAGGCCGGGAGCTCACGCGCAGGCCGCCGGTGATCGCAGACAGCTCTCTAGTTTTGATATTGGGTTAATGAGGTTCACCTAAAATGAAGTATTTATCTAGAGTGTTTACATAGAATTGATATTCCTTATTCTATAAATGGATTGGGTTGTCTGTTTCTTCATGAAAGTGATTTCGTAGTATCCTTCAAGAAATTTTTCAGTTTTACATAAGTCGGTGAACTTGTTGACATACTGTTATTATCCTTTTAATATCTGTAGGATATGTAGTGGTGTCTCTTCTTAAGTGGTAACTTGTATATTCTTCTTGTAGCTGCCTAGTCTGTTTAGAACTTTATTAATTTTATTGATCCTTTAAATAATGTTTCTTTTATTCATATGTATATATCCTCAAACATGTATGTGCTTTCTGTTTCATTAATGACTGATTTTTATTATTTGCTTTAATTCTATTTATTTGGATTTCAGTTGCTCTTCTTTATTCTAATTTCCCCAAACAAAGGTAAAATCATTGATTTTTGGTCTTTTCTAACAGAAGCATGTAATATATAATTTCCCAGTGATTACTTCTTATTTATAAAACGCACACATTTTGATATGTTTAATTTTTATTAAGCTGATATTTCCATGTCATAATATTTTCTTATTCATCCTGTGATTTTTGCTTTGAGATATGAATTATTTGCAAATATTTGTTTAACTTTCAGATGCATGTGGATTTTCAGATACTTTTATTGGTTTCTAGTTTAGTTCCATGGCGGTCAAAGAATATTTCCCTATGATTTCAATCCTTCAGAGTTTGTTGAAACTTGTTTTATGATCTAGAATATAGGTTATCTTGGTAAATCACCCCCATAGACTTGGGAATAAATGCATTTCTAGTATTTTGGGATATTCTCTGAATGTCACTAAGTGTCATTTAGTTTTGGTTGATTGGCAATTGTCTTAGTTACTTTTCTCATTGTTGAGACAAAATACCCAACACCCACAAGTTAAGGGAGGAAAGGTTCATTTAGCTCATAGCTTGTACAGGTTTTAGATCATAATCACCTGGCTCCATGGCAGGATGGCTTGGCAGAGGGACATTACAGAAGAGAAACAGTCCATGGCCAAGCAGAAGGCAGCAAAATCAAGCAAGCAAGAGACCTTAACAGTGTCTTTCTGACCTTTTTATCTTATCCAGGCTACTTAGGGCAGGTAGCACTCACACCCTTATCTTAGTGCCCTTGAGCCTAGCATTGCACCATGAATCAATTCCAACCCCACACACTCTAGATCCAGCCTCCTCTGAAAAAGCCCCACTTATGTCTGTATGAGGTTTTGGGGGGATTTCTAAACACAACCTGTAACAGTAGTGGTGTTCCAGTAAATGCTTAACTAAATATCAGGCAAGAAAAGGCCCTTATTTGAAGAATTTGATAACTTCTATGGTGTAAGTGCCCTGTCATGTTTGATTTTAAAATTGCAATGTGCTATCATTGAATGCAGTCTTGGTAAGACATGGATATAAATTGCTTTCACTAATCAGTGCAAATTGGCTCTAGCACACTACTGTGACAGTGTTATTTAAATCTACATCTTTACTGGTCTTTTCCCCTTGCAAGTTCTTTCAATTACTGAGAAATAAGAATTTGAGTCTTTAACAATAATTGCTGATTTTTCCCCTTTCCTTTTAGTTCTTTCACTCCTCGATGCAGTATATTTTAAAGTTTAATGCTGTTATTGCTATTGATGTGCTGGAGATTGGACTGAGAACCCCACATGTGCCATGCAAGTGTTCTACTACTAGTACAGTACACCTTCATCACCCAGCTTCATTATTAAGTCTACATGATTTAGGTATGTTATATTGTCTTGGCAAATTGATTCCTTTGTCACTATGAAGTATACCCCCTTACCCCTGCTAATATCCCTTAATTGAAATCTATTTGTTTAGAACTGATATAGGTACCTCAACTTTCTTCTGATTAGTATTTACATAACTTAGTAATTTTCCTTCTCTTACTTTTCAGAAAAAATATTTTGTAATATTTTTAGATTTGCAGATGACTTACAAAATATGACTGAGGTTGCTTGTATACCCCTCACTACTCATCTCTTCCTAATGTTCAAATGGTAAAATTTTACATTACTATCAACTGAATTATTGACTTTATTTGTATTTCCCCAGGTTTTTCAATAATGCACTTTTCTATGATAGGAACTAATCCAATTGTCCACATTTGTGCTTTGTTGTCCTTAGACTCCTCTAGCCTGTTATATTTTTTTGTATTTTTGTTTGTTTGTCTCTTGTTTTCTCAATACTGACACATGATAGGTAGCAATCAAATGTTTTGTAGATTATTCCTCAATTTGGGTTTGTTTGATATATTCTCACAATTGTATTAGTGCTATAGAAGGTAAAGTTCCCTTCTCATTACATCATATAAAATGGCAATGACGTAAAGTGACATTACTGGTCATGTTATTTTTTATTGTTTTGTTCATTCTGCCAGGTTTCTCCACTGTAAGTAACAGTACTATTTTCTCCCTTTCAGGATTCTATTTGTTAACTAGAGGTAAGCTGCCAAGTTTGTACATCAATCGAAGGAATTAAGTTCCACTTCTTGGTGGAAGGAATAGCTAGCTAGACATATAGATATATGGACAGACATCTACATAAATACATTATATATAATTGTTAGAACAATTGTGCCTTCTCCACACCTCCTAGCTTTTTTGTAATATCTTTCCCTAACAATGAGAAAGTCTGCTTCCATTGTCTGAAAATTATTAACTTATTTGTTTAACTGTTGCATATGAAAAATAGTTTCAGATTACAAATGTGTGTTCCAGTGAGAAATAGGTTTATCACCTCAGGTACTATATTTATGTACAGTTATTTTTGGTTTTGCCTCGATTAACACCTTTTGTCTTCATTCTAGTGGTGAGATCGTCACACATTTGTAGTAGGTTAGATTCAAAGTCCTTATTCAATCTCAGGCTCTTTTAGTATTCAAAAAATGCATACTATAAAGTTTGCTCTTTGTAGTTCATAATTCTAAAAAGTTTCAAAAAAGTACAGAAACATGTATTCAGCATAAAGAGCAGTTTTATCCATTCCTTTTGCATTGCTTTGTAGACAAACTTTCCCTACTCCCTACCCCTGGCAATTACAGATCTTTTTATGTCTCTATAGCTTTAACTTTTTGACCATATAATATAAATTCACTTATTCCATATGTAGCCTCTTATTTCTTTTATGTAGCATTTATGACTTACACATGCTGTATAAATAAAAACTATATTCTTTTTTATGTCTCATTAAGTCTATTTCATTTTATAGTTATACTTTTGTGTTTTTTAATTCAATT
This sequence comes from Fukomys damarensis, assembly GCF_012274545.1. NCBI lineage: Eukaryota > Metazoa > Chordata > Mammalia > Rodentia > Bathyergidae > Fukomys > Fukomys damarensis. The sequence continues at coordinate 53,550,224 of NW_022900931.1, forward strand.
ACCTGCTGAAGAACATCTTGGTATCTTTTCATTTTTATCTTTTCTACCTTTATTTATGTATGAATTTATTTATTTGTTTTCGGTACTGGAGATTAAACTCAGGGCCTTCAAACTGAGCTGCATCCCCACTTCTTTTTTCTTTTTTCTTTTGGAGATAAGAACTAAGGAACTAAGTCACCCAAGCTGTGCTTGAACTTGAGACCTCTTTGCTTTGACCTCTATAAGTGTTGGGATTAAAGGCATACATAGCCATACCTGGCTTCTTTATTTTTAAATGGATTTTTCTTTAGACAATATATAATGGATTTTGTTTTTATATTCAATCCAATATTCTTAGTCTTTTATCAAGAATGTTTAGACCATTTACATTTAATGTAATGTCAGTGTAGCTATGTTTAAGTTTATCATCTTGCTATTTGTTTTGTGTTTATCTCATTTGGGCTTTGTTCTTTTTTCCTATCTTCTCTTGGATTAATTTTATTTTTTATAATTCCATTTTACCTCCACTATTTCAGTTTCCTAATCTACAAAATAGAAGCAAATGTGAAATTGCTTCAAGGTATTACCTTGAGAAGCTAAATTAAATAGACTCATCCCTTAATATTCATGGAAGATGGTGTCTAGGATCCTGAGTAGATACCGAACTCTTGAGATGCTTAAATCACTTATATAAAATAGTGAAATATTTCTATAGAACTTAGGCAATCCTCCTGTACACATTAAATTATCTCTAGAATATTTATAACATCTAATACAAAGTAAATGTTATATAAATTGGTGTCCTACTGTATTGTTTAAGGAATAGCAATAAGAAAAAAATCTGTACATGTTCAGTATGGATACAATTATTTTAAAAATATTTTTGGTCCACTCATGTTTGAAGCCATGAACAAGAAGATTGTGGATGTGGACAATGACTGCAATGTGCTTTGGCAGAGGAGAGCAATGGGGACATTAATGACATTAACTGATATTTATCTCCTTTCATTCACTCCTCAGTCCATTCACTTTTACCAGCCAAGTCCAGGGGAAAAAATAGAGCAGCAAAAATCAGACATAGAAGGCATCTTTTTCTGATTGCAAAGTTCCAGATGCCTAGTCTGGATGGAGGGGCAAGACTCAGAATACAGATTTGGGAGAGACAGGGATAATGAAGAATAAAAATGTGTGCTGCCAGAGAAGAAAATGCTCTGAGCTGCAGTGGTGAGGAGCAAGAGAAAAGAAGGGAAACTAGGAGGGTGAGAACCTGAGAAATGAATCTGTCTCTACCACAGGCCTCAAGAAGCTGCACAGTACACCCAGATGGTTTTGCAGGATGCATTAAGGGCTGGAGACAGAAGGGAATGCTACACCAGCCTTGACTTGTGCTGGCTGAGATGTGTGTCCAAGAAGCCTGTCCCAGTTGATTCAGGTATGTTTCAAAATAAAAAGCACAAAGGGCTGGAGGTGTAGAGCTGAGTAAGTACAAAGGCTCCAGGTTTAATCCCTAGAACCAAAAAAAAAAAAAAAAAAAAAAAAAAAAAAAAAAAAAAAAAAAAAAAAAAAAAAAAAAAACCAAGAAGAAAGAAAGAAAAATTTTGCACCTATCATAAACGAGAAGTCCCATTATTCTACAGAAAGCAGCACCAGTAGTAAAATTTAAAAAAAAATAGTTAGAAATTACAGTTAGATGCCATTTTCTGCCCCAGTGAACCCCAGATAGGTTTCATTTAACAGAGAGCCTCAAGATCAAGCACAGAAGGTAAAAACACCAACCAAAAAAACATCATCATGGAAGAAAATATCTTGCTATCTTCTGCTTGAGCCTTGCGTCTTCCAACTGCTCTCTGCTACCTTTGTGTGGAGCTCCCAGCACCGTTGCATCTCATGTCACAGCTCAGCACTTGGCCCAACTTTCCCCCCTGTGCCGTTTCACCTCCCCTTGTCCCTTGCCCCATCCCTTGGGACGCCTAACCACACGGTCAAATATTTACACATGAGCCTGGGTCCCAGGCTCTGCTTTCAGGAAAATAAAAGGAGGAGCATTTTGTCCTTATAGCTTCTACAGCCACCTTGAGTGCTCCAAAGGCATGGGTCCCCCGGCTCTGGCCCCATTGACTAAAGCAGGCTGAGGAGTCTTCCCGAGCCTCTTCCCTTGTGCAAACAGCATGGGAAATGGTGCTTACTTTACCGGGTTGGCAGGAGGACTCAGTGAACCGATGGTGCGCATTGACCAATGTAAGGAGACGACATCAGTGACCTGGTTTAGCACCCCAGAACCCCCCTGGAAGCCTGGAGCCTGGCCCTGGGTATGACAGCTGCTGACAGGTGAGATCCCACCTGTGCCCGCCAAGCAAACAGGTAAGAAGCTGTCTTCCCTGAGCCAGCATTCACCTCGTGGTGCTCAGCAGTCTATATTGTTGGAGGTGTTCACACGGCCAGTTTCTGGGTGTCTCAGAATGACCAATGCTCCTCAGGCCTCCCCGTCTGGTGGCTCCTCCTGGATCATCCCTGTCAGATACTTTAGCGGCTCTGGTCCGAGTCCCCCTGCCGACCCATCTCCACTCCCTCCAGGTGTCCTCTCCTACTTCCCTGCCCATCTAGCTGGGGGTCCAGCCTGGCTGGCTCCCCAAACTTTTGGGGCCTTGTGTGTTTGGATAGCTTAAGCTCCCTGGGAAATTCCTCCTCTTCCTTCAGAGCTTATCCAAGACTCCTGTCCCTAGCGCCCTCCTGTCCTTGGAGCGCACTGATCTGATGGTGATTCCTCAACTGTGTCACACTCATTGATACCTCAGGATCTTTCCACTGCTATTTGCTCTGTTGGGAATGCTCTTCTCACCATTCAAATCTTGGCTGTTGGAGTGTTTCTTCAGAGTATGTCCCTGGACACTCACTCTAATGCTTCTCTCCCTCCATCAGAAAATATTAGGTGTATTTTCTTCTTCATAGCACATTCTTGCCTCTACTGCAGTGTTATCTTTGTGGGGACCAGGATCTCAAGCTCACCCCTCCCCATCTTGTTCTCCTTTACCCACAGGGGTGGGCAAAAAGCCTGGCTGCTAGGATGTGGGTATACACATTTGTTGAATGAATTTCTGAATGAATTTCTGAATGAGCCAACCAGAGAGAAGAGAGCAACATGCATATCCTGCAATTTTCTCAAGACAGGGCAGGCCTTTTGGCCTGTAGCACCAGAGGAAGCACAGGAACCAAAGAAAACCACGAGAGGAAGTAATGAACTAGAGCTGATGACACTGGCCTCCTCACCCTGGTCTACTCTCTGACACGTCTCCCCACCCTTCCCTGCCAGAGTGAACCCCTCCAGGCATCTGGAGTGGCATCCTCTCCCTGCTCCTGATGTCACTCTGGCTGGCAGTGTGCTGGCCCCTTGTCCAGTGACAATTCGGCACTCAGCCCACCAGAGCTCCAGCCCCGTGTGTGGCCTTCCTTTCATCCAGGTGTCCAGTTCACCTCCTGCAGAGTCCCTGAGTGCAGCCCCCAGCTAAGTACAGGGATGAATAAGCTCCAGATCGTGAACTTCATAATCTAAGTTTCTTCATGGATATGCAGCCACGTAGAATGCTAGAATTTCTCAGGGATAAAATATGTCATTATTTCAAAATTTTTTGGGGGGAGGAGGGTTACTGGGGATCAAATCAAGGGCCTTCACACTGAACTGTGTCCCAAGTCCTCCTAAATTTTTTGTTCATTTGTTTTGAGACAGGGTTTTACTAAGTCACTAAGTTTCCCAGGCTAGGCTTGAACCTGTGATCCTCCTGCATCGGCTCCCCGAAGTGCTGGAATTACAGGCATGTGTCACCATACCCAGGTAGTTTTCTATTTCCTCCTTTTTCCAAAGTGTAGTGATGAGCTACTTCTGGGAAAAACATAGGGTATGATGGATGGGCTTTACTACAAAGCAAGCTTCTAGAGCTTCCTCAGCTAGTGTAGCTGAAATTTTATACTCATGACTTCTTTTCAAAAATATGAAATAGACAATTATTTCCTCCTCACTTCACACCCAGAGTTTCTGATGTGGAAGTCATAGCTCTGGCATTGAACATGACCTCCATCTGTGCCGGAATCTATAGACATTCTCTTTTGATGCTGCCAAGGGTACTAGAACGTCTTCTGAAGTGCTGCGTGGTATGCAGCCAGCTCCCTTCGGGATGTGGAGGAGACTGACATCCTGAGGGAATGGAAGGTCTTGGTGGACTGTGTCGTCCACGTGCATGTGTTGGGCAGATTATACTAGTCAGCACCGGAGCCCTGACTCAGAATTCTGGTTGGGCTAAACTCCGTTCTTTTCATTATTCTAACACCTAAAATTACTGGTTTTTCCATTTGAAAAAAAAAAAAAGATTTCGTACTTATTTTGCAAATATTAAGAGGTAGGACAACACTGGTCCTACTGTTCTCCAGCCACAGGTGAGGAGAGCTCTTCCTAGCAGATGGGCTCTTGGCTCCTGCTAGTTCTGGTCCTTCCCATCCATCTTAGCCCAATAAGCATCTGCATCTATGATCTGGTTTTTCGAGACCTATGCTTCCCCAACTTCTCTCTGAAAACACGCTGGGCCAGAGGTCTCTCCTCCACAACTGTTCAGCTTTGGGACATGGTCAACTTTCTCGCATGAGCACATTTCCTTGAAGGCTTATATTTCATCTCGAACAATGTGTTTTCCACTTTATAATGTAGTACTGTGGTTTCTAAGTCCCCACCAAATCTCATGCTGAAATCGAATGCCCCTTGTGAGGATTGAGAGGTGGGACCAGGTGGGTCCCTCAAGGCAACTGGGTCATGAGGTCTCAAGCTTTTCAAATGGATTCATCCATTTGGGGACAAATGGGTTATCTTGAGAGTGAGTCTGTTGTAAAAGCCAGTCTTTTGGTTGTAGTCTTCTTGCCGTATTATCTTCTGAGTCACATCTTGACTCTGCGGGGTTCCCACAAGCAAGCAGGACCTCATCAAAGGCAGCTGTCCAATCTTGGGCTTTCCAGCCTTCAGAACCACGAGCCAATTAATCACTTTTCTTTATAAAAATGTGCAGTCTCGGCTATTTGTTATAACAATAGAGAATAGGCTAAGATGCATAATCATGTGTGTTCTAAGTAACATTTCTGTCTACAGAATAGACTATAGAAGTCCCTGCAGGAAGATATGCTCAGCTGTCCCCAGGTCTGAATGTCCTGGGGGCATTACCCCAGGGTGCCCCCTCTCCAGTTTGGGAAATGTAGGGCTATCTCAAAGCCTTTCAGCACATCTTTAGTTCCTTTTGTGAATCCTCCAAATTATTAACTCATGGCCACTTTTTATGATCAGAAATTAAATGCTTTACCTTCAAATGCTCTTAATTTGAGGGGTTGGTCTGGGCCCCAGAGCTGTTGAGCCCCTTTGGGCATGACCACAGTGTTTGTGTGGGAAGAGGCCATGCCCTCTGCCCACATGCGGCCTGGCTGGCCCATCCCAAGAGCTCCTGGGCATCCCATCCTCAGCTTAGACAGCCCTGCCCTCGGAAACTTTCGTGGGTTATGGCTTATGAAGGGTTCCGGAGAGTTCAGACACAAATCGATAACATGCATTACAAGAGCTCGTGAGCTAACAAAGGTGCTGGTGGGTCATGCATCTTAAAACAGCTTCTTGGGGACTTTAATTGTCGGGATGTTCAGGAGAAGAATATGACCTTACGGGGCATTTTCCAGAATAGAATAGTCTATATATTAAAAGGCAGCAAATGATTCATAACTGGTTAGCGGCTGGGCCTATGGGTCCGTGTTTCCCATGTGGATTTTTTTTCTGCATTGCAAACTCTTACATTAAATTGTGATAAATGAAGAGTGGGGGCTACTCATACAAATCAATGACTCTAGTGTGTGTGTCATTAGCCTGAGAGATGCAGGCAGCGGTCAGTCCCATAAATCATGTGATGATCTGCTGTCTGCAACACGATGCAAGCAAGCAGGCACATTAGGGAGGTTAAGGAATGAAATTAATCTGTGCATTTTCCTCTCCCCACTTCCTCCTTCCCCATCACCTGGTCATACGGAAAGAATTAAAATCACATGATCCGAACTAAACCAGCTCCAGAACAGTAAATTGGTTAAGTTTGACTTCACCTTTCAACTTCGAGTTAATTATGTATTAGGGGATTAATTTATTCACAGGCACCGGGAAGGGAAATGGAGAATAGGAGGAACCTGCCAGAGCCTCTCATCCAGGTGCCAAGGTTATTAATCGCTCTGGCTGTGCCACAGGCTACCTGGGCAAAGCCTGGGGTAGGGGCACTGGGGTGGTCCACACATGTGTTCGCTTCTGTCCTGCTCCAAAGATCAGTGGCCCAACCAGGGTGCTCCTGATAGCATGAGTTGCAGAAAGGGCTTGAGCGGGTGATACACAGGAATGCCTGTGAGGCCTGGTTGCCGGGACATCTTAGAAGCCTACCCGAGAAAGGGCCTTTGTATAGAGCCTGTGATCAGACTGCGTTTCAGGTAATTGATGCCTCTGCAGGAGCCACTGGCCTTGGATCCAACACCTTGAATGAGAGGAAATTCTCTACTTGCAAGGAGATTTGCCATTTCATAGCACAACTCTGATTTGCACAGTTCAAGGGTCCCGTGTCTCCCAAGACCCCATGCCGTTCAGACACCTGGGAACAATAGCTGTTCTGTTGGGGTTTTTCCCCCCGCAGACATCCTCCAGAGTGCCTCTCTAGCAACTGCATCTGCACGCTTCTCGCCACCTCCTTTAGAAGTTACTCTGGGTCTCTTTTCTGTAGTGTGGCCCCCGCCAGGTAAGAACAGCTGTAGAAGAAGCAGATCCTAATGGGGCTACCAGAGACAAGGACTGAGAGAGAGGTAAGAGTCATTCTCAGTGCAGCCACCTGGGCACTGGAAGGTGCAGGAGATGGGGTCCCATCTATGAGCAAGTAATGTCTGCCGCTCACAGAGTCAGCTTTCTCAAAGGAGCCAATCTCTAGCATTGCCTGCCTTCAGCCACTCAAGGGGAACTCAAGAACACTCGTCCGTTTGGGGTTAAAACATGAAGCTGAAGTGACCTGACAGTGAACCTTTGGTTATAAAAACTCACAGGACCCAACATGAAGAGTAGTATCCATGCTTCATGAGCACACAGCCAGCCCTTCTTACTGAATCCTTTCTCAGGCTTGGGTAACACCGTTTCGCTTTCTCCTGGGCCCACAAGTAGGGCCCAAGTATTCCCATGTGACGCAAAAGAAAACTAGATCTGCTCAGATGGCTAGGAAGTGGGTCTGCAGCCTACAGCACCAGCTGCTCCTCACAGGAAGGAAATAGGTGCTAGCCTAGAGATTCCCTTAGGGCTCTCTTCTTGTTGCACCTACCTACCCCAGTATCCTGGATCTTCTCTGGCAGAGCAGATGCAGCCCCAGATCTGTGTGCCACGTTTCAGCAGAGTCACAAAAATACCCTGAGCCAATATCTGAAAATTAAGAGCTCCCATGTAATGAGGGGATTTCAGCTTCTCTTGAAATCTTGGAATCTGGACTGACATTGCACAGTGGTGGTGTTGGGCTGGTGATGAGCAGAAACTCCTGATCAGAAGGACCTGAGTTCTTCCTAGCTTCAAGGGACTCACTATGGCCAGTCTACCACACCAAGATGGCAGCCCAAGCAAGGCCTCCCTCTCAATGCTCAGTGGCCCGATGACCTGACTCTGATCTTCTTTAACCCAGCCTCTCCTGCTGTTTCCTCTCCCTGAGTTGCCCCTGCATCCCTGTCATGGACCCCCACTTTCTCCCTCCCTGTCTAAATCCTTCTTGGCCTTTCTAGTCCAGCCATTCTGGTTCCTCAGCCCCTCTGCTGGCTTACTTAGCTCCCTCCTTCTTAAGCTCCAAGCTAGCATGGGTAAACATGCCATAGCCAGACATCCTTGAAGATATCTGAACCCATCCTTCACATCTATATCAATGTGAATAAGGTCATCTGGGCATGACTGTGGATGGGAGGCATAGGAGGCTAAGACTGGGTAACAAAGATCAAAATGAGGTATATGTATGTACCAAGCACACATGATGGATATATTCATAATATTGCAAACATATGTTAACAAATTAAAAAAAAATTAAAGCCAGAGGTTCCTGACCTTCTGTTCTACCAACCCCATATCCAGGCCTTCTTCTGCCCCAGAGACCTCCCTAATTACACTGGTATCTGAATGCTCTGTTTGCTTGGGCCTCAGTTGTTATTCTCTTCTGAAAATATAGTACAGGAAAGTGCACAGAAGTCCCAGAATTTAGAATTATGAAATCCTAACATTTGCCCTTATTCACTGGAAATACATAAATCAAGGGTCTTGACCCCACTGGGGGAGCCAGCTCAGTCATACATTTTAACTCCCTTCATGCCACTCTTTGGTCTCCTTTTGTTCTTTCCTTTCAGACACGGCAGCTACTGTGACTCTGTTACATTCTTCCTAATTTAATCTAATCTACAAATGCACACATCCTTAATTTACTTTCTTTTCCAGTACTGGGGATTGAACCCAGGGCCTTCATACCAGTCTCTACCTCCAGGCATTTCTTTATTCTCTATCTTGAGACAGGGTCTCACTAAGTCGCTAACTTTCCCAGGGTAGGCTCGAACTCCTGGTCTTCCTGCTTCAAGCTCCCAGAGTGCTGGGATTACAGGTGGTGATACCACACCTGGCTGAATCACTTGTGTTGAATGATGGCATGCATGTGTTGAAATCTGTACACATTCCTTCGGCTCCTCTGCAGCAGTGTTGTGTTTGTGTGCCCTGTTTCCATCCACACCTATAAATCCATGTGAGCCAAGTGGCCTTCGATGAGGGGTACATGGTTTTGTTTTCCTGCTCCCCTTGTGATAGGCATCTATGTTGTTTCTAATTTTCATTATCACCAGCTATGAAGCTGAACAACATCACACCTCTTTCCTGGGATGCGGTAGTGAGGCTTGTCTAGACTTTCATTTCTGTCATAAGACACACGGGGACTGAGACCTTCCTGAGGCCCATAGGGGACAGGTGGAAGGGTGTCCACCACAGCCCCCAGCCAATGCCTCAGGGCATTTTCCCTGGCATGTGCATTCATATCTTTCGCTCCTGGCATGGGCTGGGCACACAAGCCCCCTCTGGCTGGCTCTGTCCCCACATGGCAGCCCCAGGGAGCCCCAGCCCATGGCCTGTTCGTCTCGGGCCCATTAAACCTCTCACTTTATATTTCCTAATTCCTTTAAGAAATCCCAAACCTGTCTCCTTGGATAGAAATAAAATAAATGTAATATCTATTGCTATCGCTTAAACACAAATTATAGTATTTTTTATTAAATACTCTGTTGTCAAATGCTTGACATTCCTCATAATAGATAAAAAGCAACTAAAACTAGTTATTTTCTGTTACCTCAGAGGCTTGCAACGTAGTTTGTATTGTATTTACTTGTTATGTTCTGCTTGTCGCATTTCATTATAAGCACGTGAATTATTTTTCCTATTAAATTAAAAGGCTATCTCCCCTCCCCCGGCTACCCTTGAGCTTTTATAAAAGGTGAAGGTCTAGAGATTGGGATGGCAGAGAAGCCATCTGGTGATCAAAGTTACAGGCCCTCTGCCGTGCCACCAGCCCTGCCGTTGCCTAGGCCTGCCTGGCTGCCAAGTTTGGAGCTGTGGTACAGGGAACTGTGGCTGTGGAGCAAGGCTATTTGAATCACCAGCCACAGCTTTTTCTCTAGGCATTTTCTCGTCATCTTCACAGCAGTGCTTGAAGGGAACTGGCTGGGTCAACTGTGCCCATTTTACAGATGAGAAACGGATCTTGAAAGAAGAGACTTCCAGGTGGTGGTCTCCCACCACCAGCATCTTCGCCCTCATACTGTCTGGAGGCTGCTGCATACCAGCTCTTGGCTTATGATCTCATGAACGATGCCTTAGTTGATCCTCACAGAAGTTCTTGTGGTAGCAGTGTCATTAGCCTTGATTTCATTTTTATGTAAGCGCACATCACGGTGGATAAAGAACTTGCCCTTGGTTTGTAGCCAGTCAGAACAGGAGCTGAACCCTGGATCTGTCTGATTGCAGAGCCCTGTTTGAAAGCAGAGAGGGAACAGATCTTCAACTCTTGGAGCACAGTCTCCTTTGGGGATTTGATGAAATCTGTGGCCACCTTCCTAGGGATTACACATTTCCCATATAAACTGTGCTTTGGCTGTCGCTCACTATATGGCTTTCCCAGACTGTGTGTAGCCCACCTAGGAACCAGAACAGACCCATGTCTCAAGCCAGAAACATCTCACATGAGAGTCTTGGATTAGCTCCTATGTTGTCTAGCTAGCTTCACTTAACTGGAGTCTGAACAAAGGCTGTATCTCCTGCCTGCCTCTCTCCTTCCTACTTTTCGTTGGTTGAAACTCACCAAAGAGAACAGGAAATGGGCCCATGTGAAATTGAAAGGGTGGAGCTTCTTGCAGTGAGGAACTGAGATCTGGCTCTCTGTAAGTCCTCAAGGGTTTAGAGGACCACAAGCCTGTGCTTGGCCCTCAGATACTACAGCGCTCTCAGCTGCTCCCCCCCTCCTGCTGCGGCATTTGGAAGAAGAGGTGCAGCGGTACCCTAGTACACTTCGTTAATAGATCCCAGGAGTACAAAAAACAATGAGTACCAAATAAATTGGTTTAGCTGGAAAAGGCTTGCTTAACAAGTATCAAATAAGTGACTAGTCCCAGGACAAAATTATCACATTAAAATGCCTCAGTACCAGATTCCATGAGTTTCAAGGCAGTTGAGGACCAACCTATGATTATAATGCCTTCAGGTCACCTGCAAGGCCCAGAGGTTGTCCTGTCGAGAGCTCAGACAGGCTCTGTGCCAGGCAGAAAGTCAGAAAGGCTCAGTTTGCTCATCTGTACAAGGAAAGAACTCTTTCTAGATTCCACTCAGAAATGGAAGAGCTGTGGCTCCTTTATATCTAAGGGCCTCGTGTGATGGCATTTCTCTTCTCCCTATACATTTAGCTTATGTGCCTCTGGTTTGACCTATTCTTGTGGTTTATTCTCGCAGAGAACATTCTCAGGATTCCTGGTGTCTTGGTGTGTCTTTCAGCATTGGTCACTCCATCATCTGAAGCTTTGTAGTAACAGCAGCTCTCCTGTGAGGCTGGCTTCCCCAGCACAAGTGCTGATAATGCTCAGCAGTGCCGGGCGAAAGAGAGCTGATAAGGCCACAGGCACCTCAGAAAATTATTCATCCTCCACACAAAAGCCACCTTGCTCTGGAGTGAAATCAAAGCACCAGAAAAAGTCTGCAGGTACCTAAGGAGGGGGAGAATAAAAGAAAAACTACCTTGAAAAATTTCAGGTGGAAAAGCCATGAGGCTGACCAAAACAAGATGCTCTTCAAGCACGGACTTTGCCAGCGTCCCCAACTGGCACGGAAGCCACTGGGTTAGAAGCATTTTTTCCCACTGGCCGATGTACAGAAGGGAGAGAAAGGTTGTGAAGGGGGAAGAGAAGTTCCAGCTCTCTCCTAGCTGGCTGGCAAGGACTCTCTAAGGCAAAAGTGTTGCAGAGGCCCAGGGGGTTGAAGAGGCAGAAGCCCCCCACCCCGGATGCAGCTTTCTCTCCCCAAGGCTAACACAGGAGCACCACGCTCTCCTGGGACATGGCACTCGCGCACTGAACATCCTGATGCGTGTGAAGGGCGCTATATGAATCAATAAATCATAAGTCTGTCGGACAGCACTTAGAGAGGGAAATGCATGTATGTTATTCACTCAGCGAACCTTCCTAAAAAAGATAATACACTCAATATCTCACCGTGCTGACATATTTCAACTCAATTGATAATGGGTCAGGATTGAGCAAAGCTTAGAGAGTGAATTACCTTTGAGCCATCCCTTCAAGTTTAGGGTTGCAGTCACCAACAAAAATCAATGTCGAAGGATTCTTGTTGTCTCAGGCAATACCTACAGTGACTCTTAATGAAATAAACCATTGAAGCCTTTTAATCAGACCACCTGCCTAAAAGGAGGAAGCCATCCAGGAGGAGGCGGGGACTCTAGGGATCTATTTTCCCCTCACCGGTCAACGCATGAGTGATTCTTTAATTGTAGTAATGATGCGCTTACCCTGGACCCAGACACTGGGGCAGCAGGAGGCAGCAATCCTCTGGGGCAGAGGGTTGCTGTGACCTCAGCTGGGGCTACACAGGTCCCTGAGCAGGGCTGCATCACCAGGGGCCACGTGGGTGCCTCCAGGTTAGGGACCTGTCTCCCTCCCAGGCATGTGATAAATCTCTATTGAAAGAAAACCCTGCAATAAATGAGGCCCCACTCTATATCTGAATTCCAGGGTCAGTGTTGCAAAAACAGGAGCTGGCTACACATGTGACCACTAATGGGCTTCTGCCCCCATGCCTCCTGCTCTTCCCTCCTCCCCTACTTGCATCCCTCTGCAAAGCTGGCTAGCAGCACTCTAAATATATCCAGTTATTGGGAAGCTCAGGGAAGTTTGGAAACATTGAAATTGAGCTGGAAGCTCTCTGTGAGGCACTCTTTTTTGTCCCCTAATGTACTCTGGGACACTGTTGCAGCTGCACTGCCTTTGGGGACCATTCCTGATTTTCTTTGGAAATCCATTCTTCCCTCACCCCAGTGTCTGAGTGCCCCCCTCCCTCAGCTCTGCAGTGGGCACAGGATCCAGGGCTCATACCTATTCAGCACACCCAGTTCCCCGAACAACGTCACCCCATCAAGTACAGCGACACTCAGAACTCTTGGGTACTAACCAAGCAAGGCCGAGTTCCCCTTTGCCATCGAACATGAACCTGAAGGATATATCAGCAGAAGAAGTGATCCTCTGAAAATGAGCTGCACCACGGAAGAGGAGCCAGGAGGCTGAGGCAGCTGTCATAAGCTTCATGGTCACTAGCAGAGGTTTTATGTCTTCTACCCTCAAGCAAGACCTTTAAGGATTCTTGTTGGTGAGCCAGGAAGTCCCCTATTCACTGTGTCCTCTTAAATTTGGACTTTCCTTCTCTCCGTCCCTCCCTCTGTACCTCCTTCCCTCCTTTTCTCCCCTTCTTTCTTTCTTCCTTCCTTCCTTTCTTTCCTTCCTTCCTTCCTTCCTTCCTTCCTTCCTTCCCTCCCTACTACCTCCCTGCCTCTTTCCCTCCCTCCTTCCTTCCTTTTCACTATCAACTAAAGTATCCTAAAGAATTTCCACTCCTGAAAGGAAGAAGCTACACATGAGCCCTGGGAGATGAAGCTTCAGTCTATCTGAGAAGGAAGCCCTTCCCAGAAGCCCACGGGGGAAGGGCCCATGATGGCCATGACATCCATTCACGAGGCTGCCCATTTCTAAGTACTTAAAAAAGAAAGCAACATTTTATGAAGAGCCTTTTCATAATCCATAGGCAAGAATGAAGGACAAAGATGGGAAAGAAACTGTTCTTCTTTGGAAATCAGAATAAAAAGAGATGTATGGGTAGCAGGCCATTCCCAGAGACACGTGACTCTCCAGCACCATTTTCCCATGGATCGTAATGATGGTGCCAGGGAGGACCTTTTGCAACTGTGCTGAAACCCAGTATGCCCAGAATGGCCCAGGATCAGCCTCCCAGCAGGCAACTCCTCTTAACTCTTCCAACAAGACAACTTTGCCCTCCTTAGAGTAAATCTGTTTATATTCGGGATAATTGGATCCATAGAAATGACATCAACGGAAACTGGACAAAATGTTGGAAAAAGCTAAGATCAAGCCAATATAATGTTCAAATTCTCCTTTTCCTTGGGTGTCTGAAAAGGCTACCCCAACCGTCTAAACACCTAGACCCTGGTAGCTCCCCCTCCAGCTCTGGCCCCCTCTTTGGGGACAGACAGGGTCATTTAGTGCAGTGGAGGTGCAGTCCTGGACCACGTGCTCTCCACAAAATCTCCGAGTAGGAAGTTGGTGGGGCACCCACCGGCTTTGTCTACCCCCGTGATGAATGGTTGTTGACACGACTAAACAAAGGTATTATTAGTAGATTACATCTGAGAGGCTGAGCTCGTGCAGAAACAGGGCAACAAGAGCCCTGGGCCTCGCTCGACTCCCAATTACTCCACAAAAGCCTAAACCACCAGGTCAGGGATAAAAGTGAATAAATGTTTCTAAATTCTTATCTTAAACACACTTAAGCTTAAAGCTATTTAACTGGGGCTTTAAAAGCATGTGAGCTTCGTGGAGCCCAGCTACCTGCCTCATTCTCTTGCTCTTATTTTTGCTTTTATCCTTTTAGTCTTGAAGAAGCCTAATTAGAAGCTTGAACAGGGCTCTCTCTCCCTGCCCTTAAATCAGTAATTGGCTTCAGTGCAGAGACTGTCAGGAAATTAACACATCACAACATGACAGCTGTTAATTTTTTCTCCTTATTTGTCATATGAATCACCGCTGATTTGCCGGAGTGCATAACAAATTAGTGGGCTGTAATCAGCGGCCTCTCTTCTGTGAGCTCTCTCTCTCTCTCTCTCTCCCTCTCTCTCTCTCTCTCTCTCTCTCTCTCTCTTTGCCTCTCTCTCTCTCTCCCTCTTTCCCTTCTGTCTTTTTTTCCCCTCTCTCACCTAAGGTCCATTACTTCACTGCTTCAGCCAAGATGACTGTTCCTAGGTGTGTCATTGTCAATAAATCAGAATAAGCAAATGCTAAAAGCGCAAGAGGCTCTTTAAACTTTGATGAAGGCTTTTAGTTACATTTTTAAACTTACACTCTTAACTGGAATCTTTTTTTCAAAAAAAATTGTCACTCCCTGGTAGTGATAGACTGTCAGAATTCCAGTCATTTCCTCATCCGACGTGCCAGGGAAGGTGGAACCACAAGTGTCATTTGCACAAGTTCTGGCTGAGAGGAGATGGAGGTGCTAAGGGGAGAGCAGGGAGGGGTGGGGATCTGAGATTCCAGCAGGGTCGAGGTAAAGGTCTTCCTTTTCTGAGTGACTAAGGAGAGAGGCAAGTGTGGGGAATGAGACCGAAATAGGCAGGGCAGGCGGAAGGGATGTGGATTTTGGGATTTGACGGATCCATCTAATCTTACGGTTTGCTCTGTATGGAACATCAGAAAAGGGTGTGAGCCTTTGTCTGGATGACTTTGCAGTAGCAAGTGGGACCACCATGGACAGTCATGGATTCGAGACTTTATTCTCAACTAAGCCAAACTGGAGTACCACTGGTGGGTCTAAGACTTGATACTTACAGCCGTCTGACAAGGAGAGGGGAGAGGGAATGGAGGCACAGTGGTGTTGTTACAAAGTGGGCTTCAGTTTTATGCTCCAAGATTTGGCAAACAAGTCTACGTTCTCTGTGTTTATACTGTGAATGCAGACCAGGGTTTCTCTGGGTTCATCAGGGAGTTGGTAACATCTTCACTAGGAAGCATGGCTTCTCGGGGTTCCGACAGGGACAAATTTCTCTTTTCTTTCCTTTTTTCGTTGATCTATCCAAGCATCCATCCATTCACCCACCTGTCCATCATCATCAGGCTTTGCAAGAGCAGCACGGCAGGATCCCAGCACATAAACAAGAGGACAGAGAGAGGGGAGAGAAGATGGATGCAAGAGATCGGGATCTATTTCATAACAGGACACATAGAAGAAATTACAGCTGCAGAGAAACACATTAGAATTAGCCCCTCTCTTGCTACTCAGGATGACCCCTTGGGGAAATGTGGAGGAAGGGAAAGGTCCTGCTTCTGAGGTATAACCATCAGCAGATGAGGTCATCTGTCTACCATACTGGTCCTAGGGCATGCTTTTCCCAAGAAAGACATCTGGTAGCTTCCTTGTGCTGAATTCTTATTTGGCTACTTGAAAACTGAGTTTATCAATTGGTTCAGTTTATCCTAAACATTCCCAGGGCTATTATGTCCTAGATACTGACTTGGGAACCAAGAATTTAATAAATTAGTGTTTGCTCTCTTGAAAGGTATACACTTCTTTTAGAATATGGTCATTTTGAGAGAGAGAGAAAGAGATGGAGGAGAGAGAGAGAGACATTAATCGCAACACCAGTGTGTGGAGGAGTGCTGGTCATTCTTTCTCTTTCCTGAGAATTGAGATGCCCCAACTTCATAGACACAGAGCTGCTACCGTGACACTGATCATTAGAAAATATAGAGCGATGAACTCTTGCTTAGGTGAAAGCCACTGAAATCTTTTGGAAATAAAATAATTTTTTTTCTTTTCACTTATGACAATTCATATGTATTCAAGATGTTTAGATATAGCTAAATATGCTAAATTTCAGATAAATATCCACAGAGAAACTTTTCCTCTAAAGTCATTTTTTGTCATCTCAAGAGAGGACTTTTGAGCAAAATACCAATTTTATAATTACTCTGCTGAATCCTAATTTAAGAAAAATATCATTTGTCCATTCCATGATGTGGAATGAATCTTCTGGTAGAGACTTAACCTGGTAGTAGTGTAGTACAAGCTTCCCAGAAACAGCAGTTGAGGGAGTTTTGAGATTTTGCAACCAACCAGGCTCACCACAAGCAGGGAGCGCCTGGTCGGTCTGGATGGACCCCCATGGAATGACCCATCTTCCATGTTGGAGACAATGCAGTCTGATTCATGAAATGCTTCCAGCACTTAATGACCAACACTTAGTGAGAATCCAACAGACCAGTAAATCTCTCTTCTTTTTGATTGCTTCTCTAGGGCAAGCACCATCTCTTCTCACTCACTGAACTCTCTAGGGCACTTGCTAATATCTTCATGGCCCTGCCCTTGCTGTTCTTACCCTATAATCAAGTAGCCTCCAGATTTTACCATTCTTACTCTGGTCTGTGCCTGCTTTCCTATGACCACTTTACTTGTGTTTCTCTCCCTTCCAACATGCTGTAGAGATGCCCTGTTCTTTGATCAACAGACGTCATTAAATCTACCCCATGCATTCAGTATTCTTGTACCACCATCATGGTCTTGGTGATGTTCTTCGGGAACAAGCTTCCCCTCTGGGACGCTATGGTGGCATATCAGCATCAGAATTCATTGTCTTCATTGCTACCTAAAACTTTTTAGAAGCTATTTTTACTCCTGCGCCTTTGGGATGCCGAAGACCTGACTGTGCTGCTCTCTCTCTCTCTCTCTCTCTCTCTCTCTCTCTCTCTCTCTCTCTTGTTGACCGCGCATTTATCCATCTTCCAGGCTGTTTTCTCATCATCAGATGACAGGAGAACCGGGTCAAAGTCTTCCCCCGTACCATCACACAAAGCTGTCATCATTGGGAACGTCCTCAAGCCTGACATAGAAGGTCTGTCATTCATCACTGATGTCTCCCAGCAGACTGATGTGTTCACTTCAGCAACCTAACTTCACTCTACTATTTTAGCTACAAGTGCCTTGCACCCCAGTTGAACACACCAATCTACAATTCTCTCGATATCTTTCTTCTGCTCTTTCCTTTCAAAAAGCATGTGACATATCTTCTAACAATGCGTTAATAAACAACAAACAAATACATTTTTGACTGCCTTGAGGACCTTGTTGCTCCTGTAACCAGCTAAATTCCTGACCAAGTTGTCTCCCCTTGCTGTTCCCATCTCCTACCGCACTATTCACTCTTCAAATCACTGCAATTTGGCTTTGGAGCTATTTGTCTCAGGGCAAATACTCTCAAGACTATCAGTTCGCTTGCAGACAAAGGGAGCTGTTGAATTCTTAGCTAATCTGAATTACTTCCATAGACAAGAGGGCATGGCTACCTTTTAGAACTTGGACTTACAAGGCACCACATCCTTGAGACCGTGTGTGTGTGTGTGTGTGTGTGTGTGTGTGTACATGCATTGGGGGTGTATGCACACATGAATGCATGCTCTTACTTTATGGCTATTCCTTTTCTGAGTCCTTCACAGACTTACGTCTCATCATCTTTCTCTCCATAAATAGTAATTTCCTTGCAATTTCATTATTTCTTCTTTTCACTCTACCTCCTCTCTCTAGGCAACCTTAACTTTTGCTCTTTGACTTCAAATCTAACCATTTTCATCATTTACTCATGGTTACCTCAGGAGCATCTCCAACGTGAAGCTAATCTCTCTCTCTATTTTTATCTCCCTTGAGTTCCTTACCTTGGGATCAATGATCAGAGGTCATCCTGGGTTCCTTCTTCCCTAGTGCAGCCACAGTCTAATCAATCACCAGATGTATTGATTTCCACATCTGTCTGTTCTTACCATTGCTACTGCCATGACCCAGGTTCCCACTAGCACTTTCTCTTACTTGATTAATACAACAGTTTCCATCCTACAGGCTCTAATACATGCAATATATCTCCCATCCTGCAGCCAGAAACCTCTTTCTTAATGCAAAAATGGTTTTGTAGCTTGTGTGCTTAGACACTGAGGCACAATCTCTTCATCCTTGACATACCTTTCAAGAACTTTCATTATGGGACTCTATTTCCTCCCTGAGGGCTGGTCATCACTTTGCCATCCATACCGCATGTTATACTCCAAAAACCCCAAGTTTACTCAATTCCCTGGAACTACTATTTTTTTTTCTGATGTATGAACCTTTTCCCATGTTGTTATCTATGCCTATGCTGCCTTTGTCTACCTACTGACCCCTCCTGATTTTAAGTCCCAGAATTTCTTCCTGCATTCGGCTCTTCCTAATGTCTGCCCCATCTCCAAAACTCACTACCCAGAAACTGGCACCTGGGGTCCTTTCCTGTGAGTGTAGAGCAGCCAGATGTGGCATCTCACATCACATGCTGTCCAGTTTGCACACCCGTCTCCACCCACATACGGCACACTCTGTCAGGATGGAAATTGCATTCTACCCATTGCTGAGTGCCAAGCACCATGCCTTGTTCAAGCGAATCCATGGACACATCAGTTAGATTGGTCAAATGCTTTGGAATCAATGTCTGCTGTGACAGGAGAGAATGAAATTTCCAGTTTTTGTTTTTTTTTACCTGAAAAGTCCATGTACATCTTGGGCTCCACAGTTTGGAGGTGGGTGTGTTACCCAAGCATCTTTCACTTTTTATCAATTTTCTATAACACCAGATAAATGAAAGTATATCTTTATGTCCCAATAGAAACTTTTAAGTAACTAGGGTTACTTCCCTGTGCATGAAGCTGACTAGCTGGTGATTTCCATCTTCAAGCAGATGTTTGGCCCAGCCCGAGACCGAGCTGGATTTGCCTCAGGGCTTCCAAGGCCAATGTCTTTCAGAACCCACTCTGGTATTCTGGAGAAGGCCTCTCAGCTAGGATTCCTTTCAGTTCAGCTGTTCCTGAAATCCTGGAACTTTGAAGGTCCACTTCAAAGCCTCCCAACAGGAAGGCAGAGACCTTTCATCTTAATATTCCCAATGCTTGTTGCTCCTACTCTCAGTGCTGGTCCACAAAAGCTTACTTGCTTGCAGCACCCAGAGGAGCACCAGTGCTTAGACAACTCAGGAAGATGGTGAATCCCCAGGATAATCACTTACCCTCCAGGCCCAGACCAAATGTACCATCTCCCAGAAGCCTTTGTTGTTCCCAGTGGCCTTTGCTGCTCCCACCTTTGCAGTAAGGCCATGACCTGGGCCTCCAGACACTTCTCAGCACCATCCCCCCCACCTGAAACCTTCATGTGCTTCTTCATGGGACAGCATGTGGATTAACTAAGGGCTATGTTTCCTCTCTCCTTCAAGATTTCTGTGGCCTACACAGTGCCTGGTTCTGAGACAAATAGACAAGGCCCTCTACATCTTTAGGATCAGACAATTCAGAATAAATCAAAGACATGCTTTACAAGAGGTTCAGGGACCTCAAGGGAAGGAGGTGAAGGCAATGGACAGGCCTGGACAAGCTGGAAGGAGCTCCAGGTATCTCCTTCTGGGCCTCAGTGGCCACTGGAAATTGACTCCTTTTGTCTGCCCTGGCATCCAACCTTCCTTTTTTAGGTCAGATTACACCTTTTTATGGAGGTAAGGAACAAATTTAAATATTTGCCATGCCTAAAATGCTGCACATCTGATAAAAGCCAAAGCTCTTTTGTCAATCGCTTGTTAGATTCAAGAGCATCAACTAGCCTTTGTCACCTAAAGCCAGACTGGGAGGCACCACTGAGAAGGGCTGACCTCAGCCAGGTCAGGATGCTGGCAGTGAGGGTGGGGACAGAATCAGGCTGTGTGCTTTGTCCTCAGTTTTTACTATTCCTCACCTCTCTTCCCTGCCGTGGCTTCTTTCCTTTTTCTAGGCCACTTGTGGTGCACCCAGGTTGAATTTCTGGAAAGTGGACTCTTGTGGAGGAAATTAGCATGCAGAAGTCTACTAATGAGTGCTTACAGGTTCTCCAGCTAGTCAAGAAGGGAAAGGAGAAAGTCAGGCTACCAGGCAGAATGTGTTGACTCTTCGGAGCTGTCCAGCTCCGATTAGAGAGTGGTGGCTGCCTTTTAGGCATCCTTCTCCTTTAGCCACCACTAGACGCAGATGCTTGGGAGGGTGCTGGACTTTGGGTGGGGCCATAGCTTTCAGACAAGGCATTTCTGCAAGGGCTTGAGATGGAAGAATGTCTGCTGGGGGCTCTCCCAGCCACTAGGAGAATAAATCCTGTCCTCCTCAATGAGGATCTTAGCAATTCATCCCAGCATCCACTACCTGGAGGTTAAAGAGAAGAGATATCAGAATGGACTTCAGTTCAGGGGAGAGAGAAATCAGCTCAGCAGGAAAAGTGGTAAGGAATGCAGTTCTTTCTGATTTTATCCTCTTTCTTACCCTCCACACATTCATCAGTCTTGGCTTTGAGAGGAGAGAGTCATGTGTCGAATTTAACACCATTCTACTCAACTGTCCACATTCAGTGTACTGAGACTTCCCGTCTGGAAGCCCTTCTCCTTACTGTTCAGAAGGGAGCTGAGGCATGGAGAAGGGGAGGGAATGGCCCAGGACCACATGGTGAGTAAGGTGGAGCCAATAGAGACCGCGGTTCTGTCCCCCAGCTTAGTGAGATCGTCTATTTTTGGTCTAAGCCTTGTGGATAATGATCGTCTTCTCCACCCAACACTGCGCATGTTTCTTTTGTTATTTGGTTCTGCTTGGTTTGTATTCTGAAATGCTAAGGATCAAACCCAGGGCCTTGTGCATGCCAGACAAGTGCTGTACACTGAGCTACACTCCCAACCCAACACTGTCCAGGTAAACCCACCCTTATGACCTTTTCGCACTTTAACATGATTCAAATCAGCCATACTTGCACGAGTTCCTATTGCACGCTCAGTACTGTCCTCATGCTACAGTAAAAAAAAGAGGGAGAAGAGTCAACGCTGTTGCTTTTTGTCCAGGAGACAAGAAGCATGGCAGGCAGGAAATTGGGGGACATTAGAGTCAGGCTGAATGAAACATCTGGTGAATACATTCACATTCCAAGAACAAGTCCAAGATCTTCAGGGTAGACCAAAGGAGTTTGTAGATGAGATGTACAAATGAGCTTCCTGCATAACAGTTCTGTAAAGTTCTCAAGGAGGATGTGCAGAAGGACAGAAGCATCAATCAAGGAAGAAGTCCGGGCCTTCAGCTCTGAGAAGAGCTCGGCATAGGCAGGGAAGTCACACTGACAAAGGCAGAATTTGTTCTGATGGTTGCCAGAAAGAGTCCCTTCCCCATGGGGAAAGGCCATTCTTTCAGAGTCCATTTGTCAGGGGCCACAGTAGAGGGCACAGATTCATTAACGCTCCAGAAGCACCCAGAAGTCTTCAAAGGACCGGCAGATGCAAGGAAGTATAATTCATGAGGAGGCCACTCACTCTGGAAAAGCCAAGGCTGTGGAAGAAGACATCGAAGAATGCGAGGAGAGATCAACTCAGAGAGATATACATACAGTAGATACCACATTTTCTCTCTGAAGGGTTGGGCCATCCTGGGATTCTCCATGCAGGTAGGATCATCTGATGTGTGTGACTTAATTTGTGAACCAAAGGTGGTCGAATTTACCTGTCACTTCCAGATGGATGGCCTTTAAAAGACAGTGCATGATTTGCCCCCTGTCCTCCTTCACGCCATGGGGACCAGCAGATCTCCTTCTGAAGGAACATCTATCAATCTCAGACTACTGATAGGCACAGTGAAGCCCAGATCCTACTCCTACCATTGATTTAAAATGTATCTGTAATTAGAGGAGATATTGTTTTAAGGTCTTGAATTTTAGGGCTGTTGGTTAATCCCAACTCTCCAATCCTGACTGATACACCACACCTCTGCTTAAAGTTCTTCAGTGGTTTCCCTGACAGCTGTAATACAATCTCAAATCTCTATTGTGTCCTACAATGTTTCATATTATCTGATTTCTAACTGCCATTCAACCTCAACTTTACCTGGTCCTGCCATGTTCACTTTGTTTCAGACTCAGATGTGCCCAGTATACTGCCACCCCAAAACATTGGCACTTGCCATGCGCTCTTCCTGAAACAATTTCCTTTCTGACTCCCAACTCTGAGTGCATTCAAATGCACTGAGATACCACTTCCATTAGAGGTCTTTCCCTAATTATTCCCCCCAAAGTAGCCCCAGTCTTCTCTATCCTAGCAGTCTCTTCTATTTTTCCTTCTGACGCCTTAAGCCTTTTTGAAATGATGTAACTTTTAGCTTCACTTTTCCCTTAGAATGAGAGACGGATTGTTATCTGATCCCAGCACCCACAACAGGCCTGCTCTCTAGCAAGAAGACATGCAATAACTGAATAAATAAGTGTGCAAACCTGTGGGACTGGTTGCCTCTTGGACAAGATCCAAAGGAGAAGCCCAAGGAGGGAATGGTATTCATTTTTCCTAAAGGACAACTTGTCCCCTAAACTCAGCAATGCTCATGCTACCCAGTTCTTGGCAGGGGACTCAGCTCTGATTTGGAATGTTGACCATTTCCTCCAGATTTAGGCACCAGTCTCACTGTGATAAATGGCCTGTGTGCCTCACAGCATTTAATGGCAAATCCGGATCCAAGTGGAACGGCAGCCAGGTGGCTCGTGGGAGCCTTGGAGTACGACTTCTGGGAAGACCACAAAACCTGGACAAGCCAGTACCATTCCAGATGCAATAACTTGTAATCCCCAGGAAGGGCACACTGCCGAGGAAGGAAGAGAGGGTCCTCCCACCCTACAAGCGCTAATAGCCATGGTTAATCCTCATCCCCGTGAAGGGCTCTCGCTCCCGTGTCTGGAGAAGTTTCATCAACATCAGTGTGAGGGCTCCACTCAGTGACAGCCAGTTACGGGGAAAGTGTCTGCTCCACAGCCTTTGTGGAGCACGGGGAGCCTTCCCGGGCCAGAGCAGCCCCATGCAGCCGCCCAGCGCTGCTCACCTGACGACCCGCAAGGCCAAAGGTAGACAGTGGTCTTGTAGCTGAGATTTCAGCAGTGTGCCTCTATTCTCAGGGGAGATGCAAGAGGCTATGTCTGTGCCCCTTAAAATGGCAAGAACAGGGCTGCAGTCATTTTGAGTTATGTCCACAGCCTGAGAGCCAACTGGGCTGGCCGAGCTTTCTAAATTCCTCTTCACTAGAGCACTTCCGGCCGGCCCCACACTGCTCTGTCTCCTGCCGGTTCTCCAGCCCAAGCCTTTGATTGGGAATGTTGGGCACCTCTTAGAACCCCCGTATGCTGTTTGCTCCTCTCCTTCTTGAGGTCTGGGTGGTGCTTGGAGAGCGTTTCCCTCTGTTCCAAAATTCACCGTCTTTCTTTTTGTCCTCTTTCTCCTTCCCCTCCTTCTTTTATCCTCCTTCTCTTCTTATTTATTTATTTTTTTATGGACTGGGATTGAACCCAGGGCCATTAAATTGAGCTACATTCCTAATTCTTTTTGAATGTTATTTTGAGATAAGTTCTCATTAAGTTGCCTAGGTTGGGCTCAAATTTGTGATCCTCCCGCCTCAGCCTCTCCAAGTACTAGGATTACAGGCAAGTGCCACCATGCCTGGCTTAAACCTTTCCTCTTTTAAATTGATCACCTCAGGTATTTTGTCTCCGTGGGTGGACTGACTAACACAGCAGGCATTGCTGGGTTTACACGCCAGCATTTGCACAGCCTTCCGTAGTCACGCCTCTCTGCGTGTCTGCAGCTGGGCTTCCCTTTGGGGGGCTGGGTTTCTCCAGTTCCACTCCCAGTTGTCCGACACTGGATCGGCTCCGTTTCCGAATAGCCCCTATAACTGTCAGAAGGCTCTTGCAGTCCCAAGCCCCCCAGGTGATCCCATCACACTTCTCTGGTGAAGTAAAGCCCATCAACTCCGCAAAGAACTGAAGGGAAGCCAGAAAGTTTGGAGAATACGGTGAAGCACACTTGGGGCTCTGCCAGCCTTGACTTCCCTTCCTGTGAAATGGGAATGTGATCTTTGTGTCCAGAGTACAAAGAGATGAAAGGAACTAAGTGGCACACTTTTTTTTTTTAACACTCTGAGCTCCTCAGAGAGCAGGTAACATAAAAATTCAAGGTGTTATTATTAGAGAGTAAGAAATTTTGTTCTATGCTAATTAAGCTCACACCTTACCTCTTACACACACAGGGAAGAGGTGGCATGACAGTCTGACATGTTACAGAGCAGGAAGAGCTCTGCAGTGAACACAGACAGCCAGGCTCTGCCACTACGCCGGCCGTGACGTGTGTGTGAATCTGCCTTCCCGCCCGCTCCCACCTCTCCTCCAACCGGGACGCCGACATTTGCGAGAGAGGCCGATGGAGCTCGGGCCCTGACTGCTCTCCGTGTGTGTGTGTGTGTGTGTTTCTGCAGTGAACACAGACAGCCAGGCTCTGCCACTACGCCGGCCGTGACGTGTGTGTGAATCTGCCTTCCCGCCCGCTCCCACCTCTCCTCCAACCGGGACGCCGACATTTGCGAGAGAGGCCGATGGAGCTCGGGCCCTGACTGCTCTCCGTGTGTGTGTGTGTGTGTGTGTGTGTGTGTGTGTGTGTGTGTGTGTGTTAAGAAGTTGTCAGGCTGGGGTCAGGCAGGTGAAGATTTAGTAAGGCAGCCAACAAAGTTTCCCCTGCCACTCGGTCGCCACCACTTATGGAAACGCCTGCAGGACTCACAAACCCAGAAAACAGGTATTTCTTTGGCGATGGCTGTAGCGCTCCTTTGCGGACATGAGCATTAAGTCTTCCTCCACCAAGGGATGGGGCAGACTCCACAGGACGCCCCAGCAGGCAGAGTGGGCACCAAGGCTATCGATCTGATGGCCCTATTGTAAGAGACAAGGGTGGGCAGAAAAGACACCATTTTTAAATTTTCCCTTTTCCAGGGCCGAGAAGAGACTCTCCATGGAAGGTAATGGAGCTGTCACAGAGGAGAGAGAAGTGGAAATTCACGGTTCTCTTGTGAGGCAGAGACATCTGTGTTATTGCACCCTAAGCCAATAGTTTTTAAAACAAAGTCGTAAAACAAGCTACTGTATATGAGAGAGTTGGAAGCAAGGCAGGGCTTCCCTTCCCTCTGTGGGGGTTTCTGAAAGAGTGAGAACTTAAGAAAAATAGAAGAGCAGAGTGATGATGGGGGAGGGCTGTGGGACACAGGCCCTGGGATGGGGTGGGAGCTGCGCAGGGGAGGAGCCCCAGTTGCATGACAAGGGAGGGACTGACTCAGAGGGACAGGGACAGTGATGAACAGGACCAGGGAGAAGTCTTGAGCCTTCTTCAGCGCAAGCCCGGGACACAGTCACCACAGGCGCATGCCCAGAGCCATGATGACCACGTGCACGTGCAGGTGCACACACACACACACACACACACACACACACACACTTGCACACAGTCATACTCACACACACATCCACCCATTCAACTTCCAGAACCACATGGCAGTAACTACGGCTATTTTCTCAGACAAGGAACAGCAGCGTGGAGTGACCGTTTCATCAGCCAATGTCACAGAGCAGATCTGACCTCAAATCCGGTGCCCTCTTTGTAAATAACATCGTCTTTCTCTGTCAAGACAGGTCTGGCTGCCTAATCGGAAGCCCACTTTGCCCTCCCACCCTGTTCAATGTGACACACACCATGCTGTTTGCGTCAGTCCACGGAAAACTACCCGGGAGGTGTTAGTGCACGTGGAAGTAGCTTGCTAAAGACCCACCTGTAATTCATGGCTGATTGTTTCACAGAAGGTTGGACTAGAAATACTTTAGCTAGTAGGCCACTATCTAGATTGTAAATGCTTGTCCACTTTATTTATTTTTTATTTTTATGGTACTGGTGATTGAACACAGGAGCTATATTCCCAGCCCCATTTAATTTTTTTTTCTTGAGACAGGGTCTTGTTAAGTCATTAAATTGCCCAGTTTGGGCTTAAACTTGCAATCCTCCTACTTCAGCCTCCTAGATTGCTGAGATTCTAGGCTTGTGCCACCATGCCTGGCTTGTACTCTTTGTTTCTGAGAGTTACAGTTTGGGTCTGAGTCAGACTTTAGAGTGAAGAGACTTCATCCAACCTCCCATCAGCATAGGGACCCAGACTCCCTGAAATGAAGTCATATGAGTTCCATTCACTAGAAGGTATGGCGACTGTCCTACTCACAGGCCCCATGAAAGGAGATAGCCACCAGTATGAATGCTGTGCCCCGGTCACTGTTCATGGGTCACAATGACACCAAAGTGCAACAACCCATAGACCCAACATCAAAGCTATGAGCCATCTTCCTTGCAGGAGCAGGAGCTAAGATAAATGTCAGGGGAAACAGGCACTGCCAGTTGGAAAGGTGGTCTGGCGTAGCTAGGTCAGGGGAGAGCCAGAGCTACACGGCAAGCCGAAAACCAATGCGAGATGCAATTCTGAGGCATGGACACCCTGAGTAGGAAGAGAAAATGGTTGGATAGAGAACAGAACAAAATAGAAAATTGTAGCTGACTCATGCTAGCAGTGAATTTCCAAGCCAGCAGGCTGGGCTGACCCTGGCCCACATCAGCATGAGCAGAAGGCCCTTCATGTGGCTGCCTGGCTATCTGCTGCACAGACCATGATGTGGGCATTTCTGCTGGGGGAGACATCCTAGGAGCATCTGCCTGGCTTCCAGGAGCCTGGGCTGCTCACAGGAGGGTTATGCTTGAGCCCAGCTCTACCTCTGGTGGGGGGCTTTGGGAAGGGCTCCACCTCTTTAAGGGCTCAGTATTCCTCATCTACGAAATGGAACAGCAGTGTCAGTCTTCCCACTTCTATACAGCCTGGAAGAACAGAGGATATTGTAATGAGAAGGGGCATTTAAGGAATGCCCAATAGAATTATGTGTGGATTCAGCAGCTAGGAGAGGAGCTGATACACTGAGTCTCCCTGGGGCCAGGGTGGACTCAGCTCATAGGAGAGAAGATTTTTCTCTGGCATTAAGCAGTGTGGCAGTCACTGTGGTCCCTGAACAGATTCTCCTTAGCCAGCCATGGCTCCATCCCTCAGGTCACTGAATGCTGGTGTGTGCTCACAGGTGCCCCTTCGCTGGACCACTGCTCTCCACTGATGGAAGCTGTGTCCCTGCCCCTCATCCCTGGGTAGCCCATAGTCAGTAACAAGCTGATATGAAACCTGGGCACACACTATAGTCTGTGCTCCAAAACCTGCTCGCCACGGATGCAAAGCAAGACTGAGTTTACGTCCTGCTGGGCTCTTTCTCTGGCCAGTCCTGCGCATGCCATCTCTCAACAGGCTAATACCTGGCCACACTGACCGTAAGACCTCAGGGATGTGCATGACTTCCTCTCCACTCCCTCCTTGAGCATTGGGCACCTTCCTTCACATGTGCTAAACGAATTCCAAGAAGCAAGGGACCCATGTCTTCCAGTTGTGTGGAAAAGGATCCCTTTTTTCTATAGGCAGGAACTTCCCCGGGAGCTTATCCCTTCTTACAGTTGAATATTATACACGGTATGAAGTGGGGGGGGGCAAAGGAATCTCTGCAACATATATTATGCCATTTAATTAGCTTTGGATTACTTATTAAGTGGTGATTATCCGTATTATGTCTGTCACAGATGAATGACTACATAGTGTCTCTGGTTTATGGGCCTAAAGTTCTCCTTGGAGTGTCACGAATTCCCATTATGTCTTCAGCATTGGGCTTTGCAGTGGAGGCAAGCTGTCCCCTCTTCACAGCCAGATGTTTCCCCATTGACTTGGCGGTAAAGTAGGGCCGGTCAGCCTTTCTTCTGGTGAACACAGAAAACTTGTTAGCAGCCATGCTTTGTCTGGGTGGTGCCCCCGCTGCTGGGAGGGAAAGAAGCCATGGAAACTGGGCTGATCTTGTTCTGAAACTCATCCTTGGGTGTGGCTGCAGTCAACCCAGGCCTCATGGATATTGTATTGGGAGGTCCTTGGAAATCAGTCTTCAAGCCCTTCATTTTACTGCCGGGAAAGCAGAGCTACAGAGAGGGAATGTGGTGCCCCACAGACCACACTCCAGCCCTCAACTTTCCCACTAAAGCTAGAGGCATGGCTAAGGCCCAGAAGCCCAGACACCCATGCTACCAAGAAGTCCTTCTGAGCACAGGGTCCCAGCAGCCCTTTTCCTTCTCCAAAACCCCTCTGCATGGAAGCTGTAGCTCTCAGGAATATTCTGCCAGGCCATGGTGCCTGTTCAAGTCCTTCCCACTCATCCGCTCCTCAAAGGCCAAAGGGATGAGTAGATAGAAGAACACCATCATCCTCAAGTTCTGGAGTACCCAAAATCTCATCTTTACATTTTGATGTGAAATATATCAGACCCTTTAAAAAGGCAAACCACCTTCAACACAAGCCCCTGACTCTTTCACATAAGTGAGCTTTCCAATCCCTTTATAAAATAAATTATAGAGCACAAAGCCAAGGCCCACTAAAAGCTAGACATGGGAGTCATCCAGATGGGAAACCAAAGAAAGTCTTACCCTGAAGGAGCAATGGGCTACAGTCGGGGGTCTGCAGGCCTGCCAGGGAGGGAAGAGGGCAGGCAAGGAGAAGATGGGGAAGAGGAAGCCTCAGGGGACATCTGCCTTGGTGGGGGAGGAAATGGAGGCCAGGGAAGCATCTCAGTCCACTTCTGCCTGTTGTGTTTTCATTTTATAAAACTGAAGCTCAGATCTTTTGTACAAGGCCAACCAAAACTGATTTGCCAATTAAATCTAACTAATCCGCAAGACTATTCAACTAAAAGGAAAATAGTAAAAATAAAAACAAACTTCAGTCAACACTCTTGCTTCAGCAGGATTGACTTTTCCTGCTCTAAACTGAGCAGTCAGTCACTATTTACAAGTGGCAGGAAGTGCCCCTGAGCAGGTTGTATTGTATTTGGCAGCCACCCCTTGTTGTAGATTCTTGGGGGACACAGAGATGGTTTTGCACAGGGTACACTGCCAGGTGACCATCCTTGGGCTGAGTCTTTCTCAGCTCTTCTCATCAGCCTGTAACAACCAGAATTTCCCCACGATGTTAAATTGACCAAGCCATAAAATCAAACTGAAGCTCTGCCATCATGCAGGGGAGGTCAAGATGGTCTTACCCAATTTGTAGGAGCATAATTCACCAATAATAAGTGGTAGTGATCTTGTAGTTAAAAGCTAAGACATAAAGAGATCAGTCCAAAGCTCCTTTTGATCGCTGTCATTAACCCCATCCATCCAAGTCCCACCTTATGAGAACAGAAGGCAGATGATATAGGGTGAAAGGCATGGATCTTAGAGCTCCATGACCCAGGTTTAAATTCTCATTTTGCTTTTTTGTACTGTGTGAATTTGGACAAGTGGCTTTACCTTTCTGTGCTTTAACTCCCCCTCTGTAAAATGGAGATCAGATGGCATTTGCCCCATATAATTGTTGTGAGCACCACAGTCATGGTAATATATGTAAAATGCTCAGTCAGAACAGTGCCTGGTTTGAAGGTAGCACTGTATAATATAAACTACCATTATTTTAGGGTTGATGTGGTTCTACATCATATGTATTTACTAATGTATACATACATTCAATATGTTTTGTTATTGGGGATTTAGCTCAGTGGCACCATGCCTGCCTTGCAAGCACAAGGTCCTGAATTTAATCCCAGTGCCAAATAAATAATAAAAAAAGTTAAGGTGACCCAATTCCAATTAAAATATCAACAACATTCCTCATAGAACTGAAGAAAACCTAAAATTCATATAGAACCCAGAAGGGACCCAGAATAGTAAGACCAATCCTGAATGACAAGAGCAAAGCAGGAAGCACCACAGCCCTGCATTTGAAGCTATATTATAAAGCAACAGTGATAAAAGCAGCATGGTACTGGCACAAGGACAGACATGTAGATCAGAGGAACAGAACCAAGGAAGCAGAAAAAAAATCTAGGCACATTTAACTATTTGATCTTTGAGAAAGGAGCCAAAAACATACACTGAAGGCAAGATCGCCTCTTTAAAATATGGTGCTGGGAAAATTGGTTATCAATATGTAGAAGACTGAGTCTAGACCCATATATCTCACCATAAACTAAACTAAAATCAACATGGATCAAAGATCTAAGTGTTAAAACAGAAACAATCTGCTGTAAGATGAAATAGGTAAAGCTCTCAAAGACATAGGTATAGGCACGGATTTTCTGGAGAAAACTCCAAGAACAAGAAACATTATCAAGAATCAAGGATAGGATCATATTAAATTAAACAGCTTTTGCACAGCAAAGGAAACAACCAACAGAGTGAAGAGTCAACCGTCAGAATGGGAAAAAATTTTGCCAGCTATCCCTTGGACAGAAGGCTAACATCTAGAATATATAAAGAACTAAAACAACTAGGCCTCCCCAAATATAAGACCCAATCAAAAAATGGGCTAGTGAAATGAACAGACACTTCTCAGAGGAAGCAGTGCACATAGCCAATAAATAATGAAAAAAATATTCAACATCCCTGGCCGTCAGAGAAATATAAGTTAAAATGATACTAAGACACCATCTTAGCCCAGAAAGAATGGCTATAATCAAGAAATTAGATAATTAGAAATATTGGAGAAGCTGCAGGGAAAATGCAACACTTCTACATTGTTGGTGGGCATGCAGACTAGTTTTGTACAAACATTATAGAAATCCTATGGAGATTCTTCAAAAACCGGAACTGGAAATTCCATTTCACCCAACTATTTCCCTTTGCTTCTCTCCCTGAAAGAATTAAAGACATACATGTTTATAGCAGCACAATTCACAATAGTTAAACCTTGGAGGTGACCTATCTGTCCACCAACAGATGAAAGGATACAGAAAATATACTATTTATGCACAGCGGAATACTACTCTGCCGGAAAGGATAACCTTGAGTCATTTATAAGAAAATGGATATACCTTGAAGCCATAATGTTAAGTGAAATAAATCAGACATCCAAGCTTAACTATTGCATAGCTCCTCATATATGAGTAATCATTCCAAAATGTAGTAAAGAGCAAAATAAAAGATAGATAATAAGAAGTAAGGAGATCTTTTTCAAATTGGAAGGGGATCAAGAGATGGAGGGGAGAGTGAGGGAAAAGGGCTGAAAAAGAATAGAGACGTGTTAGGTACATGTACCAATTCTACACAGGAAATGTGACCTTTATAATGCAAATATGTACTAATAAAAAAGAAAAAAATATTAAGTTGAAACTCTATTCCATGAATTATTCTATAAGCAGGATTATTTATTCTAAATAATCCGTGATATTCAAGACATTTCTTCCTCATGCACATTCCTAATCATGAACCAACCAGAAAAAAAAAAAAAATACTAGAGCTTAAACCCAGAACCTTCTCACTGAGCTACATCTCCAGCCTTTTTTGTTTTTGTTTTTGTTTTTTGTTTTGTTTTGGTTTTTGAGACAGGGTCTCACTGTGTAGTTGAGACTGACCTGGAACTCACTTTGTAGCCCAGGCTGGTCTTGAACTCACAGCAATACTCCTGCCTCAGCCTCCCGAGTGCTTGATTACAGGCATGCGCCACCACACCCGGCCCCCAGCCTTTTTTTGGAAAATTTTAAGTCAGGGTGTGTCTAAGTCACTAACCTGACTGGGCTGGGATTGAACTTGCAGTCCTCCTGCCCCAGCCTCCTGGAGTGCTCGTGTTACAGATGTGCACCACTGTACTGGCTCCTGCAAGATCATACAGGCACATGGAATGGGGGAAAATGGTGCTGCTGGATGATCCCCTTGGACAATTCACCCACTGTGGACCAGCCTCTCTGAACAAGATGCTTCTGAGGTCCTATGGGCTGATTCTGCCCTCCTGGGGCAACCAAGTGCCTATGAAATCACAGACCAACTCCAATCCTGCAGGCATCAAATTTCCCTAAACTGATTTCAGATGCACTAAGGTACAGGACAATTAGGAGCAGGCTTAGACCATCATTGTGTGTGTGTGTGTGTGTGTGTGTGTGAGTGTCTGTCTGTCTCTGTGTTCATGGCCACAGAGTCACACTGGAAGAGCTCTAGATCATACATTGCGACACGTAACCGGTGCATTGTGGGACCAGAGCCACCTACAGTGGTTACTTCTCTATTTTTCAATATTAAAACTGTCCCTGGTTATTAGCAAATAGGCACCCTCCCTCCCACTTAAAGCCTGGTGCCCTCGCTCCCTATCGAACGCGATGACCTCACTCACCCAAAGACGGAATGTCTGGGGACAGGCAGGGACAGGGGAGATCACGGGCAGAGCAGCCGACGCAGCTCAGCTCTGCTCCGAAGACGGGCAGCGGCATGGCACAGGCATTTGACTCTGCACTTAGCTGCTTCTCATTAACGAGCTCTCCAGTGGAAGTCTTCACAGCAACTCCCTGGCTCCCGAGGCTTTGTCATCCCACCCACCACAACCTCTGTTAGTCAATAATAACAGCTTATTTAAAAATAGCAGCCTCAACTTGTTTGCACTGTTATTATCGGTGCCGGGCTTCTATCCCCAGAAGACTCTGGAAAAGTGTGCAGCCGGCTTCCTCTAGAGCCTGTCTTGCCGAACCTGCTTCCCAATCTGGGGAAAAGACAGTCACGTCTTTAGCAAACACTCACAGTGCAATCGCCAGGCAGTTATGGTCCGCGACAGTAAAATACAGCGGTTGGTGGCACGGTAGGTTCATTAGTCAATAAAGCATTGCCACGCGTTTTATTGAATGGTAACCCTATTTTGCCCTGATTTGGACCTCGTGGAGTTTCCACTTCCATATAAATCTGAGTGATTCATTTAGCACTCAAAGTCGGGTAAAAGGAGGATTTGGTCCTATTCCAATGCAAGCCTGCTCCATTAAGCTACCTCTATGATTATCCGCCTTTGCCCCGCTCTTGTCAGAGAGGACATTTTGATAAAAGCTTACATTGGAAATAAATCAGGGGATGAATGACAGGGTGTACGTGAAACAGCTTTCCTACAGGCTGCTGGGCCCATTTGCAGAAAAACTGAATCTCTCCCCAGGATGCCCAGGAAGGACTCCACATGGTGAGGACCAACGGGCCACCTGCTAGCTGCCTTGTGTCCAGTTCACCTTGTGTCCTGTTCAAGATGGTGCGGGTACGCAGGGTGTGGTGATACAAGTCTATAATCCCAGCACTCTGGAAGGCTGAGTCAGGAGGATCACAATTTTGAGTCCAGCCTAAGCAATTTAAAAATGAAGTGAGACCCTGTCTCAAAAAAAAAAAAAAAAAAATTTTTTTTTCTAAAGGTCTGGGGATGTAGCTCAGGACAAAGGCCCTATGTTCAATCCCTAGAATTGCCAAAAAGAAAAGAAAAGAAAAAAAACCACTAGTAATAATGTATAAAACCATCTCATGTTTCTGAGATTTAGCTTGAAATAAACTTGCTTGATCTAATGAATATTAGAAAACTGGAAAATGTTTTATTATTGAAGTTATTAGTATTGGAACTGGAATTTTGCCCTATCACTAAAATCCCCACCCCCCCATCAGCTGAATAGTGAAAACAAAATTAATAGCAGTGTACAAGTCAATTTTATTCTTTCCATATCTGTTAGAAATATCACAAATAATTTTCCAATTTAAAAAATCATATCCTGTTTGTGAACAACATTCTCCTGGAGTTGGGCCTCGGATAATACAAGCAAGGAGATGGATTTTAAGATGGTAAAGAATGAGAAATTGAAAAAAGGAGATTTATACAACAGTATAAACTATACATAGTGATGAAAAAAAATCCCCTTGGCTTTTAGAAAATTCTATTTTTAAAGTGTAAGAAATGTGACATTTATTACTGGGACATTACTGGACCTACTATTTTTTAACAAACCAGCAGGAAATAGGAGGAAAATGCTAACAATTAAGGTAAGCTCAAATTTAAACAAGAGAAGAAGATATAGGCGTTTCAAAGACCCAACATCAAGCACCTGCTCTGACCTGGCTAGCCAAGTAGGAGGAAATGAGCATTATCTTTTTATCCATTGCTGGTCTGAGAGTCCTTGGAGTGTTTAGTTATTTCAGGACTTGGGCATAGTGCCCCTAATCTCAGTTTGGGGTGCTGCTTGTTTTTTTAATTACATGAATTGCCTGTTGGCTCCTCCAGAAAGGGCCTCCAAGACCTGCGTTCACAGTTTGCAGAGGTAGGGACAGTAACAGCAGTGGGCAGGGCTTCAGCTAAGGAAACCACAGATGCACTGACTGTTTCCCAGGGTTCTCCAGACAGCTGACAGTTCTGCAAAGCAAATTAGCAGCACAAGTGGGGACAGAGCAGAGGAGCCTCTCTATCTTCCATGATGTGTGCCTTAAAAAAATCTTTTTCAGTAGCAGCTAGGCAGCTTCCTTGGACCAGGATAGGACCAGTACTCTCTCCTCTTGAGCAGGCCTTCAAGTAGAAGCCAGTCATGGTGGGGCTGTGGGTATTAAAAAGGACAAAGAAAGCTGGCCTGACAAGGCAGACCCAAGACCCAAGGGACTCAGTCAGACATGTGGATTTCAGCATGATTTCGGGGTATCATTCTCCCCAAAGTGGTCCCTCTTGCAACTATGCAGATTCTGAAAACCAGACCCTGCTTTCAGCCAGCAGGGGCAGGAACCATCCCTTCCCTGGCCTCTTCCTCTCTTCTGCCATGTGGAGCTCTGACACCCATAACTAAAAATCAAGTTCATAATTTAATTTGGGGGGATCTGTTGACAAACGCTCATTAAACAATTGGGTCTTTGGAAACGCTATCTTTAGATTTTTTTTAATTGACCTATTATTTTGCTTGCTCTGGCTGCCAGAACCCCCACCGCAAACAAGGAGATGTTTGCTACCTGGACTTCCTTTGATGAATAGTTTTAATTAAAAAATTCTGTACCATAAGTATTTTAATGTTACCAACATACCAAAGGTATGCAGTCATAAATTTAAAAACACATTTAAATTAATCTATAAATATGCTGTGAAATTGACAGGGTATATTTAAGCAGGGGGATGTGGCATAGATAGCTAATGATGACAATTAAGAATCGTGTAAAATAAATGAAAATCAATACTCAGAACAGTTTGGCAAAAAGGAAAAAACAGAGGAATTGAAACGACATGTAGTTTGTCTATTGGGGAAAAATTAGCAGCTGCTTGTAGTTGTGAAATATCTGCTGCAGTGGAGGAAAGGCTGCTGGTGGCATTGTTTTCTCATTTTCACGGATCGGGAGCCCCGCTGGGTGACAAGACAGACCTACTTGGGCTGGGTGGCTTGGGAGGAGGAAGGCTCTGTCTGAATTCCCTAAACAAAATGCCCACCTTGCCTGCTAGAGATGGAAAGGAAGCCATCCAAGGTAAGCTGCGTGCCTAGGTGCTGACCCCAGGACACTTATGTATTTTCTTGCACACGATGATCTTTTTTCTTTTTCCATCTTGAGTACCATATGATATGGGGGAGCAGTCTCCAAGACGTAGAGTCTTTGGGGGCCAAGACAGATGCTACCTGTGCAACTGGCACTCAGAGGGGCAAAAGATGCTCAGGGACCTCTCTGAGTCTCCTTGCAAAAAACACCTCCTGCAAAGAGCTAAGAGTGTGCTGCTGCCACTAATTTACAGAGCGCTTGGCTGAGCCAAACCAGGAGCTATGCACTAACCTTCATTACTACATTCATATTAAAAGACAACTTTGTGTCTTTCAATCATGTATTTCCCTCTAATTAAGGCATATTCACTTTTTTCCCCTAATTAGGTATTCTTTGTTGCATAATGTTTGCTCTAATCTTTCGGAATCTTTCTCAATATCCAGTCATTACAGGCTCCCCTCCAATTCCACCAAAGCATGTTATTTTTTCTGCTAATTATACCCTCATTTACAGATTGGAGCCTCTTCTGATTGGCTCTGTGCACCAGTTGCTATGACTTCATTAGTCGTGTCTCCTGACCCTGTTATTTCTTGTGACAGGACTTGCTCCTCGTGTCCTGTGGCTCCAGATCCCTGGGTCACTTCTCGCCAGGGTTGAAGTAGTGTCAAACACATGGGGATTTAGGGTGTGGGAATCACCACTGCTATGGCTAATTACTACACACAGAAACGCTACAAATTACCACTGCCGGCTGGGCCTTTCTTTTCTCCTCTCTCTCTCCCCCACCCCTTTCTCTTTCTTTCTTTCTTTCTTTCCTTTTTTCTTCATTTTTCTTTAATGAATGTTTCAAACGTGTCATTAACAGGTTAGTATCATTTAAAAAGCGTGTCTTTTTTTTTTAAGCTAAACGTGTCTCCTGCAACAGAAGCTATCTTTCAAGTACAAAATTCTCAAACCCTTTAGTTTTTGAATGGGGCTGCCTCTCTGTGAGCACAGAACTCTGGTCTCCTCTCAGTTATTGCCAACCTCAAAAGAAAAAAAATATCATGAAATCTTAAAATCTCAGAAGTGGTGCTCATAGAATTTTCTAACCCAAGGTGTACATAAATAAAACGAAAGCACACATATATTTAAAAAAACAACAACTACATAAAACTGTAACTCATGAATACAAATTATGGTTGTTAAAAAATAGCATGATGCAGTTCTCTGGGCAACCACATTATTTTTTTTTTTAAAGAGTATTTAACTGATTAAACAAGATATGTATATTAAGAGATAATTAAAATAAATGACTGCATTTAAGTACTGATGCTATCTTTTTAATAACCAGAAAGATGTAACAAGGCAGGAGAATTTGGGGTTACCCCGGGGAGACAGTGTGGTGCGATCCCCACTTTTAAATTCTAGGCTGTGGGACTAACCCAGTTTCCTGAAATAAGAGACTGTGAAGACTCAAGCCTGCAGAGTTTAAATGCAAGTTAGTTAATATGAAAAATGCTGTATCTAGTTGTTTGCAAAATTACTTTTGTTGATTAAAAGGCTCTTCAGAACTTCCGGCTGGTGAAAGGGTTTTAAATTGTCTAATGCTGATTGTGATTGCTATGCAGAAAAAAGGCAGTGCAAAGCAAACCATTATATCACTGAATCTTTGTTAAGCAGGCCTTGAAAGTGTCTGACAGCATAATTAATCTTGTGATATGAACAAAGAAACCAACTCAATAGTATTGAAGATGCTTATTAAAAATACTAAATACCTTTTTCCACTTAAAAACCTTTTTGAAACAGTGTGGGAAGTGGCATTACCTTTTTGTTTTTGCAGCATTTTCAACGAAAATTGATACTAGGGTCTATAGCACAGCAGCAAAACTGTGAAGTGGACAACAATAAGAATTAGTTTTTTTTTTTTTTTTTTAAATGTGATTCCCCAACCAAGAACGCCGGCTGGGCACACCAACCTGGCAGCTACAGCCTCTGCCAAATCCCATTCCAGCAATCCCATTTGCCAAAGTTTCAGCAGAATGGATGGTAATAACAAAAACCTACAAAATCCGGGGCCTTCCTGGAAACTGCTCTTTGCACTTGGAGATCGCAAGTGAGAGCTGTGCCTACAGCTACTTATGGTTCCAAACAGCTTCTGAGGCACAGGACATGTTGGGATTATTTGGGCTTCCTCTTTGTTAGGGACCAGCTCTCCAGGGCTTTCTGAGTCCTCTGAAGAACTCAGCCACGTCCTCAGCGTGGGACAAAAACTGTGGCCCCCAGAGAGCTTCAGTACCATTTCTAACCTGTGCTGGCCACAGTGGGTATGACAAGAGTGCCCTCACTCTCCTGTAGTCTTTAGACACTGGGATGAGGGACGGGGACTGGTGGGCAGAGCTGATGGGGATTTTCTCTGTATTGGCTGTAATTTTCACCTGGGATGGGGACTAAGGGGAGCACTGCTACGTGACACACTTGCAATTGCTGATTGTTAGGTAACTAAAAGGCCACACAATGCAGCCACCTCAGTGTATGCAGCAGCATCCACTGAGCTCCCATGGCTGTGGGATGATGTGTGGCTTGGCTCACCTTGTTTGGGAAGTTCCACTGATCATGCCTAGAACTGGCTTCCGCACCTGCAGCTCAGCTGCACTGGTTAGATTGTGGCAGGAGAGCCCAGGGCTCTGCCTGCCCCTCATTCTCACTTGCATGGGAAATTTCTTCTCTGGTAACAGAAGATGCACAAGGAAGCAAGTGGAAAGACCAAAAAGATCCTAAGGCCTTGGCTTGAACTGGGACAGACTTCATAGAAGGCACACACACACCCAAAAAATAGTCATTGGAACAGAAACATTTTTGAAAGGAGGCCCCGAATGGGTTGTATTCATGTGTTTGTTTTTATCACATTTAAGACTTACCTGTGCATTTGTGGCCATTTTGATGTCCTGAATCGACTCACTTACCTTTCACTTTGACTTTGGAGAAGAGCCAGAAGTCGTACTATGTTAGATACGGTGAATAATGTGGACGAGGACACACTGTAATGTTTTTATGAGCCTATCTTTCCATTGGATGGCACTCAGTTGCAGCATTCACTGATTTTTTTTTTTTGGCCACACCTCACAAAGGTGCTCATGAAAGAGGACTTACAGAACAGCTTTGTGACAAGAACAATGAGCTAGATGTGTTTGAAGCAAAGGGGGATATTTGGGGAAGGATGAAAGGCAATGTACCTTTTACTGTAATGATTTTTAAAATAAATTTAAATATTCACCATAGTTTTCGATCACTTCATGCACACTGTGTATGTTTTGATTAGTTTTAACACCTACTTATAACTCAACCTTTTGCAAAATAAAAATAACAGTCAATACTTTTTAACCTTTGAATTGAGAGAAGTTAATCTGAATGCAGCGTAGGTTGTCCATTATGTCAATAACTGAAAGACAGCTAGACAGGAAAAGCAGAGATTAGAAAGGCATGGTCAGTGGTGGCGAACCAATGGCACATGTGCCACAGCAGGCTGTTTGTTATCATTGAAAGCTCCAAAAGGTTAGCCATCACTGGTTAAACTATCACCACCTGCAAGTGAGGTGATCATGTATTAAACAAACACACACACACAAACAAAAACTCCAAAATCAGCATAAGAACTGTTCTAACTAATAAAATAAGTTTTTATTTGTCAATTATATTTCAATGAAGTTGCGGGGGGGATTCTCCAAGATAGCTGGATGGAATGTCAAATTTTAAAAAATCAAATATTATTCCTTTTTATCAACTGTAACCAACTAGGAGATATAACATACAACAATAACATGTAAAGTCTAAAGAAATGATGCTCTAAAATCTCCGATGACACGACTTAATAAATACATCAGTTTTCCTGTACTTGCTCTATAAATTCAATTCAAATAAAAAGTCCAGCTTGTTTTTTTTTTTTAGAAAATTGACAAATTTACTGTAAAGTTAGGTGAAATGAATGTATAAGTCATTAGTTTGATGCTAAAGTCAGAGATTTAAATAAGGAAGAATTGTACCAAATATAAAGTCACACTATGAAGTCAGCAATATAAATGGCATGGTATTGGAAAAGAAAAAGTAAACCAGTAGACAGATTTTAACACAGATCTAAGGAGAAAGACCAAATTTATTAGTATGTGATTAAGGAAAAATCTAGATTATTCTTTGGAGAGATATAAAACAATATCTCTATTTAATGTCACATTTGAATAAACTCTAAATGGGTTAAAATATTGAAAAATCCAAATGGTTAATATGTATAATTATTAGAAGAAAATATAGTAGCATTGTGATTTTGGGAGTGAAGAATATTTTCTAAAGAGAACTTCAAAAACTCAAATGGCAAACAAAACAAATCTGACCGATTTGATGGCATGAAAATGAAGTGGTTTGGTTGAGTGAAGGGCAACTTAGATGACAATAATAAGGTGAAACTGCAAAGCGATAGAACCTAGACAGTAATTCCAAAAGGAAAATGACCAAGTCATATGTTTATAGGCAACTTATAGAAAATTCCAAACTCTAGTAAGTTTAAAGAGGCAGAAAAATCATGTCATTAGAGAAATGCAAATAAAAACGGAAAGGGTGCCATTTTATATTTACATTTATAAAAAAAAAAGTCTAGACTGCTAGAAAATCCTGAGTGCATGGAGGGACGACGGACTAGTGGGTACTTTTGCTGTGTCAGGGGCAGTGTCTG
Organism: Fukomys damarensis; assembly: GCF_012274545.1. NCBI lineage: Eukaryota > Metazoa > Chordata > Mammalia > Rodentia > Bathyergidae > Fukomys > Fukomys damarensis. The sequence goes on from NW_022900931.1 coordinate 53,590,586, forward strand.
CTGGTGCACCCATTCTAAACACTGCTGAGTCAGGCTAAGTGCACACTCTCCAACTCAGGGTCTTTTCCTGGAAAACAGATGCCCCATGTAAGTAGTGCCTGGAGTCCGTTTACTGGAGCACATGCTCAGAATCAACATTCAGAGGAGTGATCATTGTGACACACAGGTGTCCGCTATTATGTCCATCCTGTAGGTATCTCCAGAGCTGGGGTGGCCCTCGTTCCACCTGACACGAGGGGGCAGGGACTTTGGGCAACATGCTCTCTTGGTCTGGAAGAGGATATGTGAGCGGTCCACAATCTCAACCATCATAGCCCGTGACCCAGGAGTTCTACCAATGGACCCATCCTCAGGGAACGTTTTTGGAGGGATACACGGACATTGATCACATAATTGGTTATTGGAGACAAGAGTTGGGGGCCTATATGTGTGAGCCTGAGAAGATAAATGAAATGTGGAAGCACCAAGTCACTCAAAGCAACTGATTTTACGTGCATAAAGTAACATGGATCGTAACATTTTTACAAATTAAAATAGGTGGGCACTAACCACAGCATACCCAACACAGATTGTCGTGAACACGTATTAATGAATAGATAAGCAGTGAACACATGACAGTTGTTTTCTGTGGAAAGAAGGGAATGGGATTAAGAGAGAACAAATAGACAAATACAAAGAGGGGTCTTGTACAGATCAGGGGGTACAATATGTAATGTGCGTAAGGGCTGTGATTAAGTTGATTCACTGCATCTGAGTCTCAACAATGCAGAAGTCTTAACAGGGTTAGAAATGTGTAACCATTATTCAGGCTAGCCTCAGATCATTCCACATAACATTTTTTAAACACATCTAATCCAAAGAAGGCCCTCATGGAGTTGTGGTCAGCTAGTATTATCTGTCTTCTAGGGAAGCAGGGCCAGGGATACTTTCCCACATCTTCTGGACTTACATTTTCATACTTGAATCTAGTGAAGAGTTGGTAAAGGCCTCGAAGGAAGACATTTAAGTCCTTTCTTTATATTTCATACTTAGCTTGAAGAGAATAAACCCAAGTATGAGTTTGGAAAAGATGCTGACAACAGAAAGTAGGCACAGAGAAAGCTGAAATTCCGAGAGGGAGGAAGAGAGAGGTGAAGACTTCCAGCAGAGAGGAAGGCATTCCTGGAGGAAACGCAAGGGAAAAGTGAACTTTTGCAATGAGGGGGTGAAACAAAGTTAAAGAGATACTTAAGTATTTTTAAACTGTGAAACTGCCAAAGAGAATTTGAGGCAGAAAGTACACAGTCCACATGGAGAAAGTTTTTTTATAGAAAAATCCAGTTTCAAGGATATTCTTATCACAGGGCTAGGAAGCAGAAAACAGGCTCAGAACAATGCTTCTGTGCAACTCTTAATACCAAGAGACTCCAGCCTCCTCCCGGAAGATCTGGACTCCAGAAGATGAGAACGTGCCCAAGAATATGCATTCCTGAACCGTCTGGGTCCTAGGACTGACTGACAGAGCCGCTCGCTGACACCTCAGACAAGTTCTCCCCTCCATGAACCTCAGCTTGCCCATCTGTAAAATAAAAATGTCAACTGGCTTGTGGTGGTGCTTTCAGAAATTCTAGAACATGAGGTAAGAGAGTGATTTAAGAATGTGTTGACAACATCATCCAGATACCAGGGAGCTACAGGAACACGGCTGAGTCTTACCATATAAGCAGCAAATGAATGGGATTCTTTGTCTAGGAGGAGAAGGAGGAAGAGGAGGAGGAGCAGCAGAAAGAGGAGGGCTGGGAGGTTGTAGGGGAAGAGAAAGAAAAATAATAATTTAAATGCTGTGACTGATGTCTTTTGCCATTCTCTTGGTCGGTTACAGTGCAAGCATCTCATTTTCCTTGTGTAAACTTCTTAGAATTTAAATATATGCGTACACACATGCATATATATTTAATCATGTGTATGTTTGATATATATATATATATATATATATGGCATATTATATGGCCTAACAATGCATGTAAAGACAGCTATATCATTTTACTCAAGGAAAGCAGCAAAAATGCATTCCAACTCTAGAGAGAAAATAAACCTGGCCCTGCTGGACTCAAATATTGGCATACCTGTACATGAGTATAAAGTGGGATGATGGAATTTTATTATTATTGTTACTGTTATTGTTATTGTTATTACTCAGTCCCAGGTATTGAACATAGGGCCTTTGCACAGAGCAACATCTCTAGCTCTTTTTTGTACTGTATTTTGGGTCAGGATTTTGCCAAGTCATTAATTTACCCAGGCTGGGGTCAAACCTGCCTCAGACTTCCAGAATGCTGAGCTTATAGACGTTTGCCACTCTGCCTGACTATGATTTGGATTTTAAAAGGTAATTTTGATCAGATGAGATTGTCTTCATTTCTCTGTATGACTAGGCAGGTACCAATACAATTGCCCCAGCATCTGGTGCTTGATTCCTATATATGAGCCCTTTCCCATTTTACAAGGCAGAAAGCAGAGTTCTCATTAACGCCCTATCTCCCTTTGGCCTAAGTCATGGGGCCATGAGTCTTTGAATTAACCTGAGTGAAGCCACAAATTGGAGACTGCAAGGACCACACTCCACAGAGCGCAGTGCCAGAGAAGCGCTCCAGCCTCAACTTCTGAGCCATCAACAGCACGAAGACAGGATGAGGGCCGGAGTGTAGCTTCTACAGTGTGGGTGACATGGACTGTGACGTCTGGACTCTGTGGTTGTGACCATAAAAGGACCGCAGGGCCTTTGTGGCACGATCAAATATCCTTTCCTGTTACAGCCCCTCTGAAGATAAAGGTTACTCAAAATCCTTTTAGTATTGCTTTGTTCTTGAATGAGGCCGATGCTTGAAACCAAACGCAGTCTTTAAAACACTCAAGCAAGATGTAACCAGACTTTTTACACATTTGGTTTGGTTCACCGGGGAAGCTATCTGGATTTGGAGTTTTCATGGTGAAGTATTGTTTAATTACTTCATGCTGTTGTTACTCATATGGTGGTCTATTTAAAATTTCTATTTCTTCTGGCAGAACTTACATCTCTGTACTGACTCTCATTTCTTCTACATTGTTGAGGTTATTTACATTAAATTGTTCACAGTATTCCCTTATTATTTTTTAAACACCAGTAGCATTTGTGTGATGTCCCCTTTGTGTATCTTCTCTTTTATCATGGTGTTCAAGCAAAGGTTTGTTAATTTTATTCAAATCAAACATTTGAATTAACTGATGTTTTCCCTTCAGTTTGTATATTTCTATTTTTATTGATTTCTGCTTCTTCTTATTTCTTTCTTTCCTTCTCCCCCTTCCCTTCCCCTCCCTCTCTCTCTCCTTCTCTTTCTTCTTCATACTGGGGATCGAACTCAGGATCTTGTGCTTGTGAGGCAGGGGCAGTGCCACTGAGCTAAATCCCTGGCTTCTTATTATTTCTTTTCTTCCACTTATCTGGGTTCATTCTGCTCTTCTTTTATTAGCTTATTAAGGTATAAAATTATGTTTCCTGATTTAGAGGTTTGTTTTTTTTTCTAAAATCATGTATTCCCCTAAAGAACTGAGCTTTAGCTGTATCTGGTGAACACGTTATACGGTGTTGCATTCTCTTCAGATTGTTTTGATTTGATTTTTTTTTTTTGATCCATGAGATTCTTACAAATATTTTCCCACAATGTTTGGGTATATTTTAGATCTTTTTAAATTATTGATTTCTATCATATTATAAATATATCTTGTGTGACACTAGTCCTTTTACATAAAGTAATGCTGTTTTAATGGTTGGACATATTGCTTAGCATTGGTGAAGTTTTTTGTGCAAATTGGAAAAAGAAATAGATTTTTGTGCACACCTGTTTAAGTGTGTCATATTTTAAGATTTGAGGATTGTATAACTATGAAACATCTCTTGTTATCGCCAATAATAGTCTTTGTACCGACATCTACTTTGTCTCATGCTAACATAGCCATGGTGGCCTCTTCATAATCAAGTTTTCATGGTATATTTTCACTATACTTTTAATTTCTTTTACATAAATACTTATTTTTGACATTCAAGAACAAGAAAAACAGATATCAAGGTAGTCTTTAAATTTCTTAACTCACATTTTTTGTACTTTCATAACTCTTTTTTTGCTAGCATACATAATTATAAATAGATATGTTTTCCTTAACACACAGAAATAACCTTTACCCAATTTTCATAATAGAGCATATTTTAAAATGGAATAATAATTCAAAATAAATGACAGGTGAAATTAAGATTTTGAAAAAGAATACTATAAAATTTAATATCCAAAGCTATCATTAGAAAAAGATATGTGAAGTATTAATTGTCCCATACACTGATCTTTACCATCTTTTAGGTCAAACACCAGAAATGCAGAAAATTCTCTCTCATTTTTGCATTTATGTTGGGTGACCCTCTAAGGGTATCTGTCCCCAGACATCCTCAAATTGGGTTTATAGGTCACATGCCCATTCATATACGATTCTTGTCTTTTTCCATTACAAATACATTGTTTATCTTGATTTTGGTTCTGCCATTCTAATTGATATTGCTGTCACACATTCAGATTTCAGATCAGTTTCTAGTCTACTCCACAAACACATGTTTAGAACATGGCAACAGCCAGGACTAAGACCCTGGTCATGTAACAGCTGTCTCTCTAACCCGCTCCTTCCTTGACTTCTGTAAATGTTTATCCTAACCTTAGGCTCTGTATGTCAGTGTTTCCTGCTCTTATTCTTGAGTTGACCTCAGTAGTAGATTCCTTAAAATCAGTAGCATAGCTATATTTATTATTAAGCTGTAATTTATGCCCAAGACTTATATTTTTCTTGTCTTCCTGGTTTCTTGCCTGAGATACATAAAATTTCCAAAATGCAGAGAAGGAACTTCCACATGAAAACATTAACCATGTATTTGCATCTTCTTCACTGTCAAATCTGATGATCTCTGGCTTTAAATTGGTATGCTAGACTGTTTACACGTAATGCAATTATTAATATGGCAGTGTTTAAATACACCATCTTCCTGTTTGTCTCATATTTCTCCCCTCTGTTCTCTGCTGCTTTTTATTTTTCTCCTACTTTTCTTTCAGTCCTTTGGGAGGTTTTGGGTATTCAACTTTATTTCTACCCAGGGCTCACGAGGTGGTCCATTGGGCTGGGGATGCAGTTTAGTGGTAGAGATCTTGACTAGCATGCATGAGGCCCTGGAATTGATTCTTCATGCAACAACAACAACAACAACAACAACCATATATTATATGCATACAGTATATACATACTGTTTATTCCACTTTTTAGTGATTGCTTATGTTTGGCCAGGTGTTTATCTTCTTACAGGATACGTTAACATACTATTTGTGCCACTTCATGGATAATACAAGGACCTTAGAATAACATCTTCCTCTTTCCCCTTCCCATTCTCCCATGCCTTTGTGCTATATTTTTAAGTTCCAGAGATACCATCAACTACACACCTATCTACATCAATATCTTTAAAAAATTCTCATCCTGGAAAACTGACTTTATGGTTACTCACTCATTTACCATTTCTGATGCTTCTCCACTCCCTTTAGAGATCTGAGTTTCAGTTTGGTCACAGCTTCCTTCTACCTAAAAGGCTTCCTTTGGTTTTTCTTGTAGCCTTTGCTGTGCTTGAAATGTTCTTCCCCATTTACTTGCAGTGCTGGCTCCCTCCCCGCTGTGTCGTTGCTCCAACGTCATGGTCTATGTGAGGTCCTACAGCCGTGTATTAATATTGCGATGTCCTGCTGTTGTGACTATGACCCTCCCTGCTTTATTTTTCTTACAGTACATTATACAAACTGACCTGCTTGATTATTTTTTGGATTTTTTTCCCCTTTGGTTTTGGTTTGTCTCCAACAGTTAGAGGGGAAAGTCCATCAGAGCAGGGAATTTTATTTCATTCGCTCTTATGCCTGTAAACTAGTGGCTGGTAGTTTTACAAAGGACATGACAGGGTTTGAAACATAAACTAGGAATTTATCTGCATGTGAGTACATAGCTAGCATGAAATTAATTAATAGTTTAGAGCAAAATTATGTGGTTCAAATTAGCATACATATTAAAATATTTTTGAAACAATGCAATATGTAATTTGGGGAAGTATTTGTATTTTTTCCTACTTCCTCTCTATCCTTCTTGTATTTTGGACTTTATTTGCATATTTAGATACATTTTGGGTTTTTCATCTGAGAAAAACCACAATACTTGAGCTTCTGTATGACTTATTTCACTTAAAATGCATCCATGTACCTAAAATGCCTGAAATTTATTTTTCTTTATGACCAAGTAGTACTCCAGTGAGCATATATAGCACTTTTTCTTTATCCATTCATCTGTTGATGGGCATATACTCTGTTTCCAAGATCTAGCTATTATAAATGTGCTGCTAATTTGTTTCATTTCTACTACTAGTTTTGTATTAACTCATTGTAAAGAAAGATTTGTGTCACTCTCTGTTTCTTTTTGTAAGAATCTTTTCTGATTTAGTTTTCTACTCTGAGTAACTACTTTGAAGGTAATACAGCATACTAACTGTGTCATTCTAGTATAATTATTATTATTAATTTATTTATTTATTTTTGATACCGGGGATCAAACTTGGGACCTTGTGCTTGCGAGGCAGGTGGCAGAACCACTGAGTGAAATCTCCTATTATTATTTTGTTATGAAATATTGTTTTATTTTTTCAGAGCTTAAATTTTTTTTCTGTGGTTCAGGCAGGTGCTCACTGGCCAGAGCCTAGTTCTGAGCCCTCCCAGGGACAGCAAAATGTCTCCAAGATGTTTTTGACACCCTACTGTGCGCTCCTCCAATAAAAATGCTTGGCAGACTAGGGAAAGCACTATGGTGGGTCCTCAAAGCCTAAAAAGGGAAAATAGATCTATCATCTGATGCAACGATACCACTCCTTGCTGTACACCCAAAGGAATTCAAGTCTGCATACTCTTGGGACACCTGCATACCCATGTTGGTTTCAGCACAATTCACAATAGCCAACATGGATGGACATCAACAGATAGGTAGATCAAGAAAATGTGGCATATATACACAGTGCAGTACTCTCCAGCCATAAAGAAGAGAAAATTTTATCATTTGCAGAAAAATGGTTGGATCTGGAGATCATCATGTTGAGTGAGATAATCCAGAGTCAGGAAGATAAATACTGATATTATTTCTAATAGGTGGAATCTAAAATAGATGACAAGAAAGTAAAAAGGAGCATGTTATTAGACCAGAAGAAGGGAATAAAGGGGAGTGGTAAGGGGTATAAAGGTGAATAACAATATATAAATATATTGAAATAAAATATTGTGTAACTAAAGGACGGGGGGTAAAGGGGGTGACAATGATAAAAACAACATAAAATACGTTATATGAAGGTACAAAAGCCAAAATGAAATCCATTAGTTTTTTTTCCCCATTAAGTTTATTGGTACATTTAAAGCAAACAATACAGTTACATTTATCATTGGGACCTTGTACCTTTACTTGATCTGTCTTGGTTCTTGTTTTTTCCCCATACCCCTGCCCTCCTTTCACCCACTTCGCCCTTCCTAATTTACAAAGACTTTGTTACCATTTGTTCCTTTTTCACGTTTTTTTCTTTTCCCTTATTTCCTTTCCCCTCCCCTTCCCAGTTCCCCTTTAGCCATTTTCTTCCTATTTATTATACCATTGGAACCTTATTTACACTTTTAGTTTTTCACACCAAAGAAACTATTCAATATTTACTCAAGGGTATCCTATTTATTTCACTTAAGAGTGTAGCCTTAATGTGCATCCATTTAGCCATAACTGTCTCTAGCTTCTCATTCTTTATGGCTGAGTAGTATTCCATTTTATAGAAAAACCACATTTTCTTTATCCAGTCTCCAACTGATGGGCAAATGGGCTGTTTGCAAGTTTTAGCTATTACAAACTGTGTTGCTATAAACATGGGTGCATAAATATCACTGTGGTATAATTTTTTTAATTCTTTTGGAAAGATACCCAGCAGAGGGATGGCTGGGTCAAATGGAACCTCTAATCCCAATTCAATGAGGTATCTCCATATTGATTTCCACAGTGGTTGCACCAGTCTGCACTTCGACCAACAATGGAGAAGGGTTCCTTTCTCCCCACAACCCAGCCAACATTGGTTATTGGTTGATTTCTTAATAGCAACCATTCTTTCTAGAGTAATGTGGAATCTCAGTGTTCTTTTCATCTGCATCTCTCGAATGACCAGTGATGTTGAACATTTTTTCATATGATTATTTGCTGCTTTTACTTCTTTGTCTGAGAAATATCTGTTTACTTCAGATGCCCATTTTTGAATCATGTCTTTGTATTTGGGGGGGGTCTGATTCTTTTGAGTTATTTATATATTCTAGATAGTAGTCCTTTGTCTGGGGAGTAGCTAGTAAAAATTTTTCCCCACATAGCACATTGTCTCTTAGCTCTGCTGGTGATTTCTCTTGCTCTGCAAAAACTTTTTAATACAATGAGATCCCAGCTGTTGATTCTTTGTGCAAGTTCTCATGCTGCTGAGGATTTGTTCATAAAGACTTCTCCTATGCCAGTATCTGAGAGTTCTACCTAATTTACTTTCCAATAAATTTAGTGTTTCTGTTTTGATATTTAGATCTTACTCCACTTGGATTTTAGTTTAGTGCATGGTGAAAGATAAGGAACTACTTTTAATCTTTGGCAAGGTGAAAGACAGCTTTTCCAACACCATTTTTTGAAGAGGCTGTCTTTCCTCCAGTGAGGATGGTTGGCTCTTTTGTCAAAGATGAGGTAGATGAATATGTCTGGTGTTTCTGCATCTTCTAATCTGTTCCATTGATCCTCAGGTCTGTTTCTTTGCTGGTACCATGGTGTTTTTATCACAGTGGCTTTGTAGAATAGTTTCAAGTTGGGAACTGTGATACCCCCTGCCATGTCTCTGTTGCCTAAAATGATATTTGCTATTCTAGGTCTCTTCTGGTTCCAAATGAATTTTTGGATTGTTTTCTCAACTTCTGTGAAATATGCTGTTGGGATGCAATCCATTAATTTGCATGACTAATAAAAAAAAAGATGGAAGGGAAAAAAGAAGATTTCTGGGCAGATTACCTTCTCCAGCCCCTGCAGGAAGAACAAGAAATCTTAAAGAGGAAATAACTTCTTCACCAGGGAGATAGCTTCATAAACCTACTAGGCACCACCTGACTTCTGGCATCTGCCTCCTCCTCAGGCTCTAGTCACCCTTCTCTGTCTGCTCAGCAGGACATCCTCTGATTTAAGGTTAGGCAATGGAGCACTCCTGCCAGAAGCTCTTGATATAATCAAAATCAGGTTCCTGTGGACTCACACAGCTTTAGGATGTGGGAGAAAGTACTTTGCCCAGCTTGGTCTGGAAGCTTTTCCTTTGCTTGATGAAACAATGCTGCATTTAGCTTAAATCCAGAGTCTTGGGTAGGTTCCCACCTTGTAGGTACCAAACAACTCCCTGGAACTTCTCCCTTCTCCTCCTTCCCTCCTGACATTCTTCACTTATTCCTTGTCCAGTAAACAAGGTCTTGGTAACAAATAAACATGATTTATGAAAACAAATCTTCCCCCAAATCTGCTTGGAGAAGCAGTGTCACATGGCTGTAAGCAATGATGAAAGACCTCTATTAACAGGGCCCACATCTGCACAGGGCAGGAGGCAACTTGAGTCTCTGCCAGTCTCTACCTCACAGAGAGTATGCACGAGACTGATAATGAAACTGTGGCAGATCTTGACTTCACCCTTCCTGGTGCAGAGCTTCCTGTCCCGTGCACTCTCCCAAGCATGGGGAGAGATGGGCTGTTTCCATTCAGACGTTGCAGAAGGGGAGATGCAAACCCTGAAGAGTAAGTAATTTATCCAAAGACGTAGAGCTGATGCTTGGGAGAGCTGGGGCACCGGCAGTAGGTCAAGAAAGCAATGATGGTTAATAGGGTCACATAGAAGAACAAACCACATAGAGAAAGATTCAGAACAAAACCTGGCCTGATGCACCTGGTTGGGGTGTCCCCATACACCCAGTTGCCCAGATTATTGTTAATTTTCTGGCTATGCTTCTTCTATATGGACACCACCTGTCCACCACCCAGGTCAACCAACAGACACAGTAATTGGGAAATATTTGAGGTGCGGTGGGGCTAGAAGAGAGGCAGCACCCCAGTGAGCCCCAGTACGAAAGAAAGTGTGTAACACCACCAAGGCTCTGGTCACAACTGGCCCCACACCATGGTGGGGGCTCCTGAAGGGCAGAATCTGCTAAGATACTAATCAGAGCTCTTTCTCTCGTAAACAAGTGTGAACTAGACCAAGCGTCAGGGAGGGATTAAAACATCAGCCAATGTGACTGCTTGTACAACTGCACTTGTTCAAAAACCAGCAGTCTTCCTATCTGCCTCCATCTAGACCCAGGCCATGTATCCATCCATCTGTAGCAGAGCCCAGATGCTTTGCACCCATTGATCCCAAGGACAGAGACAGAGGCAGGTCTTGGACCTGCTGATGAAGGTGTACCTGCCACATGGAAGCAGGAACCAAGAGCAACTGCCTTCTAGCCACCAAAGAGCAAATTAGGGAAGGCCACAGGGCACATCAAACCTCCCACAACTTCACCCACCCAGGGACCTCTGCAGAAAGCTCCCACCCTGCCCAGTGATTATATCCCCTTTCTTCTCTCAGATCAAAAGGAAAGAAGGAAAAGATGAAAGGTGGGAGAGATTTCCCCAATACTTTCAGGGCAGAAGTCCCCATTTCCTGTGGTTTTAATATTTATGTTTCTCCCAGTACGTGTTGAAATTCTACCTTGGGGGATGATGTTAAGAGAAGGGGCCTGTGGGAGATGATTAGATGATTCAGTGCAACCTTTAAGAACGGGATTAGAGCTCGTATAAAAGGTGCCATAGGAAGACCACTTGCACCTCCCACCAGGCGAAGACACAGTAAGAAGGTGACATCTATGAGCTAGAAACTTGGTCCTCCCCAAACATCAACTCTGCCAGCCTCTTCATCTTGGACTTCCCGTCTTGGATTCCTGGAGGAATAAACGTCTGTTGCTTATCCAGTGTTGAGTTTAAAATATTTTGTTCAGCAGCTGCAGTGGATTGAACTCCTGCTCCTTTGCCCGCAAGTGGCGCAGAGAATATGAAATGATGCTTTTCAGTGGTAGATTTAATCACTGACCTACATCAAACTTTCCCTGTTGCAGCCTCATCATGGGTGGCGTTTGCTTCTCTGAAACCGGCTCCATGATTTACTTTTAGCCAATGGTAAATGGGTGGAAGTGACCATCTGCCAGTTTTGAGAGGGGACCTTCTGCAGCACATGTTTCTACTGATTTCCATGTGCCTCTGCTATCACTACAAGGAAAACATGCTGGTTAGCTTTCTGATCCAAAAAGCATGAGAGACATGTGTAAAGCTCCATGCTGGCCACCCGAATGCCCTCAGCTTGAAAGAGAGCTGCCCAGCCAAACATTTGCTAGGCTGGTCCAACCCCAAGCAACTCACAGGCACAGAGTGATAATGCAGGAATGTTGCTCACCTCCTTGAGTTGGGGAGTTGACCCTTGTATCTATTAATTCTCCTCAAATAGAGTAGGTGGTTCTTATGTGTTTGTTGTTTGAATTAGTGAATAAAATAGTCTTTTTTGTGTGTGATACTCGGGGTTGAAACCAAGGCTTTCACACTGAGTTAAATCCTCAGCCTTTGTAATTGTTTAAAAATCTGAGATATGGTTTCACCAAGTTGCCAAGTTGTTCAGGCTGGGCACAAACCTGTGCTCCTCTTGCCTTTGCCTCCCAGGGTGCTAGGACTGCAAGTCTGTACCACCATACTCTGCTAATAGTCTCCATTTCTATCTAGCTCATCATGATGTCTCCTATGTAGCTGGCATACACTGCTGTATTCGTTTGTATGATTTTGGACGAAAAAAAAAAAAATTTAAAACAAGGCCAGAAAATGCTTTCTGTTGCTATGGGTCATTAAGCCTTTGAAGACCTGGGAGTCACGGCCTGCATCACCTGGCCACCTTCGGGATCTCCTGGAGGCTACAGCAGGATCCAGCCCACAGCAGGGACATAAGAAAGCCAGCACCCTTTGCCATCTATCGGACTCTGGTGGAAAGGAACGCTGCAACACCGTCAGCCCCTCACGAGGGTTCCATGCGGATTCCACATGCGTGACCATCTCTTCTCGTCAGCCAGAGGCTACCGATGTGGAAACAGAGCCTGCTTCCCTCCTATTTTCCGGAAGAATTTTTCCAGCACGTCTGAGGGAACACATGCCTTCCCAGACTGGCCTGATGCTCCTCCCAGGAGCAGCGTTCCGGAAGGTGGACCATCAGGTGGAAGAAGTACTCTTCGGAGAGCCGCCTTCCCGAGGGAATGGTGACAGCTTGAGCTTGACGGGAGTCCTGTTGTATTCCGAGGTGTGAACGGAAGGCATGAACTGTGCATATGCTGTACCATACAGTTTTGCCTACAAATGCGTGCAGCTTCATTGTAGCTGTGAATGCTCTGTTCCTCTCCTCTTCACCCTTGAAGATTTGCGAACACACAGGACTGAGCTGCAGGAGGCATAGCATTTCCCACATGGTAGGCAAAGGAGGATGTGGGTCTGATGGTTCTACCCACTGGGGTGATGCGCAGGTGTTAGGGAATCTCAGGGCTTGCAGCCAAGCAGCCCATCCATCTATGCCTTTGCACCATGACAATATCAAGATTTGGGGTTTCATTAAAGGATTTTATTGATCGTTTATAAAGGCAAAATTCCTCCTGAAGGACGTAGACATGAAAGATATCCAATAGCAACCTACACATACTGAGGCACCATCGCTTGCACAAAAGGAAACACAACATTTACGGAGCATACCCTACACGGTTTTAAGACTACTCTTAGGTAGGCTTAAAGACCCCAGCCTAAAACCCACCGACATGCTGTCTTTGCCAGCTAGGACAAGAGGGACTTGAGGGTTCCTTTCAGACTTTGACAGAAGAGGAAAGCAGAAAGAGGGAGAAGAAGAGAGAAGAGGAGGAGCGGGGAGTGGGGAGAGGAGGAGGAGAATGCCTTGTCAAAATCTTTAGTGTTCAAACTAATTCTGTTGTCTTGGATTTGGTGAGCTGGGTAATATTCCACACACGGCTCCTAAATGAATTATTAAATGTCAACTCGAGATGGCTTAACTAAACTACCCAATTTAATAACCAAAAGTATCTAAGGTAAAAACAACAATTTTACAGGTGAATGTAGCATTGTCAAGTCAAACCATTATAGACAAGCTTTGGGGGTTTTCATATAATCTTCCTCTACCTCTCATCCCCTGTCATTAAATACCCACTCTGAAGAAGGTGTTTCATTTCAATAAAGATCATCCCTTCTGTGCTGGCTACAGTATTTAGATCAAGCCAGCAAGCCTTTTTTTTTTCTTCCTAAAATACAAAGCTAAACAAGATCTCAGTCACAACCACCAAATCTTTATTCATGCATTCCTTGTGCTACTTCTGAATATTAATAAAAATTAATAATTAATTTTGCCTTTGGCATTGCAAGATATACTAGTTTTAATTAGTGTACTGTACTCCTATACAATTAAAAAATAATTGATGTCCACGTTTATTGGCGGTGTCTGTGATCTTCTTTTCTGTTGTTGTCAACAAATGCCTTAGAAAACAAGTTCAAGAATGTTGTGCTGTCCACTTGATTTAGACACCCAAAGCAACAGGCAAATCTTTCATGATGAAACAGAACAGTTTTCTGTTTAAATTATACACAAGTATATTAACTAGAAAGAGAAAATTAAAAGCTGATGGCTACAAGGAATAATGGAAAGTCTATAAAAATGTTTTATCTATCAACAAATTTGCCTGGAAAATATCAATGGTTGGCACCATCTCTGAGCTGAAACGTGGAGAGGCCATCTTGGATTTGTTATGTCAATTCTATCAAGCATTTAATTCCAATGTCCTCCTTAATCAGCTTTAGTTATTTAAATTCAGCATATCATGTTACCGTTCTACTACATCATTTTAATTGTGCCATGAACTACTTTATTATAGAATGCTGAAGTATCTCCCTGTGTCTCCCTCTTCCTCTTTCTTTCTTAACGATGCAGACTGGAGAACTCAAGAGAGAGAATGCCTATGGTTAAAGGGGGGAGAGAATAGCTTCCTTTGAAAATATTTGTATTAAGAATCTTGAATAGAGAAAGAGTGATGGCTGTTTTAGAGGGGAATAATTCAAATCCCACCATGCATGTGTTTCTCTGTTTTATTTCTTAGAACCAAGAGTCTTATTTTTAATAAATCTCTATTGAATGATCACAAATATATGTGTAATACCAAGATGTGAAATGCCAAGATGAAAGAGACTTACTAAAACCAAGAGCAAAGAGGGGGCGGCCCATAAGAGTTCTGGTTTTCACTCTTTCCCTTGACTCACTGGTTAGTGAATTTTTTAAAACACAAAATCACAAACTGATATAAATGATTCTTTTGTCACATAAGTGATCTTAATAGCTATTTTAATTTTAAAATTCACTATGCCAAAGTATCTGTTCCTTAAAAAATAGAAACAAAATATAATCCTTGGCTTGTTTTCCATAAGAGTATTTCCTTCACGGACTTGCCACAGTATGTAATTATCTTGATCACATGTCTATTTACTTGTTTGTAATCCATTTCTCCTATGAGAACCCAGTTACCCTGAGAAAAGGTACTTTATGGTTTCACCCACAGCTGCATTCACATTGCCTAGCATGATGTCTAGCACAGAATTGACATTCAGCCAGCATCTGTGAAGAAGTTTTTGAAATTCTCGCTCAAAGTGTGTTTTTTTTTCTTCCTTGAGCTTTTAAATTTTTCTTTCTCATGCTGATTAAAATGGGAATGGATACAAACTATGGCATAGTCCTTAGCGGTCTATTACTCAGCAGTAAAGAATAAACTGTTAATATACATAGTACTGTGAAACAATAGGTCGTGAAATATAAACTAGTTTCAAAAGACTGTTCCCCGCATCTGGGGTTCCAGAATAGGGAAGACCATCTTGTGGTGTAGGAAAACAGAACTTCTGTTCTGATTTCTCTGGCCTCTGGAGGGGATTCCCTCACAAGAGCCTTGAAGGCATTTCTCTGGGGGTATGAAAATATCCCAGCTCTTGGTTGGACAGGTCATTACTTGGATGTATACATATTTCAAAACTCATCAAACTCTGCACTTAAAAGCTGTGCACTGATGGTATGGAAATTATGCCTTAACTTAGAAAAAAATCTTAGTAATACACATTTCTTTTTCTAGTCCATTGGCAAGCAATGAAGGAAATTCAGAAAATGTATACAGTTGAGAGGCTCTGGAATTCCTCTTCTCACATCACCACCTCCCTCGCCAGGCCTCTACCCAATGCTACCAGGCAGCAGAACTGACAGATACTACAATTTCTCCCACTGCATTTCCCTTCCTGGCCTCCCCTTGACCCAGGGGACGTGGTGTGCATCTCCCTGGCCTTTGGGGCAGGTAATGATAGCAGGGGTTTCTTCATCACGAGCCTGCCATTTGGGATGCAGAAAGTGCCTCCACCAGAAGCTGTGAATAACACTCTTAACAGTCCATGCAAATGCTGTGGTCTGTGTCTGCATGCCCAGCTGGTCTGCTGATCAATTTTTACTTCTCAAATTGGGTCAGTGAAAAAGGAAGAAGCTTTCTGTCCCTGCAGTCTACATTCTCAACGCGATCTCAATCCGGGGAACACTGGGAAAACTTGAAATTCCAAGACTAGTCTTTAGCTTCCCTGGCACTACCTTTCAGAAAGACCAGTTGACCTACTTTTTTAAGGCTTCTTTCTAATTAAAAGGCCCAAATTTCTGGGTGTTAATTTAAGATTATTTTGAGAATTAAAATGCTATGCTTCCCTCAGAGACCAAGTCCAGGGGTGAAAAACATTTCTCTTCTAATCAGCAATTGACCACCTCTGAAGGGTTTGTGATCCAAGGAGTCATTATGCAGTTTCCTGGCACCTGCAAGATAAACAAAGATGAGTGAAAGAACGTCCCAAGACTGTGTCCTGAGAGGGGATGGACTGTGGATGGAGGAGGGGAGGGTTTGGAAATTTTCTCTTGGATTGTAAAGGATTTCTCCCTTTCAATCTACTCAAGAGATGCTACTTCTTTCATCTTGACTTTGTGTTCCTATTTTCCTTTATTCATAGGAGATTAGTGCATATCTGATCAATGGGGCTGAGGATCCCAGCTTGCTTGCTTCCTACTCCCTCGTCATTGGTTGGCCATTAGGGTGCCTAGGAACTGTGGGTGTGTCCACACTGTACCAAATGGTCGAAGATCTCCAAAGTGAATTTGTACACTTAACCTGAAAATTCTGGCTTTCTTAGAGCCATCCCTTCAACAATTTTTTGTTTTACATTCTTCACGTTCACCTAGGACAGCCTAGGTCATGTTGAAAAGATGTGGAAAGGCAAAATACATCATTTCCTGGGCAGCACAAGTGTCTGAGGGCGACTTATCTCGCTGCATGCAGCGTATGGGCAGAACCAAAGGTGGTGAGAGGCCATGCCAGGCTACAGGAAGAAGGTGACATGAAGAGCTGGGGTGATAAGACAGAGCATCTTAGAGGAGCAGAGCTCAGGATGCATCTTCGAGGCGAGGGCGATGCCTGATGAGGGAGGAGGTCCTGGGCATCACAAGCAAAGGGATTGTAGTCTCATACAAGAGTCGGAACTATTTTGCCAAAAGCAGTTTTACTCCCACCCTAGAGCTAGTGACACACTGTGCACTCAAAAGCTTGCTGTAGTCAGGACAGACCGACAAAAGGGACAAATTCAATGCTATGGATGGCAATGTCACTGCATGGATACGAGAAAAAATCCAGAGGTCCTGGTTTGAAGTCAAGGTCTACCAAACACACTTCCTCTCTGTGCCTCATTTGTTAAGTGGGGCCCATGTGAACTAAGGAAACTGTCATTAAGGTTAATGAGGCATCTTGCATCCTGTCCCTGACATGTTGAAAGGGCTCAATACATGGCCGCTATTATTTCGAGGTTAGAACCAAAAGAAAAGAATATTTACCTGAGATAAGGGACCATAAAAAGCTGACTTTTACAGCATAAGAAACAAGCAAAAAAAAAAAATCACAGGATTATGCAATCTGGTCCTCCCCAGGGTCCTCACCTACCCCGTCATGGCTGAGCCCTGAGCCCAGCAGGCCATGGCTCCCAGGCAAGGCCTTATGCCAAACCCTGGCCCTCATTTGTCATTTCTCAGCATTTATGACATCTGCTGAGCTCATTTTAGCAAAAAAATTAAAAAAAAAAGAAAAATAAAAACACATCTTTAAAGAAGTTTCTGTTTCGAGATGGACAGCGAGACAGGTGTCCCAAGTACAAGGGCACTCTGAAACACAGTGCCACATGTGGTTGTGTGCATGATAGGGAGGAAGAGGTGGCTTTCTAAGCTTTGTACCCAGAGCACTCACACCATGCTGAGATCTTGAATTCCGTCTTAGTGACTTTCCTTGTTCCTGGGACAGAATGCCCAACATTCACAACCTAAAGGAAGAGAGGTTTATATTGGTTCCTTCCTGGCTCCAAGGAAGGGAGGGTATGGGGGATAGGTCTGGGAGGAAAAAAGCTGCTCCTATCATGGTGGTCAGGAAGCAAGAGAGAAGGAAGGAGCCGGGGAGGACAATATGTCCTTCTAGGTCATGTCCCCGGCATCCTGCCTCTTCCGACTAGGCCATGACTCCCATCAGCACATTTAGTTGGATTCTTCAGTGAACAGATCCTCTCATGAATATAACACCCCCATGACCCAATCACCTACCAAAAGCCCAGTCTCTGGACACATGAGTCTTTTGGGGGACTTTCCAGGTCCAAGCCACAACAGCCCCTCTCTGCTCCAAGTGCACCTATGCCTTCCAAGGCAAGAAAAACTGATACCTGGTGTCCAATAATAAACTGAGCCTGATCAGGAGTGAGAACTATGAAGCAGTGGCCCCAAGGATCCACTGAGAAGCTCAGGCAGGAGCAGTAGGTGAAATGCACTGACCATACATGTACTAGACACTTACACACATATTGTCACATCAAGTTCTCAGTCCTCTGCTATGAGGCAGGGACTGTTATTTGCTTAATCACACCTCATACCATTGGACTATAAGCTCTGAGAGGCCAAGGACTAGGTGGATCTTGGTCCTTACTACATCTCTGCCCATGACACAGTGCCTGGCATATAGCTAGTGTCCAATAAATAGTAAAGGGAAAAAAGAAGCAGTCATATTGAATAAGTACAAATGCTTAGCCCTCTGTTGGGTCCAAAAGCTTTCATACCCACTCTAGTTTTTGTCCTCAATAGGCTCTTAGCAAAGCTCCTTCCTCCTGCATCCTCATAGTCTTTTGTGCTATCTCTGCTGTCACTTCCCATCTGGAACTGTCCTTTTTGATAAACCCAGAGCTACTGGGGGAAAGGAGTTTGCTTTGCATCCCCTGAACCCTACAGTGGGTGACATTAATAGCTATCTGTGAATGATGGTGTCAAGATTACTCTGATCATTGTCCACCGCCACCTGCTAACAGGCTTCAATCCTGATTTGCTGCCACTATCATGACGGACCTGAATTATGTTTGCTGAGCTGTCTCTTAATGGGGCCTTTTGAGAAGGCCACCAGCCATCCGTCAATCCGAAGGACTTCATTCTGTCAACGGTGCACCCTTAGGTGAGGGGAGACAGGGGCCTCTCAGCCCTTTTCTCTTTTGTCCTGACTGCTCTCTGACAAAGCCCACTTCAGACCCTTCCTTGGCCTACATGGAGAGAGATCGAGATCAGAGCAGGCAGCACCAGCCCAGAAGGGGACTGAATATTGTGTGCGCTTGACTTTTTGTGCAACTGGCTAATGTGACATGTCTAACTATACAAATGGAAGTTTTATGGTGATAAGATCAGTAGTTACTGAGATATTTATGTGACAAGCTGACAGATATAAAACTACAAAGCTTGCTTTTATGCCTCCCATCCTTTCAGAGAAAAAAATAAATACTAGGATGATGGGTCACTTTGAAGAGAATTTATGATCTAAATTACCTAATACCTGGTGAACTTCTAATATGCAAGATGAAGTCTCTTCATGCTATTAAAAAGATAAACTTCATTTTCCAAGACTGAAGCAAATGGATTTATCCTGAAGAGGAATTCAAAGATCTTGTCTTCCTCTGCCTCATATTAAAAAAAAAAATCCCAAGACCTGCCAAGGAGGAAGGGGCAGCCACCTACCTGCCTGAGCAGCACACACATCTCCCCAGCTGGGGCTCAGGGTGTCCCCACCTTGTCATGAAACACGAGTCCGTCCTGCAGAGGAAAACTGTGCATCCAAAATGAGTGTGTGTTGAGCGTCCCAGTGGTAAAAAGCAGCACTATTCCCTTGTCACGGCAGAGTGCACATCAACCTGAAAAAAGAGCAGAGGACACTTTAGGATAAGTTGTGGGTAATGGGACAGTGGCCACTGCCTGCATCTCCTCAGTCCAGGTGACAACTGAGAATACAGCATCTCACCTGGGGGTCTGGGGTCAGCCTTTCTCTCCACGCCTGGTTGGTACCACTTCTCCTGCTCAGATGGAAGTGAAAGCTGGGGCCTGGCTGATACTAGTGCGGTCTGAGATTAGGCACTGTCTACTGTCTGACAACTTGACCTTTCTTGATGGCTCAGATGTCCCTTTTACCTACTTCTAGGGAGCACAGCCAATCCCTGGGGCCCACGGGTGCATCTTTTCTTTTTTGGCAGTACTTGGGATTGAATCCAGGACCTTTACACTAAGCTACACCCCCAGGCCTTTTTATCTTGCTAAGATACTGAATTTCCCAAGGTGGGCTTCAACTTGTGATCCTCTTGCCTTGGTCTCCCAGAGAACTGAGATTACAGACCAGTGTCACCATGCCCACTTCCTTTCATGTTCACAGCTGCTCTGCAAGCGGAGATAGCATTGTTTCCACATCTTAAAGAGAGTCAGACCCCAGGATGGGGGAAAGACCCCCAGCCTGCCCTACCTCTGGGTAGCTGCAGAGACTGCAGGAAGCCACATGCCTGGAGCCATTACCTGTGGGCTCCCATCTTCCTTGCTCAAAGTTATGATGTCAAGGTGGGGCTGATGTCTAAAACTTGCCCCCCTGGATCCAGAACCTCAAAGCCTGGTTGTCTGGGGAAAGGGATAGGTCAGGGATAAGCAAGGCTGCAAGAGTTCATTTCTCTACTTGTGGTTGTTCCCTTACGATGGCTTCTGGGAACCATGGAGTGACAGTGAGGTAGGCTTCTTTCCGGATGGAGAAGGAACTCCAGAGAAGAGGAGGGCCACACGAGAGGTAAGAGAAGAAAAATTAAAGCCTAAGGTCCTTCAAAACACAGGCTGACTTTCCAGTCTGCTTCTTTCTTCCTTCTCTTTATTTTGCATTTAACTTGCTTGGCCTCCTGCCTCTGCCAAGAGGTTGTCATATTTTGGTTATTTTAGGGGTGTTTGTAGGGCACTGACCTTTTCCTTCAGTGTCTGTGTCTCTGAGGAGACCAGGGAGCCTGGGTGTGAATGCATGTGTAAATCTTTGAGAGTGTGTGCAAGTGTGAGCTGCGTATCAAATCCAAATTAAACTCTTTTACTGTATTTTATCAGATCGATCTTCTGCATACTCTTCAGCATTGTCTCATTTAAATAAAACTTCCATTTGTAACAATCCTATAAATAGAAAGCTGTATTGATCAGGGCCCCACCAGCAGCCTGCACTTTGGTTATCACTGAAGCCTGACCGGTTAATGTGAGGGCTACAATTTATTATGCGGCAAGATACAATGCAAGGGCCATGCCATTTAGATCTCTAAACAGAAACGTGCTTAGCTCTGGCAAGCAAGTTCAGTGAGGCCCCTCCTCATGACCACAATTCACTTGTGATTTTCCATTTTAAAACTTAGGTGCTCAGTGGGGTTGGCCTTGATGGAGACACCTTTGTGGTAGCCTGAGTAGGATCAGTCGGTCCTTTAAGAGCAGTGAAAGGATTAAAAAGTTGGCTTTTCTCTCTTTGAGGTCACACTGGGTAAATGCAGGGTAGGGAGGGGGTCCTGGGTGTGTCTTGTGCAGCAGTAACCATTTTGAAACATCAGCATTATTGGCATTTACTGTATGACTACGGCGTACAGGGCACCATTATCTGTGACTGGAATTTATTTCCATCAGAAGCTCTAGACCTAGAATATGCATTCCTCACTTTGTTAGTGGTTCTGACACTAACCATTGTTATGACCATTCTGCTGGCCACCATGGAAGCTGCCGGTAATACCAACCTCTGCTGCCCAGGGATTTATAATCAACTGGGTTTCCCCAAATTCATGGACACTAGGAATTGAGATGCTGAGTTGCTAATAGGTCACACTCACATGTATGCGTTAGAGGAGTTTGGCTCAAGAGCCCTCTCTGATTCATTGGAAGAAATTCACCTCCCTTCTAGCTCTGTTCCTACCTCTGCTGAGATTTTCTACTGAGATTTCTGGAGCTAGAATTCATCTTGGGTGCTCGGATAGACATGACTGTGGATACTGGATACCATCACCAAGATTATCAAAGCTAGATGAGCAGGAAATTCCTTTCCACCACAATGCCCAAGGGCTCTCCTTACCCAAAAGTCAGTAAAGCTGAGCTTTTGCTCCTGACCCAGCAGGACTGCTGACCTTCTGTGGCTTTTCTGTCAGCAGTGGACTTTTCACATCCACATGGCACAAGAGGTCTAGGTGATGATTTTCCTTGGCTTTTGCTCTTGGCATGACTGTTCTCTCCTTGTGTCTTTGGCTTTGGATTTCTATTGGCAGTAAAGAATGGGGTGAATGTTTTAAGGTGCCAGTCTGGGCCTTCTCTACCACTGGCACCTGTTTCCCACTGTTTCTCCTCTGAACAGGACTGATGGGTGTCTCTGTAAACATGGGAGTGAGGGTTTGTCAACTTATTGGATCACTTTAGATCAGATGGAAAAGGATTTGTCATCAGACCTGGGAACTGGGAATGCCGCCCTAAGCCCATGCCTCGTTAGCATCCTATAGAAGTTCAGGGCTCCCAGGAAGCAGAGCAGTACCCTCACTGTGATTTTCCTGGGTAAGTACTAGGTCCAGGTGCCAGCCTATAGGGAAGGGAGAGTTTGGGAAGCTCTCTGTCCCAACTGGGTTTTCATCTGGGACACCTGCTCTTAGTCCCCTTGTAGCTTCAAATGGTGGTTTCTTTGATTCATTTGAATTGAATTGAACTCCCAAGAATCTTGAAGTATTCACCTTTGAGGCTCTTCCCTCCACTACTCTCCTTTGAGTTTCACTTCCTCCTTAAAGTGTTTCCTATACATTTTGGGAACTTGAGAGCAATAGAGACAGGTCCCTGTCTGGCATGTGGAATCCCAAACTCTACAGTGCAAGGTTGGAAAAGCACAGGGTCTCCTTCATTCTAAGGGGAAGTCAGTAGATGACACCCACTCAGCAAAGGAGTCACACATGCAGCATCTCCCAGGCTGGATCCGCACACCCAGACCACCCATAAAGCATCACCAGCATCACCACCTTCCACAGAAGCATGTGTCCCTTCCCATGGAGCATCCAAAACACAAAGGCTTCCTTCATGGCCACAAGGACATGAGCTTGGGAGAGATGAGAGAGTCTCCTTTGCCTCTTGGGAAGAGAGGTAAGCCCACATCATTTGCCTAGAATCTGTCTGCGGTGTAATTAGCAGGTGACTTCCTTCTGAGCAAACCCCCTTCCCTGCCATTTCCCCCAGAACCCAACATGAGAGTCACATCAGGACACAATCATCCAGTTCCCAAAATCAGATTATCCTGCTATAAATCACACCATGAACCAGGCATTACTATGGTACGTAGTTGAACTCCATCAAGCCCCACTCATTTCTCCTTTGGTGTATGTAGTTCCTCCAGCCAGTGATGAAATGTATGTTTCCATGTCTTTCCTTCAAGACTGACTCCTAACTGCTAGTACACACACACACACACACACACACACACACACACACACACAACCATAAACAGGAGAATATATTATATACATACACAGATACATACAAATTACTACAAGTATCAGTTTGTACATATGTACACACACACACACAAAACTGAGAAATACATGTCAACATCTTTTTATGTGCACAGCACCATCTAACACAGGTTCTAAAAAAATAAACACTGCCACATTTCTCCCAAGCATCCAGGAGGCCTGGGAGAAAGAAAGTAGGTTGAACATTAAGCCTAAAGCACGGGGATACCTGGGCTTCTCTGAGAACAAAGAATGAAATGTGGGTGGGTCTTGCTCTACATCTAAGTAATTTACAGGCTCATTTGGGTAGGTGGTTGCCCTGGGAAAAAGAAGTTATATAGCACAAGTAATCACATATCCTTTTCAATTACTCATAGGAAGAAATTTTTGTTTGGATTTTTTGTTTGTTGGGTTTGGTGGTTTTTGTTTGTTTTTGTTTTGGTACAGGGGATCAAACTCTTTGTTTCTTTGGTTTTTGTCGACATTTGTTTTATCTGTCATTTCCATGGAAGTAAAAAATCTCGCTGGCCAGGGTTTCTGCCTGATACTTGGCATGGGAAGACCCATACCAAAGTGAAAACTTCATTTACAGTACATGATGTTCTCTCTCTCTCGTTAAGTATGGTGGTGACTTGCTTATGTGTTACGCTGTAAAGCAGGTCTTCATAAAGTCTTTTTTTACTGTTAAATTTTAATAACTTGGGTTATAGGTAGGATAGAAACAATATCTAAGTGGCATTTAAAAGCAAATCTATTAAATTTTAGGGTAACTGTGTTACATGGTTGGAAACATTATCATTTAGATCCTGCAGGGGGAAATGACCATCATATGAGAGAAGGAAAATTGTGTACTTTGGAAAACACAATCCAAGTCTAATATCATCTGTGAGAAGGAAATTCTCTGCTCATTACCAGGAAGATTGTTTTTATCTTACCTATAACTAAAGTTATTAAAGTTTGAGAACTGTAAAATGCTTAATGAGAAACTGCAGAATAAATGATAACAGCTAAGACCTGAGTTGGTATTTGCTGATGATTAACTTCAAATCTCCTTTGTAAGATAGCACCCTGGCTTACACAGTGTACCCCCCCCACCCCGTGAGTGTACAATAGTTAAAAGAGGCAGTAAAATATTTAGTAGGTAACCATGGAAACAACAATGCTATGGGGGTGCATTTCTAGTTGGAGTCAAGGGTAAAGTTGATATTTCAGCCAAAATTGGAAGCAATTTGCTTCCCCCTTATTCCAATTTCCTTCTCCCATTTCCTTCATATAGTCAGACCAGGGTGCTATTGCTGAATAGAGTGGCAGCCACTTGCCCACGGCAGAAGTCCCAGGAGGACTGTTGCAGCGGGAAGGAGTGGACCACTGCAAACACAACTTATAACAGATCACTCTAAGCTGTGGTCATCTGCAGACTGGGTGGTTATGTAAGGATATGTTGCCCCTCTGATTCCTTAGCAGAGCAACAGTGGAGCTGCTAACTGATTCTTCTGTTCTTGGCTCAGGCTTTGTTATTCAGGCCTCTGTTTTGTGAGACCACGAATGGCACAGTCCATATACCACTAAATGGAACAAATCACATTCTAGTAAGAAGACATCTATTATCTATTTAGGGCTCCACTTTAAAGAACCTCTTAAACATTGCTGTAGATTGGTTAGACTTACTTGAGGAACTTATAAAAATACCAATGTCCTAAGTTCACATGCCAAGATTGTAATTTTATTAATTTAGAAGGAGGGTGATATTTCAGTTGTTTCCAAAGCTCCCAATGCTGCAACAAACACTATGGGTAGGAAACATGGACTTGGAGTAGTGGTTTCCAATCTTGGCTGCAAACAGGAATCATCATAAGAATTTTGAAACTCCCAATCCCTGGTTACTATCTCCAAGAATTCTATGATGATTGTTTTCAGTTACAATCTGGCCAGAGGGATCATTAGACCTCCTTGGGTGTGTTAAATATGTGATGGAGACTGAGAGCCATGCCTGCTTTGGAGGGTGGTTCCAGAACTAGCTCAACAGTTGGGGAATAGGGCAGAAGGGGATTCTTTGTCTCTTGAAAAAGCCCAGAGAGGTGCTGCAATGGCAGAAGGGAAGTATCAGCTGATTCAAAATGGGTACATGAACTCAAAGTTTCTTTGGACCCCGATGTGACACACAGGGAGGGAGGTGGTTTGCCATACACTCAGAAAGAAAACAAAAGTGCTAGAAGGTTCATATAGCCCTATTGTGTTTCCCAAAAATCCCAAAGTGAAAAACCGCAGCAGATGAGGGCTCTCTGCATTCCCAAGGGGCCCGGAAGACAGAAGGTTTTGATGGGGACTTGAGGGGAGGGAAAGCTAAGAAAGACAAGTTGTGACCAGCAGTTAAGGGTCTACTATGAAGGACATGATACATTTTAAAGAATTTTGGGCACAGGTGGGGAGTGTAAGGAGGATGTTTTAAGGAAAATTAATTTAGGGAGGAGATAGTAGAATGGAGAGAGGCTGGCTATGAGCAGTTTTAAGAATCTAAGGAAGATGTGAAGGTCTCATCTTTATCTCCTGAAGACCAAGAACATACCCTGAGGATCTCTAACCTCCCCCTCTCTCACTTGGCATGAAGGACATAATTCTTCTCAAAGGCACTAGGAACTCCAGGTGCCAAACTGCTAAATGCAAGTGTGAGTGGGGCTGCTGGAGAAGACCGTAGACATACATGTGTCAACAGTTCAAGTAACAAAACCCAACGTCAGCCAGATAAGACATCTTTCTGAGTGATTTCTGAGCTCTAATTTAGAGGGTATGCACTGGGCTAAGTGACTCCATTTCTCTCACGGCCCCACCCTACTCTTCTACACCAACCCCTACTCTGTGAGTTCCTCCATCTCGCTCTCTGCACATAAAGAGTGGAATGGGAGAAAACCTGGCTAAAATGATGGTAGTTTGAGGACAAGGAGCCAGGAAAGGTCTCTTGGCTTTGGTTGGACAGGGCAGGTACCAGCTGGCTCGGTATCAGCCTGAGGAGACAATCCTGCATCCCTCTAGAAGGCAGGAAGTGCACACTCTCACCACCTGCCACCCACAACCACTCCACGGTCCCCCTTTTGCTGTGTTACGAGCATACAATTGTCCACAGCCCGGAGCTTGATTGGGGGCAGGGGAAAGAAATGGCTTTATTAGCAAACTGCTAAAGATTGACTTACGTCACTTTCCTTTAATTATGTAAGAATGTTGTACAAATCATTAGGTAAAAATTTGATGTAACTCTTCTTTCAATTAAACATGATGATGGAGGCAAAGTCGGTATTAGTGTGCAAATTCCCCGGGAGAGCATCCTCTCTGCAGACTGGAATGTCTATTAGCTTTCCGCCAAAATAAAGGTCACCAGACAGAAGCCTCCCCCATCCAACTCTTACTTCCTTGAACATGCAGTGTAATCAGGCAAGATGTGTCACACTGAGGAAACCAATGGTGCAATTATATTGAATATTCCCAGCACATCGCGACATGGTCCCCTACTCTCCCACGATGCTCAGAATGTCAAAGAGCCTAGGGCTTGGCTCGGGGGAGAGAGGGATGGGGTCTGATTCCAAAGGCTTCTGCTCATGTAGTTTATCTTTCCTATTGTCTTGATTTAAGGAATAGGCAATAATCCCAGGGCCTGACCAGAATCACTGAGTATCAGAATCTTCTAGTGAGGGCTCTAATCTGCTAAGAACCTATGAAAAGTATGAATCTCTGTCTGGAGAAATTCTATGTAATTTCAGAGGAAAATCATTTCACAATTAAATTATAATTAGGCCTAGTTTTCCTACAGGCCAGCTGTGGCATGTCAAGACATGACTCTGTTTTTGCCACTAGTCACAGCTAAAACCTCAATGATCCTGTGATGCTGTGATGCTCCAGGGCAGGACTGCATCATCTGAAGATATCCTGGTTCCTTGAGAACTGAGTAGTAAGAGAAAGGTTTCACCTGGGCAGGGACAAATTCCTACTCAGCATAAGTTCCTCATGGACCGGATCTTCATCAGCTTCATCATCAGTTCCTTTTTTTCCTAGGATTATTGCCGCCTTCTGAGTCATCTGTTGCTCTCTATGTACTGAATAGAGCTGTGGTGAGCTTGGGTGCCTTGTCTCTGCTGCCCAGAGCAGCATTGATCTGACCCAAAGCTCAGCTTCTTCTCTAAGTCTCGGTCCCTTGGTTCCTTTCTTTTTCTTCATCAATTCACCTTGTGCTATTGTGGTTCACAGAAGACCAGGACTCACTGCAGGGGTTCTGGTAGCATCCCCTTTCCCTCTTCCCTACAAATCTCCCTCTGCAAAAACCCAGAGGTTGCAAGAAAACAACCTTCATTTTCTGAAAAATAATGCAATATCTTCTTTGAGTCTTTTTTCTTTTGTTCAACAAATTAATGTCAGATAATTTGAAGTTCTTGCCCAGGAATAGTATAAATGCCAGGGAAATGTGCAGAGCTAAGAAGTGCTGGGGCAAGGGAGAAGGTTTCAGTCCTTTGCTCTTCAATCCATGCTGACCTCTAATACAAAGTGCAAGGTCCTGATTATCCTTGACCATGTATCTAGGCATGTCAGAGTATGGAGAATCTTTTAAATATGCTAGTCCATCACCATTGTTTCTATACCTAGTAGCACTGCAGTGATATTCTTTTGTAGGAAATTAGCCCTTCTGATCTTTTAGACCGCTTTGGATGGAACTGATTCCACAGACCAATCCTGGAAGGGGAGAAATGACATAGCCGACCAGTTCATTTCATCGCTCACCCTGGCCAAAAGGTTAAACCTTTTGAGATTACTCAGTGAAAATTTGTCCCTGGGAGTACAGCTAGAATGACTAGAAAAAAACACTATTTTCTGGGAAGATCACTAAATTGGAAGGCTGATAGTGGGATTGCTGGCAGCAATCTACAACTGTCTGGAGACAGTTGCCTATGGAAAAAGGCAATATGGAAGACTACAGAGCTGAGAGGTGGCAAGAGATGGGATTCTGATGGAATTATTGAGCTTCTGTCCAGCTATGCCTAAAACCATCTGTACCCCCTATACTTTCCAGTTACATGAATTGGTAATTTGCTTTTCCTCTTCCAATTAGTTTGAGCTGGTCTTCTGTCACATGCATCCAGAAAAATCTGCATGCAACACTGTGGATCTAAAACTGAAAGTCATTCCAGCTCAAGAGCCTCACTAGCAAGTAGATCCAGGTGTAATGGAGCCTGACACTGACATGACTTTTAAGAAAAATATTATAAATACAACATTAGGCACATGGCCTTGGAAAGAACCCACACAAATTGGGCCCTGAAACTTAAGCTTCTTGGTGTCATGGCAAATGGGAGGCCCAAGGATTGGTCTCCATTCCCTGTAAGAAGCCTTTGGCAAAGTTACTTAATCTCTGTAATTCTCAGTTCCACAATCAAAAGCCAGAGGTTTGGTCTATGTTAAATCTCATGCAATCTTTGTTTAAAAAAATGGCATTGCTTTAAATTAGACTTTGGGATATGTACTTGGATAAAAATCTTTGGGTATTCTAATGGCTAAGGACCTCTGCATCAGTTTTGTATGCTTCCCACCTGCAAGCCACGACACCGCTCCATTAAAATTAGCCCAAGAGATGGGCCAGAGGACACAAGGCCACTGTTCATTTCCACCATCTTGGTAGGTGCAGAACCAAAGAAGTTAGGGAGGCCAATGTAGGGAGAAAAAATATCAAGCTATTTTACTCTCTTATGAAATGTTTCTTCCCCAGCTGTCTGAGCAGAGAAGCTTTCTTAAAGAATGTTTTCATACAAAATTTCTAAAATGCTGAAAATACAATAAGATTAACGGCCCCTGGAGGCTATGGCTTAAATATTTTATCTTCTTAGATATCAGTTACACTGCACTTTCCTCCAAGGATCTAAAGTCTTTTAAATATAGCACCTAATTAATCCTCTTGTCATCTGAGGATGGAGCAGCATCATTACCCAGATTTCACAGGTGAGGCTGCAGAAGCTGTGGAAAGTGTGTCCACTGGCAGAAACAGCCCAGCTGCAATCAATGGAGACCCTGGCCATGCCACTGGTGGCTAATCCAATGAGGGCATCATGGGGGAAACCGTGCTGTATCTGCCAAACACAGAACAGGGCATTCAGACTGCAGCCAATAGTCTCTAAATAATATCATGAGAAGGTTGGGCACATCTTTACCCCATATGCTCAGATAAAGCCTCAGAGAGCAGTGACTCACTTTACCAAGAGGTAAAAGAGTCAGGATCCAGATGACCATGCATCTAATGAACCATTTGATCTGTGCATCTTCACAATCAGGCAGATTATTTTGAAAACAACCACCTTCTTAATAGAGTGGTTGGAGTAAAGTGATTTTTCTCCAAAGTGATGAGAAAAATGATGCAGAGCATCACTGGTTTCCATTAACTGCACACCTTTCATGTGTGCTAGACATTGGCCACACATGCTGGCTGCACCTCCTATTCCTAGACTGAAACACACCCTCCATGATGCTCACATTCTGGAAGAAGAGACTGAGCAGAAACCAACTTATCAAATTGGCTCGAGGATGGGTGGCAGAGTCAGGATTCTTTTCACAGTTGCTTTCTGGCCACTAAGTTTCATTTCTCAAACAGCTCTGATTGTTTGACTCCTGAGGTCAGCAATGTGGCTCGTCACTCCTGGTGACTTGTCTGGATCAGTGCAGGACATAGGGGCTTGAGGAAGAGACACTGCCACTGGTCGTGACTGCTTCATGTGGGTATTGCTGTCACCATTGCTGTGTGTGGGCGGGGTGATGGTGGTGGTGCGGGATGCTCCACAATTTCATGTCCACAAGATTCTCATCCCTTTTTTTAAACACAGGTGACAGTGCTTCCCAGGAGAAGAAAGGGTTGAAAGAGAAGAAGACCACATGGACAATAGAAGAGAGGAGGAGACAGAGAGTGGACAAGGAAGCAAAGAAGAGAAGTCACGGGTAGATGATAGATAGATAGATAGATAGATAGATAGATAGATAGATAGATAGATAGAACATGGAGAACAACAACAAAGAAAGAAATAAAAAGACATCAGATGGAAAAAGAAACAAAAAGAGAGAAAGAAATGCAAAAAGTGGTGGAAATAAAAGAAAAAGAGGAAGCAGGAAAAGAAACACCAGTACTGAGAAGGAAGTCTCTGACCTGAGTTGCAAAATGACAAGGATTGAGTGAGCAGTTTTTAATACAGATAATATTGTCCGTGTAGTCTATAAATATAAAATTAAATGCTGACCTCTCTGGTCCATGTCAGAAGTCCAAGCCAGTGTCAGCACATATTGTTTTTATTTGTTTCAAGAGAAAATAGATCAACAACATTAACCTCCCAATGAACAGAGAATTGAATGAATTAAAAAGCAGAGCCATAAATCGCGCCCGTTTTATTGGCACCGTGATAAACATGCCCGCGGCTTCACAAAGAGTGGGGTCTGGGATATTCTCAATACCCCGCAGCTGTCTGCTTGCCACCAAGAAAGGCAAAGAGATATTAAGACCCTGGCGCCGTTGCCCCGCTTCCACCGCCCCTATCCATCACCATATGACAAAGGGTCCAGCGCACGCTTTGAGACATATTGAGAAGGAAGAGGACCTAGAAAGCAGGCAATTTGGAGAGGCCCTGGGGAGCCAGGGTACCCCAGCAGCCCACTTGCAGTCCACATTTGACCGGAGGCATCATCATAAGACAGGTGGCAGCCGACTGTAGGGCCAGAGAGTCGCAGGGGGCACCCTCCTGCCCCTGTCCCCGGCACACTCTCCTGGCCGCAGCTGTCCTCAGGCCAGTCAGTTGTGTGCAAGAGAAGCTGGCTGCCAGGGAGGGAAATGTGTTTTATTTCCAGCTCAGGAATTCACACCCCAACTTGGACAGTTGCTAAATAAAGCATCCCTCCCCTCACAAAGCCAGCTTCATGGGTTTTAGCACCGGCTTCATGACGGATCTGAACAATTCCTGACTATGATGATGGAATTGATCACACACATTTACACAGCAGGGACAGTCACTGAGGGTGGCACTTCCTCCTTTGCTGGTTTGGCCTCAGGAAGCCAGAGGAGGATTCCCAGAAACTCAGAGCCTTCTTTCTGTCTGTCTCTTTCTTACTTTCACCAACTTTCTCCCAAGCCGCTATAAATCTGGAGGTAGAGAGGAAGGCAGAGTGATGATTGAATAAATCCTTTAAAATATCTACTATTCTTTTTCAGTAATTCCCTAGCTGGCATCATCAGTGGAAAAGAAGAAGAGGATGCACTGATTTGGAGAGAAAAATCTTATATGAAAGAAATGCATAAAAAAGCAACATAAATCAGACTGAAAATAGTTTTCATTTATAAACAAAAGAAATGTTATACGGTGTATTTGTAATCCTATAGTAAACAAATTGACTAGATTGTTAAAACTCAAAAATAATTACCCTTTGGAACAAATTTACAAAGCAATAAAGATTCCCCAGCTATTAAAATATTTTCAAATAAGACATTATTTCACAAAGCTGTTATTTTTTTTTATAAAATCTGCATTAATGTACTTACATATGGTTTAAGTCTACCTGTAACTACGACAAAACTTGTTGAGGGTGACAGGATTCGGTGGCCCATGGACATGATTTTCTAACCAGGTAAGTTTACACGAACTTAATTTGATCAGAGGGGGCTTCTCTTTGATGCTGTCTTTGCAGGTGTATGCTTTGGCATGCCCTGCTAGTCTCCCAATTTAGGATTTTCTTCTTTATAATAAAAATAGGGTCTGAGGGTGCAGATCAATGGCACAGCACATGTGAATCCCTGGGTTCCATTTCCAGCACTGCAAAAATAATAATGAGGGTCCAGCATGTATAGTTATGGTGTGCTATATATTTTCCCACGGGCTTCCCTCAAATACACACATAACACTTCCACCCTACCCCCGCAAGTTAGAGTATCAGCAATATGCCCACCAAACTGAGACATTGGCAAGCTCATTAGTTTGCCCAAGGTAAGCCCATAAATAGCAGAGTGGAAACTACAGCTCAGGCATTCGGACCACACAGTCGTCCCTCTTGGTCACTGCACTCTACTCTTACGCCTTTTCTAGGCCCTGCCAGGTGGTCTCCTGCATCTCACATAGCATGGTTTTTAAAGGTCGCACACAGGTGCAGTGTGGCTTGCCCAGTGTGGCTTATAAGATGACTGGTGCCTCAGTGACACTGACCTCAATCTGGCTACCCAGGACTCCAGTCCTCTGCCAGATGGGCTCTCCTGGGAAGTCACAAATGCCTCACATCAGCCCAGTGCACATCTGTGTCCACCAGAGGTCCCCACTTCGAGGCTGCCCTGCATCTCCTCATTGGTGCTCTGGGGTGCCATGAGAAGGCCTCTCTCTAGCTCTAGGACACTCTGGTTCAACTGCAGCCCAGCATAAAGACAGGGCTATTCATGCTCCCACACTCCTCAGTATTGTTTCCCCATGGAAATAGCTCCCTGAGCTTTGACCTGCAGCCACTGGGCATGGGACAGGGAAGAGAGACACCCCTCTATCCTACAGAATCCTCTTCTCTCTCTCCCTAGCCTCTATCTTCGGCTCAAACAGAAGAACATTGATGGAAATCAATTCAAGCACAATCCTACAAGTCTGTCCGTCACT
The DNA here is from genome assembly GCF_012274545.1 of Fukomys damarensis. NCBI lineage: Eukaryota > Metazoa > Chordata > Mammalia > Rodentia > Bathyergidae > Fukomys > Fukomys damarensis. Next base: position 53,623,339 of record NW_022900931.1, read on the forward strand.
TAGTCAGACTTGCTCAAGCACCTTTGCATTTTCCTTTGCAGAAAGGATAGCATTTGTTATTGAGCCGTAGAACCACTTTGCACAAGGAAACACAATTTTCATTTTAGTATCACCACAAACAAAAACAACCATAAATTTCTGGTTTGGATGATCTGAGTTTTCTCTTTCTACCAACATGGTTAGACATGGTGGACAGCCTAACTCTGGTTACCTGGGCAGAATATCTCATGCTTCACCACCCGGACCTTCAGAGACTGGAAGCTCATCCCTCTGCCATATGCATTTGTTGCTGGGAGACTTCGCAGAAGTTGCTTAGCTTTGATGAGGCTGTTTCCTGCTCCTACAAACAGAAATTACTATACAACTAATCTCATGGGATGTGTAAATGCATAAGTATAACATCATCACACAGTAGATGTTCATAAACTTGAGCTCTCGGATAGGCCTGGTCTTCCTAGTAGCTAGCGCAGGAGAAGACGGTCTAGGCCACAGTGCAGGCCCATTCCACAGGCTCTGATGACTGGGAAGGAGGGGGTCCGCACTTGAAGAAACATTTCAGAGAGCCAGCTGGGGCTAACGGATGTAGAAAGTGATGCTTCTGGCATGAACACTCTTGAGAGTCTCTTGGAGAATTCAACTCTGCATCTAACTGAGGTTTGGTAACTGCATTTCCTCCTGAGGACATGGCCAACACATGGTAAGTCTGGATAGTCTGCAGCATCCTCCACAGGCCTGAGCATAAATGCGTCATCAGAGCTCTAAAGAGTGCAAATCCACCCTCATCTGACCTCAGAAAGCCCTACTCTGTCAGCCCATCCGGAAGCAGGCCTTCTAGCGAGGGCTGAGGAATGTCTACCACGAACAAAGACAAATGAAGACCTGCAAATCAAATGGAAATGTGTGATATTGGACCCCAAGCAATATTCACCTCATCCCAGCTAATAGATCCAGAAATAATTTTTGTTAATTTTAATGACTATTAGAAAAAGTCACTCGGGATTCAAGAAAGGTCTTGCTGAGCTAAATGCCAAGATCTTAGTCTCAGACCATCAAGATCCACGTTTGTTTGCTGGAAAAGTACAGGTGACTTTCTTAGGGAGCAAATTTTAAAGAGAACTACAGGAAAGAGACTGTATGGGCAGAAGCCTATTCAATTTTATTTGTAAACAAGGCATATGCATGTGTCTGTACAGAATATTTTTTTATTTAGGAAGCAGAGGTCTTGTGTCTATGACATGGATTGTTGAGTTGACGGTGGAGAGTTTAATTAATTCAGGTGGTGTAGATACTCCAATTCGGTAATTCCAGATGAAAAGATGGAGTTTGGCACCTGTGAGAAATAAAAGTATTAATCTCCTTTATCACCCTGTTTTATATAGAACTTTTATTAACATGTGCTCGTGAAGGAGGGGCAGAAGATAAAACATCCACATGTCAGCCGTTTTCTAAGGGAGACTGGCAGGGGGCTGGCCCATAGATCTTCAGAGAATGATGTTGAGTTATTACCCACCATTAGGAGGGAGTGTTCATTGCTCATTTGTCTGGGATAGAAAAGCTTCTTCCATAATATTGAGAGCTAATAGCTCCACAAAGAGTAGAATTTGGGTTCCTAAATTACCAGGATTGGCTGTGTACCAAGAGTAACCTCACCAAGCTTTCCATTTCTGCTAGAGCAGGAGAGATGCTAACCCCGATCAGATGTCCCAGGGGCCAAGTAAAAAGCTGCCAAACATCCACGCAGCAGATAAATATCAAGAAGCCCTCACATAGATCGATTCTGCTGAATTCTAGTCTTATCCAGAGGCTTGACATCATGTGAATTCATCTTCATATTTTTATTTGCCTTTATAAAATATTTCTAACCCATTTCCAACTAGCCAGTGATTGCATGCACCCAAAATGAAGGGGTTCATTTTGAAACCAGTGAGGTCCCTTCTGCTGCGAAGGGGTGGAGGCAGGTACTTTTCTGCCGCTCTGTCAGTTTACATTTTCTTCCTGCCCTTGTGGGAAACTGAGAACTCCACCAGGGCAGTCAAGGCTCCAAAGGCAGCCAGAGGTGACCGGTTCAGGTATTGATCAATTCTGACTCACATAAAACCTTTCACCTCCCTCAGAGCATGAGGACCATGGTCAACGTCTGATATTCCATGTGGAGATAAACTACGAATATAAAAAATCTGCATCCATGACAACTTGTGCTATGATCTCATTCAATCCTCATATAGAGCAGAGAGCAGCCAGGGAGAGTTCACTAGGGATGCTGGAGCAGCAGCCTGCCGGGAGACACGTGGCTTTGGGGCACTGCATAGTCCCTGTCCATCCTCCCCTCCTGGAGGTGGCTGAGAGAAGTGAAAGCCAGGTCAGTGTCATTGCCAGAAGGGAGCTGACCAGCTGACCATGACAATCACCATTTACTAGGCAGCTTTCATGTTCATGGAATTACTTCCCTCTCCCTCTCCCTCTCCCTCTCCCTCTCTCTCTTCCTCTCCTTCTCCAGCTCCCTAACCAATGACTGACTGCATGGCCCCAAAATGAAGGGGTTCATTTTGAAACCAGTGAGGTCCCCCCTCCTCTCTCTCTCTCCTCTCTCCTTCAGCACTCGGGATTGAAGCTGAGACCTTAGCACTAAAATACACACCCAGCCTTTCTATTTTTCATTTTGAGACAAGGTCTTGTGAAATCACTACATTGCCAGGGTGGACTTGGCTTGTGGTCCTCTTGCTTCAGCCTCCCAGAGGGCTGGCATTCTGGGCATGTGTCACTACATCCTGCTCTGCACATAGCTACATATATATCTCTTTACTCTTCCCTCCTGGTTGTGCAACTGAGGTCAGGCCCAAGGGATGATCATCTTTTTAAGGCAAACCAGCCACACACTGGAGCAGAGCACTTTCTATACCCATAGGCCCTCCCAGTACGATGCTACAGCTCCTCTGCCTTCTTGCAGCAGCCTTGAGAACTGCAGGGAAGGATCACCCTTAAGTCTGATGACAAAGTAGAGACCCAGAGGTTGTACCTCCTCTTCAAGTCCTCTACATGAAACCCAAAACCTATGAAATGACAAGATTGGGTTTATAAATTGTGGTCGATTTTAAATATTTGCTTTTTATAAATTAATATCTTTAACATAAGCAATCGCAGTGCAGACAATTACACCATTTATTAAACCATTAATCCATGATGCACGGGCTGGTGATGGTTCACTCACTTAAAATCAGGGTGACCATGCCAACAACCCTGGGTATAACTGTCACAGACTCCAGTGGAAGTTGACCAGTCCCCTTTGGGTCTGACTGTTATTGAAATTATTGAAAATGGCACCAGTCTAGTTTCCCTGACTCTCAGGCTTCTGGGTTTTCTGCCACTTCAAGGCCATTAAGTGACCAAGCTGGGCACAGTGGTACACACCTGTAATCCCAGCATTCAGGAGGGTGAGGCAACACGATCGTCTCGAGTTCAAGATGAGCCTGGACTATGTAATTCAAGGCCAGCTTGAACTATGGAGTGAGATTCTGTCTCAGAAAACAAGGAGACAACAAAAGAGACCATTAAGTGATCAAATATCCAAGTGCATAACTGTATGCCTGGCAAGGTCCACAAGGAGGGAATGTGTGGCCACAGGCAGCATGGCCACCACATATATGGCTAAGGAGCTGCTGCCTTCCTTCCAAAGAGGGAAGAATTGGGTATGAGAGGTACAGCAGTTACAAAGTGTTCTGGGAGGCGTCGAGGCCCAAGACATCTACAAAGCATGGTCAAAATATTTGATAAATAATTAAAATTTTAAAATACTGTATTAAAAGACCTACATGTTGTTGTCCTCTTGCCTTGAACACCCTTATCCCACCCTTCTTACCACACTTGCTGAAGCAGATCCGGAAGTCCTTTTTCCTGAGTGCCTTCATGAGGTCTGATAAGAATATGGTGAACGATGTTGCTGAGCGCTATCCAACGAAAAGCGAAGTTCGTAAAAGCATTAAGCTGTGTACTCATTCACCTAACCATCAGACCTGGCACTGTGTGACTTCCGGATCTTCCTCAAAGTCAAAGTAATCGTGAAACGTAGATACTTTTAATCGATTCAGGACACTGAGGCAATCCAGGACAGTGAATCTAAAGATACTCACGAAAGAGGACTTGTAGAAGTGCTTCAGAAAGCAGCAAGAAGGATGGCATAAATGTATTTGAAGCAAGGGGGAGCATTTTCAGGGGGGTTAGTGGTAATATATCTTACTGTAAAAGTTTTAAGCGTTCACCGTGTTTTCCAATCACACCATGTACGAGCACAAGGTTGCCCTGCCCCTTTCCCTCCCCCGCTGTGAAAGAGAACTCAGAGGAAGGGGGAGCACTGTAGCAGGTCACTGTTCTGCCTACACCATCTGAAAGGTGATCTGACAATTATTCCTGAAGGTCTTGGCAGGAAACCTTCAAGAAGCCTGCAAGGGCATGATCAAGAGGCAGCTGGAAAATTCCAGGAAGCTCTGTGAAGATGTCTTGAAGATGTACAAGGGGAAGGAAGTGGGACAAACTTGGGACAATGCATGCAGTCTGGCTTCCCAACCCTCATTTCCACCTTCTTGTTCTCTCAACATATCTGAGATCCTCAGAAAGCACTACTGCCTCCTTCTTTTGGTCTTTATGGTTTTGATGGGCTGCCCGCACTCTCAGCTTAAGGGGAATCATTGAGAGCATTAAAGTGAACCCCAGGTTACAGAGATCAAGAGAGTGTTCTCAACTTCAGGAACTTTTTTTTTAATGAACCGTGCTCAGCCAATGGTCTCAAAAGACTGAGACACGTTAATTGATACTAAGATGTTAATGATGAAAGACTGAGTTACACAGTAGACCTCAGAGGACCTTAATTACAATGGAGTCTTTAAGTCATGAACTTTGTTGTCAGTTCCTGTCCCAAATTCTCCTCTTAGTTGCAATGTGACTTTGAATCTCTCTTGGTGATAGTCTACTCCTTTGCAAAATGAAGTTGGTAACATCTACTTCTTCTGTCCACTTGTGATTTAAATGATATTTGTAGAGTTTAACAACTTATTTGGATATTTCTCCGCCCCCCACATTTTTTTTTTTTTTTTTTTGGTACCGGGGATTGAACTCCAAACCTTGTACTTGTGAGGCAGGTGGCAGAACCACTGAGCTAAATCCCAGGCCACATAATTAGTAGGCAATGTGCCCTCTGAATTGTAGTAGCTGGGCAGAAAGTGACCTTCACAGATTCATGAGAATTTGGCATCTGCAGCAATATCTGCAGATTACCTACCTCTGCCTGCAGTTCTAGGTGACCCTGTCCATGTCACTCTTCTGTCTTCCTCACCTTCCCTTCCTGTGGCCACAATTAGGACCCTGGTATTGTTCCCTACCCTAAACAGATTCTTGCCACAGCCAGGTCAAGGTGTCTGCTGGCCCCATGGGGAGAGCCAGCATAGCCATAGAGCACCTACAGGGTAGCTGCTGAGTGACTTATTCCTGAGCCCTGGGGTTTATCCAGATGTTTGCTGAAATGAGACAGCTAGGGAACCAGGCAATCAATCCACTTAGGTGCTGTGATGGGCAATATCTGTGATCTCTCCAAATACACATGATGAAACCCTACCTCCAAAAGTAATGGTATTTAGAGGTGTGGCTTTCAGAAAGTAATTAGGAATAGATTAGTAGTGAATTTGGGGCTCCTGTGATGAGAGTTTCATGCTTATAACAGATCAGGAGACACAGAGTTTCTCCCTGTGCTCTCCACCGTGTGAAGATACAAGGAAGAGAAAGTCCATCAGTCAGTCAACCAGGAAGTCGACACTCACCAAACACAGGATCTTCCTGGTGCCTTGCGCTTGGACTTTGCAGCCTCTGCAATTGCAAGAAGTAAATGTTCATTATTCATTTACTGTTGTAAATTATGACAAAAGGTGAATGGTCTAAGATAACACATGGTGAAACTGCAGCATGAGACCGTGTCCCTTTGACTCGCAGACAGGTCACAGGCCTCAAGCAGAATTGTGAAGGAAGAGGAGAAGGAGGAGGAGATCACTTTTGTTTACCCTAACCCAGTCTTTAACTTTCACAAAAGACATTTACTTTGCCCACATACAGGCATACATGCGTACATTTATGTACGTGTATCCAGAAGCACACACATCTTCACACACAAGACATCTGTCTGCAGGTGTGCACAGAACACACATTCCCACAGGTTCCTAGAAGGATTACTATGAGATGATAAAAGCTTTGACTGTTCCCACTCATTCCTTGTATGTTTCTCCAACCAGACTGGCATCGAACACTAAGACTATCTTCCATCTCTAACACCAATCTATGCCTCCACTTAAGCCACACTGTGTGAAAAGAATGGCTCAATATCCATTAGTTCTTGCTGCATAAAAAACTGCCCACAAATATAGAAACTGAGGCAAAAACCGATTACCTAGCTCGCTATCCACAGTTCAGCAGTTTTGCCTGGGCTCAGTTCTTTTGTACTTGTCTGAACAGTCCTTCTGTACTTTGCGAGGCTCTCTGATGTGTCTGCAGTCAGCTTTAAGGACATTGGAAGAGCGGCTGGTCTAAGGTAACTTCTGATGGGGTGGCATGGTTCATTCTACATAGGCTTTTATCCTCCAGCAGGCTGGCCTGGCCATGCTGACATGGGGTTCATGGGGCCCTAAGGGACACAAAGGAAATGTACACAAGGGCCTTTGAGGCCCACACTCAAAGCACACATTGTTTCCTTTGTTATGTTCTATTGGCCAGAACAAGTACCATGACCAGCTCAGGCACATGAGATGGAGATTGAGATCCCCATTTTGACAGAAAGAAAGGCAAAGTCACATTAGAAAGAGAGATAGAAGGAGGGGTGTGGACAATGCTTTTGGTAATTTTTGACAATGATTGATCATAATATAGCTAGTGAAAGGCCCTAGGAAAGACAGGGCCTAGATAATTATCAAACGCCCCAAATGAGTGGGGTAAGGCTGGGCTTCTCTGTGCTTCCACCCCCACATTCTCCACCTTTTTGTTGCTTCAGTAACCCTGCTGTTTCCCCCAAACATGAGAAAACCATTTTGCTCTGTTACGTTTTCCACTGACAGTTGAGAATACTTTTTTACCCATTTATGGGTGCAAATTAATGAGATGACAACAGACTGAAACCAATGACAACTGCTAATCTGTAAGCAAAAACAAGGGATGAGGAGCCGAGAGCAGTACAGCTGTTTTATTTTAATTGAGAAATGATTTTATGTTAGAAACACTCAATATTCTCAGCAAATTAAAAATAATGAAGTGAACTGATATCAATGATATTTTTTTTTGCTCACTATCCCTTTGTAAATCTATTTCTTCACACAAATTGACAGGTCTAATTGATACATACGCTATTATTCCTCATTAGTAGGCTGAATAAAATAATTCTTGATTAAATTTATTGCAATTTACCCATCCAGCATAATGTTTGCAAGCTATAAAAGTCAATCAACAGGAAACAGGGGGAAGCCAATGACATTATTACATTTTATATAATGCATAAGTCCCCTCCTCACCCCCAAAGAAAGGAAGGCCATCAGAGGACCCCCCAAGTGGGAAGCAACACCAGGAACAGGAATCTCTGACTCCATACTGGTTTTTATCAACATCAGCAGGGGTTCAAGACCTCTCCCCACCTTGTGCTGCTGGCCTGGGCTCAAGCCATCCCTGCTCTCCTGGCCCAAGTCCATCCATAGCCAGGCTTCGGTCCACAATGTTTTTACCCTTCGGGGATCTCCAGGGGTCTGGGGCTGTTAATGAAACATGCCACCCACACTTATCCTCCCTCCCAGCTGGGTTCCAGAGCTGCTTAGAGAGAGAAGGAGAGACGGAATCACGACACAGCTCTCCAGAGCTTTTCTGCCGTAGGCCGCCTATCCCAAAACGTCCTTGTCATAGGAATCCAAGTCCAGTTGTCCTCACCAGTGTCTCTGGTAGCAGAATAAGTGCTGTATCCAGCTCCATGGGTATACTCTGTTTGGCCCACAAGGATTTTTTAGCGTATGAATTAGCACCATGCCTTAAAAATTTGGAGGCTGCACATAAAGGTCTGGTTTACTCCACATTTCTCATGGAGAATAGACACGTCCGCCTTCACCCCCGACCTTTTTCTACATGGATCTGAGCCAAAGCTTCACTCTTTGGGTGCGTGCATGTTTTCTATTCTCTATTTTCTTGCATTCACCCATTCTATTGCTTCCTGTCACCTGCCTTCTCCTGAAAGTATCTCCATCAGTGACTCTTGTAGAAGATGGTTCTGAATGCTCAGGGCTCCCATCCTTCATAGATCCCACACTGTTTCCTTCTGTGTACACTGGGCTGGGCTGAAGTAGTGAATTTTTGGCTCCTGCCTTGGAAAACCTGCCTCCAGCACCTTAGATGACACCAGATGTGCTCAGAGGCTCCCAACTGGCTTTTCTCCTGTGCTAGCGATTCTCACCCCTTTCTCTGGTTCCCCATCCAAGCTACCCTCTCAGTCTTCTCCATCATCTGTCAAACACAGCCCTTACTATAAGGACATTCAGGCCTTTAGCTATGGGTATGTGCTTTTTGCAAGATCATGGTGATGGAGAGGGGCTCTCTGGACTCCTAGCTTCCCTACATTTCCACCTAGCATAGTACCCTGTTAGGATAGGCACGAAGGTAGTCATTTTGATGAGCTGGACCTCATTTAACATTTTTAACTAGACCAAGAGGAACCCCTGAAACATCATAGGCACTCAGAAAGTGGTTTTGAACTTGGATCTTACAACTACCTTCCTGACCATCTGTCAGTTTCTTATCCCTCTCAGTAAAGAATTTTTTTCTCAGACCACCACATACTTTCTGAAGTATTCATTTATCTCCAAAAGAGCTGCCAATCATCATGAGGAGTTCACCAGGCACTGCACACCTATCTTATTTATCCTTAGCATCACTTTGGAGGTAAATCCTCTTACCACCATCCCCTTAAGGGGCTGTGTCTAACTCAAATTTCTGAACTATGACTCTCAATCTGATGCCATCCTTGAACCAATATTCCTGGAAGAGAAAGATGATAATCCATCAACACACACTCATTGATCATGCAATTGAGAGCAAATACTCAGGACAAAGTGACAGATGGAAAATGTATGTAATATACCATCTCTCCTGCAGGAACATATCTATTTAGAGAAATAAGTTTCGATCTTTGTGCTATGGTTTAAACATGATTTGTCCACACCAAAACTCACATTGAAATTTAATTGTCAAAATATGGTACTGAGAGGCTGTGAGACCTTGATGATGTTTTGAATATCCCTCATGAACAGATTTATGCTGTCATGGGATGAATGAGTGCTGTCCCAGGACAGGATAAGTTAGCAGGAGAGGGAGTTTCTCTGAAGCAAGTAAAATACAACCCCTGTATTTGTCTCTTGGCATATGCCTGTCTCTGCCTTCTACTTTTTCACTGTGAGGGGAAGAAGTATGAGACCCTCACCAGAAGCCAAGGAAATGCTGGCTCCATGCTCTTGAAACTCTATTCACAAGACAAAAATCAGCTTCTTTTCTTTACAAGTTGCCCACTCTTGGGCATTCTATTATGGCAACAGGAAGTAGGCTGAGACAACTGGCAATAAATTAAGTGAAAAATCATTTTATATAATGAAAAAGGAGCTCAAAGGAGGGGAAGGATAGGGAAAAATGCAATTATGAAAAGGAGGTCCCAGAAAGAGCTGAGTGTTAGCAGGACCCCGGAGATGGATGGGGCTGAAGCCACCTCCACTCTCATGTGTCTGGTATTCTCTACTCCTCCAAGCTCCCTCACATTTCTCATTAATTGTTAGAAGGATAGATGGGGGTTCCACATGAAGGCACAAATTCCCAGAGTCACAACTGTGTCCCGGTGGCTATGAGTTTTCCATCACAGGGGGTTTGAAGAAGTCTGGAGCCCTTTGAGAGATTGTAGAGGAGGCTCAAGTGTACCTCAAGGTCCCATCTCCTGTGGCTCTGGGATTGTGGGATTCTTTGAGGCTTTGGGAGAGCAGGGACCATCTCAGTGGGAGAATTACCAAAGCAGAACAGTAAGCAACCACCCTGGGTGACAGAAAGGAGGTCCCAGAACAAGACACCATGTGTACAACTAGATGCAATTAAGGCAGTGAGAAAAAGTCTCAAGGCAAGGAGAAGCATGCGGACGGGTAGTGCTGGGATAAGCAGTAAGCATGTCAACTTATCTGCCAGGGAAGGTGGAACATGTGCCCAGAAGTCTACTGGAGAATCTTCCAGTGCTGGGAACCTGACTTCTGACATGAAGAAAGGTCCATGAGAACAGATACAAAGAGCAGCTCATCTCGTCCCACATTCAAAATATTCTTCTTCCTCTCACCCCCCCTCCCAGGATCCAGTCTCAGCAGAGGGCCCAATCCTATAGACTCAAACCTCAGACCTAGGAAACACCACCACCCTCTTCCTGTTCACCATTCCTGCCCCTCTGGTTGTGTCCTGTCCTCCACGATGCCTTTGATGCTGAGATGTTCTTCTGCTCTCTGTCCCCATGTCACAAGTGTAGTTCAAGTCCTTATCACTCAATCATAAATGCCGCATAAGCAGGGACTGCCCCTGTCTTGTTCACCACTGTAGGTTCAGCACTCTACAAACTGCCTGGTACCCAGTAATCGTGATGACCACATGATAATGATGTGGCCCTGTACACTGGACACCCGTGTACTGGCACTTCTGATCAAGGTCTTATGTTAAGCACGGCAAGTAGCAGTTTCTGGGGTAATATATCATTTCCACCAGAGAAGGATGAGGCTCAGAGGAACCTTCTGAAAGTCCCACAGCTGTCAAGACTCAGAGCTGGCACTGGAGACCAGGCCTGTCGCAGCTGCCCCAGAATCGGGTTCCTTGATCCTCAGGGTACGTTGTATCCATGGGAGCTCAGTGGATCTGTGCTGAGGATATGAAAGGGTGAAAAGACAATCCCTTCAGGCTCCTTGCTCCTGGTTGAGCTCCTCCTGCATCCTTCTTCTTGCTGGAGCCACCGCATAGGTCCTCAGGTATGGATCTGTTTTTGTCACCCCTGCTTAAAATCTCCAATGGGTCCCCAGCCCTGAGCCAGGCTCACAAGATCTAGGCTCTTCCTCTCCATCTTCTCTTCTCTTCCCTGTGTCTTCAGCCACACCAAACCTCTCACATATTCCTAAAGGTTTCTCTGTGTTGTTTTTTGCCTCAAACCACTGTGCAGTCTCTTCCCTCATTCCTGAGCAACTAAGAGTGGCGATTAAAAGATTTGATGGATATTTAAATTTTTCGAAAAAAGTTTCCACCGTAAAAGACCAATTGCCATTAATCCCCTTCAAAATACTCCTCTACATTTCAAATACACTTATTGCATCAAGATTCCACTTTCTGAGGCACTTCTGAAAGTCCTCTTTCATGAGTGTCTTTCTGAGATATGATAGAAAAAATACGAGTGCTGCTGCCGAGTACCATGCAAGGAAAACACAGGCTCAGGAAAACACTACGGAGTGTCCTCATCCACCTTATTCTCTGGATCTGGCACCATGTGACTTCTGGCTTTTCTCCAAAGTCAAAATGACCCTGGAAGGTCCTGAACTGATTGAAGACATCAAGACAGCCACAACAACACAGCCAGAGATACACATGAAAGAGGGACTACAGAACTGCTTCAAAAAGTACAAAGAATGATGGGATAACTGTGTTCAAAGCAAGGGGTAGTGTTCTGAGGGTTAATGCATCTTTTTATTGTAACTTTTAAAATTTAAACATTCACTCTATTTGTTTATCACCTGTGAATTTCTCTGCTCTGCCAGATTGGGAGCTGTCCACCAAGATGCCCCATCCTTGAGTCTCATCTTGTTATCCTAGTGGTGCTTCACCCTGTGCGTGTCTAGCAGGACCATAGCAGCCAGATACTTTTGTTCTCTGCACCATTAAACTGTCAGATCCTTGAGGTATGATGCGTATTTTCTTCCTTCCCAGTTCCCCATCTACCATCACAGTGACTTACCCATAAATGTCAGTGTCTCCATCAATCCCTCTTTGTTCTAATGAGTTAACTCAATAAAGTTATTAGTGAACAAAGACAACACACAACTTAAGTGGGCTGCAACATCAGAAAAAAAAACTCATGACTCTCGATGAGACAATATGACATCAGAGATAGATGAATAATTTACAAACCTAGGTGAACAGCAGAATCACTCCGTGGCCTTATTACCATGGATGCAAGAAAATGACTTGAGGTTGGGAGAAGTCTGGGAACATGCATTTCTAATAAATTTCCAAGGGAGGTTTGTGTGGTTGGGCCAGGAACCACACTTGGAGTGGTACTGCTTTCAAAGAGTCCGAGATGCCTTCAGGAAGAATAGTAATACCCAGTAAGACTGGGATGAAACACAGAAAGAGAAGTGCAAACGCAGTAGAGTCTTCTGTTCTGCCACAGGTGTACAATTCACCCCAGCTTCATAGAAAGTGTGCTATCTGAACAAAAATAGTTTGGGGGGTCAGCCACACTCAGTTGAGTGTCAACACTGAAGTGAAATTCCAGCCTTTTGAGGATTGTACCTGGCTTGCCATGGACATATTGACTTCGAATGGTCACCTCTGGCTCCGGGCTTTGGACTCCAGGTGCCCAACCAGAGAGCACAGGTGTTTCTTAGATGCTCTGTACAATTGGCCAACAAAAACTGAGTGAGTGGCAGTGTGAGCAGTGATGATCCCTCCTCCTCCTCGTCCTCCTCCTCCTCGTCCTCCTCCTCCTCTTTCTCCTCCTTCTCCTCCTCGTCGTCCTCCTCCTCCTCGTCCTCCTCCTCCTCCTCCTCCTCCTCTTTCTCCTCCTTCTCCTTCTCCTCCTCTTTCTCCTCCTCATCCTCCTCCTCCTCTTTCTCCTCCTTCTCCTTCTCCTCCTCTTTCTCCTCCTCATCCTCCTCCTCCTCTTTCTCCTCCTTCTCCTTCTCCTCCTCTTTCTCCTCCTCATCCTCCTCCTCCTCTTTCTCCTCCTTCTCCTTCTCCTTCTCCTTCTCCTTCTCCTTCTCCTGTTCCTCTTCCTCCTCCTCGTTCTCCTCCTCATCATCGGGAGCAGCTCCAGCAAGCCAATGGCATTCTCCAAACAGCACGAACAGGGAAGAAACAAACAGATTAATCTCTGAAATTTTGATACCCGTTCCAGACACAAGTAGCAACAAACTTAGCGACAAAGCTGTCAAAATATGTTCCACAGCCTCATTGGCAAGAAATCTGGACACACGAAAGAAATTCAGCAAAACCAAATCAGTTGCCAAACTGGGAGGTTTGACAGCGTGTTCAGGAATACATTTAGATCAAAACAGGAACCCGTCCAAAGGAGCAAGTGTCTCCATAAATTATTATGGAATGATTAGAAATAATTAGTCAGTGATTTCAAAATATTATATATATTTTTCAATGGCATTGAGGGGACGTGTTATATAACGTGGGATTTTATTTTTACATGGGCTTTTTCCTTTTTTCTTACTGCTCTCCAGCAGTTTTTAGTAATGGGGGCCACAGATGTACTATTTCTCCATGCAAATCACCGGGGCTGAAAAGAGTTATGTCTTCAGGCAGCAGGATGCCTTTGTGAGTCTCCTAATGGGAAGGAAATGGCAGGGAGAGCATCTTCTTCATTTCCGGGCACCATTTGTGGGGTTCATCTCTAGTCATCCTCCCAAGTTAGCGTTTGCTGTCAATGGAGCTCAAGAAGGTACATTTGCAAAGGTCTCTGCCTGGTTTGTGACAGTTTGATCTGCAGTGTCCCACAAAGATGTGGTGTTAAAGGCCTCATCCTCAGTCGGGTGCTACTGGGGGCTGGTGAAAGCTTTAGGAAGCAGGGCCTAGTGGAAGGACGTTGAGTCCCAGGAAATGCACCCTTGAGGGGATATTAGGGCTGCAGACCCTCCTTTCTCTCTGCTTCTCACCACCATGAGGCGGGGGATCCTCCTCTACCAGGCACTCCTCCTTTGATGTGTGCTGTCACCATAGCCCTAAAGTAACAGAGCCAAACAACTATGGACTAAAACCTCCGAAAGTATGAGCCAAAATAAACTTTTTGCTTTATTAAGTTGATTCTCACAGGTATTTTGTTATAGTGACAGAAAGCTGAGTAACACAGGTCTGTGTGCTGGAAGCTTGAACCCCAGTGTGGTAATGTGGGAGGTGGGACCTAGTGGAAGGTGGTTAGGTCACGCTTAGAAAAGGTTAGTGTAGTTCTTACGGGACTCTGGGTTGTTACAAAATTTTTTGAAAAAAGCAAAGCTGGTTTCTGAATCCCTCTAGCTTCTTGATTTGCCATCTGATCTCTCCCGGTTCCATGTTCATCTTGATGTCATCAGCAATATTGTGATGTACCCAAAGGGGCCTCATACCGCCAAGTAAATGCTGGCACCATGCTCTGGAATCTCCATAACTATGAGCTAAACATATGTATAAAATACTCAACCTTAGGTATTTTTTTGGCAGTGCCAGAAAATGGGCTAATACAGTCCATTAAGGTGGTTGAAAGAGTCCCCAATTCTGCTGAGGCTCAGAGAAGTTGAGGGACACAGTCAAGTTCACACAAAACTTCTACCAGAGCTAAGGCTGAACCCGCCAGGCTGCTTTCTTAGTCAGCAGATACCATAAACCACCGGAAGGACAGTCTGGGCACTATCCCTTTCCTGGTGCTTCTGAGGAAACCTCATTCTAGGGACCGCTATAGGGTCTAAATCTGTTCCCAATGCTGTTCCATGCCAAAGAATGCTTATCCAGGCAATAAAGAATGTGCCATGGGCTCTGTTCCTTCGGCCAACCCCAGAGCCTCCTACCAGACGAAAAAGGTGCCCAAAACCAAGGAACCCCAGCAGTTAATGATGGTCCTTCAAGCCTGGAAACGCTGGGAAGGCAAGTCTGGAAAGACAATCCCTCCCCACTCTACAAAGGGGTAGAGGGAGCCCAGCACCACCTTCCTCACAGAGCACAGAGAAAAATCCCAGCTGCTCAAGCATAAGGAGCCCCCCAGGACATGGGGAATGAGTAGACCACACATCACTTCCCCTGAACTCCCTGGCTCTTTCTTTCTCTTCCTCTTCGTGAATTAAGATTTAACATCCTGCTAAGGGGTATTAGCTTTTAAGTTGCCATTAAACCAAATAATTCTATTTATCAATTTGTTTTAATTACAAAGCACAGTGAAGCATATGTGTGAGTTAGCCTCAAAAGCCAGCCTTCCCACCTGCTCTGAAGGGCGCTTTCCAAAATACAACACGAGGAAAATATTCAGATCCAATTTCACTGTGATCAAGTCTCATTTGGGAGGGAAAAGAAGAGGAAGAAGAAGGAGACAGAGAGGGAGAAGCAGAAGGAGGAGAAAAGGCAAGACTCCCGACACAGAAGCAGGCCTTTACAGTTACGGCCTTTTACAAGATGATCCTGAGCTATGTTCCCTGTCTCCGAGGAAGGCACCAGCATATAAAATGGCAGTGAATTTGCATTACTTCCAATCCATCATTCTCTGGGTATGCAGGAAAAACCAGGGGACCCGCTGCAACAAAGCTCAGCCTTCGTGTTGACAGATTCTTATTTAAGTGACTATGAATACAACAATTCCACAAATAATTTGTCAAGTGTGTGGCTGAACTGGCTCTGAACCCTGATAAATACCGACTCTCCTGCTACAAAAGCAGCGTGTTTTGTGTGCGGACACCGTGGAGCAGGCACAAGGATTTAACAATCGATGCTACTATAT
The DNA here is from genome assembly GCF_012274545.1 of Fukomys damarensis. Lineage (NCBI taxonomy): Eukaryota > Metazoa > Chordata > Mammalia > Rodentia > Bathyergidae > Fukomys > Fukomys damarensis. Next base: position 53,639,090 of record NW_022900931.1, read on the forward strand.
TTCTCTCTCTTTTTTTGTGGCTTAACAAAACAAAACAAGAAAACAACTTTGAAGAGTGCCCTTTTTTTCCCCTTCAGCGTCAAGTTCCTGTGGTGACAATGCTCTGGGATTCTGCATCACCTACTGCAGGTGACAGACGCAGGTGTCCCTTGGCGGACAGCATTAAGGATCTTCTGCCTCTGGCTTCGTACTTGGATTGTCTGGTTGGGTCACCTTAAGCCTCGGGATCCACAGACAACTGGGCTCATCACTGTGCCTGGCAACCTGGAGCCCAAGCTCCAGGACTTAGGTGACCACACTGGACAGCCAGCACGGCACAGAGGCCTCGCCAGTAAGACCTGAGGTTCAAGACACACAAGGAAGACAGGGCGACAGGTCCCCTTGAACAAAACGTAAATCTAATCATCTTTGAAGACTGCAATATACACCTAAATGTCTCTTGCAGATGTAATTTACTATGCATTATTAATTTATTTTTCATAAAGCTCCCAGTGCTAGAGAGGGTGAGTGAGAGCACAGAGCCTCTTCGGTGATAAGGCTCGTTTGTCAGGGGAAGGCGGGTACAAGCACAAAAACAATTTCCCTTCTTCCAACCCCGTCCAGGAGAATGTGCACACTCTTCTCGGGGAAAGAAGCCTCCTACAAACTAGATTATTCCAGACATTTTAATAAAGTGCCGTCCTCTAATGGGACACAAACACTCCCGCCTGATTTGCAAAGTGGAGCGGTGACTTTTCCGAGGCTGGATGACTGGGTGTCGGAAGGAACACTTGTGTCAATTACACAGACACTTTTGACTCTGGGATGCTCTTGTCTATAAAAATCATTAAGAAACAATTAGCGCATTCTAACATAAAATGCTAATTATTTATTGTTTATAAAGCAATTTTAAATAATGTAAAGGCTCATGCAGTTGGGCCATCATGATTTTCCAGTTATTAACTTAACCAGAATTTGCATTTTGGGACTCTCGCCAGTGACTTACATGCGGTCCTTAAGTCATTTTTCAAACACCCTGTCCTATCTTAATCTATTCATCATTAATCACATTTGGTCACTTTACATAGAGAACACTATTCAGATGAAAGATAAAGGAAATACATTAATAAAACTAAAGCAAGTTGGAATACTTCAAAACATAAGGTAGAGGATGAATATGGTTATCAAAGCAATTTATACAGTGTGCACTTAGTATTAGAGTGGGACTGGGGGAGCTGTTGCTTATAATGTAAAAAAGATTGTAGGAGGTGCTGGGCTTTTACTGTATCACATTGCCCTTTCTCACTTCTGGAGTGAGAACTTGTGTCTAGGTGGGTCCCAGAGCAGCTCTACTCTTCCATGCTTGGTGGCAGATTAACAGAGCGTGGCAATCCATGCAGTCCTCCAACCCAGATTTCTTCTACTAGTGATTGGCCTGCTGAAGGCATAGTCCCCAAGGATGCTTGGGTGTCCCTCTAAAGAAGAGATGTATCCACACTTACTACTGTTACTCCAGGTTTCATGGGAGTCACTGAGAGGCGATGCTGGACCCCCTCATGGCACCAGCACCTCTCTGACCAGTAATGTCCAGGCTATGCCCTCTGAGGCACAGATGACCCGTTGTAGACTCTGGTCTATTCTTAGCACTGTCCCCTTAATAAAGATTGGCCACAGCTCTAACTGTGAGCTTTCTTTTCAGACATATGAGCAAAAGAGAGAAGTATGGAAAAGGAAAATGCGGGAAAGAAGCTGATGATCCAAGGCAGGGAGGGGAAGTGGGAAGTCCCCTCCACTCCTAGCAGCCCTCTCAGCAAGATCCACAAAGGAACACAAAACTTTCTGAGCCAGATGGTGTCAAGGCTTCATCCCCATTCTCACAGAGTACTCAGGGGAACATCCTTGATGAGGTCACTTTAGGTCAGGGTAGCAGACCCTGAAGCAGGTACTGAGGGCTGACCCTCTAGTGTCTTGAAGGGCCTATTCAGGTGAGAGCTGTGTCCTTCAAAGGCTTCTGCTTCACAGATGTGGGGAAGGGAAACAGATCCTGGTTGGTCTATAGAATTTTTGGTGACTCATTGTCAAACTCATATCTTCACAGGATAAAGGGTGAGGCTTGCTCAGCAGGAAGATGATTACCTCAAAAGCAGATGTCACTAATGCTGCTGTCAATCATACTTTGGCAAGTAGGTATGAAATCCAGTTTTGGGACACCAGGAGATTCAACAGTACCAATATATGAGGTGTGATTCTTTAAAAATACAGTGAATATTTACATTTTAAAAAATTATTGTAGTAAAAGATACATTCGAGTTAAGCCCATCAAAATACTCCCCCTAGCTTCAAATACATTTATCCCATCATTTTTGCCACTTTCTGAAACAGTTCTGGAAGTCTTCTTTCATGAAGGTTGAGCCATGTCGGCTCCCTTGATGTCCCGGATCAGCACAAAACATTTAACTTTCATGATCACTTGGACTTTGAGGAGGATCAAGAAGTCATACGGTGCCAGATTTAGTGGGTAAAGTAGACGAGCATAGTGTTTATGTGTAACAAAAATTGTGAAACAGTTGACCGGTGAGGGGTGATCATAAAATATGAAGAATGTTAAAATTCCAAAACATGCTACAGTAAGACATATTGCAATTAGTCTCCCCAATACTCAAAATACTCCCCTTTACTTCCTTCCAACAGACTTACCCCATTGCTCTAAGAGCAATTGGGCTCTTACCCAATTGCTTTTGATGTAATATACCTTTTCTTTACATATAAACACTCACTGTATTTTTCAATCATCCTTTGTATTCTGCACATTGGATATAAGACTGATAGGGCTGACATTAGCCAAGTAGACAGAAAATGTTACTAAAATGATTTTTACTTTGAAAGGACAGGGGAACCATGAAAAGTTTGGAAGCAAAAGAAAAGGAATACTCACAGCCTAGCTGGTCCATAGTTTGCAGTAAACACACTAAAATGTGATGCCTGCCTTTCAATCCTTGCCAAAGTTATCATGGACATAAAATCAGCTCTGTGAGGAGGAGACACTGAATCTGTTTGCTTAACCTCTGTATTTCTGGCATCTATAACAGCTCATGACACACTGTAAGTCTTTGATGTTCTTGACCACACAGGATATTAAAATTAAATATAGTGGAATGGTTGATTTTTGGGTTTTATTTTTTTTTTTGTTTTTGTTAATGTTATTGTTTTTTATTTTTCTTTCTTAGTAGGAATTGAATTTAAGGCTTCATACATGCTAAGCAAGTTCTCTACCGCTGAGTCATAGATCTGCCTTTTATAATTTTTTATTCTGAGAAAGGGTATTGCTATGTTGTCTAGGCTGGCCTTGAACTTCAGTCCTTCGTGTTGGCCTCCAGAGTAGCTGGAATTACAGGTGTGCAACCACACCCAGCCAGTGGGGAGTGGCTTTAATGATGTCAAGCCACTGGTGAACAAGGAGGGCTTAAATCCTGATATCTCTGATAATCAAGGAACCTTGTAATATATAGTTTGCACTGTTATCTGCTACCCTTTGGTCATGATTATTTTTTATTTTCATCCTGTTTCTAAATACACTGATGTGCACAATACTCTGAAATCCAGTCACCACCAGTCACTGCTGGAAGGAACAAGGCTGGCTGCTAACACAGTGCAGGCTGAGGGAGGTATGACCAACCAATTCAAGAAGGGTGTTGCTCAAGGGTAGCTAGAGAAAGGCCACAGCTGAGCAGTCAGGGAGCACATATGTGGGGCCAAGGACCACCATGCTAAACAGCATGTCTTGGAACATTAGCTCCAATCCTGCCCAAATTCTAGAGTACAAACCCTACAATGTAACTCTTTAAGAACCATTGTCCTGAAATAGCAAAGGGAGAAGATAGACCAGAGGGAAAAGGCAATGGGGTCACAAAGAGGACAAAGATCTGGGCAAAAGAACTACAGCACTGGACAGGACTGCTCACCCGAAAGGGGAGGTGTCTCAAAGGTGCAGCCTCTCGTGAACAATGCATGCTGATCACTGGTTGGGACAGGGCTTCTGCTTATGAGGAGACGTTGTCAGGCAAATTCCCAAGGTCCAACCCTCGCCCTGGGGATCACTGAGACAGGGCTTGGAGCAAGCCTGCTGCAGTCAGAGGGCAGGAAGTTTTTCCTGAATAAAGGAGCAGAGACAGGAGAATTAAATATTTACTTCTATTGAATGCCCCTTGCTATTTGACCCTCCACACCACCAAAGAGAAATCAGAAGAGATATTATCCCATCCTGGCATTGGCAAATGGTGACCTGGTGTTGCTGAGATTCAATCAGATTCAAGATTTACGCTTGGTACATTTGCTGTCATCACTTACCAGTTTGGACCCAGGTTACCTGACAGCATAATTCCACTGGTGTTTGTCAAACAGCTCCCCCAAGTTTTTTGTTTTTGTTTTTGTTTTTGCTTTTTGTTTTTTGCACTCAACAAAACTCCAGCCCAAAGAAACCAGTTTGTGAAGTCTCAGTCAAAAAGTAGGAATGCTCTATCCACACATTAATGATTCCAAAATTCTCCATTATGAACAATATTTATCAAAAACAGCCCACTCTCAGATGAAAGATGTGCCTTATCTTTTCTTGTCAACTAAAACATTATTCACTGAAAGTTTCTTTCATATCTGTTTCGGGGGTTTCGGTGTCATTTTAAATTGCAAATCAATCATACATCTCAAAGCCCTAGTTCTGTAGGGGAGATTAACGCTCTGGCTAAAATTGTTTACAAAGCCATTTGTAAACCTTCTGCAGATGCAGATGAGGCAAGTTTACCAGCTTAACATTGTTGATCCCAGAGAAAGCCTTAAGCAATGACTTCAGAGGGCAAAAAAATTTGTTCATTTATCATTATTGTCATGGGCTTTCGCAAATGATAACAATTTGTCTTCATCCTATTTTTAGACAATGAGCCACAATAGAGTCCAGAAAGCCATTTTGCCAGATGGGAGAAGGTGCTTTCATTGCAAAATGTTGTCTTTGCTTTCCCTGCCCTATAAAATGGGCTTAAGTGAGAACCAAGGATATGTTTAAATGTCAAGATTCCCAGAAGACATAGTGACATACAATAAAAGCATTGTCAGCCTCAGGAAGGATGTGGTTCAAATGCACTGAATACGGTTTTCAATCTAAAATCGTGACTTCTAGGATAGAAGCGAGTGTGGTAAAAGTCTGGAGGATAGTTATGGATTTTAGCATGCCTTCCTTCCTTATTAATATTCCCCCTTTTTAAATGAAACACTGCAATAGGAAGCCCAATTACTTCTCATTAAGATGAATAAAAATGTTAGAATAAGCTGGACATAAAATAAACATTTAAAGTGATATATGGTTAATTCCTCCAAGCTCTGAACTACTAATCAGGAACCCTCTATGGAAGAGAAGATAAGAAAATCCAGTTTTCATTAAAAGAGTTCCAGATTTCATTGAATTTCATCAAGGTCCTGGCACGTTCCCCTCACTGGCTCCTGGCAGCATCCTCTAGAGGAGGGGGTGCCCTTGTTTTTGTGTCTTTGACTGTGTCTCTAGGAGACACACACACACACACACACACACACACACACTCACTCACTCACTGTTGGAGGCCAGAGCCTGACTCCCTGGCTCTGCAAGTCAGGTTGTGAGTCTACCGCTGACCAAGGGCTGATCTGACTTAAACACAAAGGCCTGCTTTGCCTGTGCTTCCTTTTGTGGAAGGTGACTAGCAGACAAGCCACACAGAGATCCTGTAGTACAAAAGTGAACCCGAAGGATTTAGTGTGTGGTCCTCTTCGGTTTGGGTTCAGAGGCAGGACTAGGGGAGCACTAACTTCATATTTCAGAATACTTTACCATTGGGCTGCTATGTTACAAATGGTTCTGTTGACTCACAGGACAAGCGCTGGAGAAGAGTGAGAGCATGATGAGCACTAATCCTTCTGAAAACACACACGGACACACGCATGTATACACACAAGTCCTGGAGCGTCCTAAGAGAAAAGGATCCTATTTGGGGAACAAAGGTGGATCTCTCAGATTGGGCTGTGTGAGTACAGAGCAGGCGCTCACACAAGGCTGCTGCAGCCTGATCATCTCTGGGAGGACAGTGGCTGGATGAAGCTGACCACTGAAGAGACTGGTCAACTTCTTGATTTGACAAACTGAGTAAGGACAGTCTCTGCCCCTCTTTATGCTGCCTGACTTGCAGATCCTACTGGAAAGAAAGCTGCTTCTCTGCCTGCTACTTCCTTAAGAGCAGACAGAAAACCAGAATGCTTGGGCATGCCTATCTCCTAGCATTCTGGGAGGCTAAGCCAGGCACATTGCAAGTTCAAGGCTAGCTTGGCCTGGGAAAATTGGTGACTTAGTAAGATCATGTCTGAAAATTAAAACTAAAAACAGTTGGGGTTATATTTCAGTGCAAAGGCCCTGAGTTCAATCCCCAGTACCACAGTAGATGATAGGCAGATTATACTGACAGATGACAGACAGACAGACACTCTCAGTGCACTCCCCATGCAGCTCCTCATTCTCATCCCAGCCACAGACCCAGGCAATGGTGCCTGCAGCCCACAACTTTCCTCCTCCACCCACCTCGCACACTTCACCTGTATTCCTCTGCGGGCTCTTCCTCACCAAGCTCTTTCCCTCCCTCCAGCTATAGCTCTGGCCAACCCCAGTGACCTCTTGTTCCAGATCTCTGCTGTGCAGCTTCTGAATCAATCTGAGCTTGAACTATGTTATTCCAATCCTGACCATTTTCATTTTGTTTTGCCTTTTTTTTTTCCTTTTTTTTTTTTTTTTTCCTTTTTTTTTTTTTTTTTTTTGTCAATAGGAAAGTATGGTATCACTCAACAACCAGAGATTGTGCCAGGGATTATATCAAGGATTGTATCATTCAACAATTTTAAGAGTGCCTAGAAGAAGACATGATCCCATAAGTAAATTTTTTTCTCTTTAAAGTTCTATTATTCCCTGTTGTATTCATTTATTTTTCCATCTTGTAATTGCAAGGCTAGGCCTTTGTCTGGACTTCTGGGTGTGCTGATGGATGTCTGGTGCAGTTTTTCTTATATAAATTAGAATCTCAGCATAAAAATCTATAAAAGTAGGGTAGCTTCTTTAAAATGAATTTTAAAAAGGGTGAAGGGAGGGTGGAGACAAGGGGAAAAAAGTGAGAACCAAGACCTGGCCTGTAAAGGTACAAGATCCCAGTAATGAATGTAACTGTACTGTCTACCTAGAATGTACCAACAAATTAAAATTGAAAAATAAAATAAAATAAAATGAATTAAAAAAGATCCTTGGAAAGAAAACCAAAGTGAGCACAAAACTCCTCTAGATTTGTATGATTTGTCCCTGTCATGTGCATTTCCTCCTCATACCTAATTTTCTTGAGATAAGTTTTATTGACCCCTCCCAAAGTACTGTACCTACTTTTCATAGATATAATTTCCTCCACTCTCTTATTGTATTGGAGCTCTTCATGTTTTACTAAATACCATAATTACAGTAACAAGTGCAAGTGGAAGATTCCTCCTGTTGGCAAACATGCAACCTTTTCTTTCTCCCAGTACTGGGGATTAAACCCAGGGCCTTTAAGTTGACCTACAGCCAGTCTTTTTATGTTTTGTTTCAAGACAAGGTCTCACAAAGTTGCTAGGCTCAAACTTGAGACTCTCTCACCTCAGCCTCTCAGAGGGCTGGGATTATAGGTATGCATGACACATACTGAAATTTTTCTGCTGCAAGAAGTGTGAAGATATTCCAGACCCTGGAGCACTTGTAAGAGTTGTATATGTCACTCAAAGTTTCACAGAAAAACAGAAATTTTCTATCATATTAGTAAATTGCTAAAGTGAAGTTCAACAAATGAATCTTGATTTTTTTATTTATTGAGTGTATCGGTACATTTTAGGTATACATGACAATCACATTCATCATTGGGAATTTGTGCCTGTACATGATATATCTTGGTTCTAGTTTATTACCATTCCTCTTTCCTCCCTTACACCCTCCACCCCTCTATGTTTACAAAAACTTTCTTTCCACTTTTCCTCCTTTCCTCATATTTTCTTTCCCTTCTTTCCTTTCCCCCAGGACCCTCTCTAATATGAAATAAGAAGCAAAGAATCTTGATTTTGAAGTCACTTATATTTGGGTTCAAATCCAGGCTCGGAGACACTGGGAAAGTTACCTCTTAGAACTACATTTTAATTCCTCATCCATAAAGCGAGGACAAAAATAGTCCCTTAGCATAACAGGGTTGTTAAGAGATGAAGTTAAATTGTCCCCGTGAAGCCCTTAATAGAAAGTCTGGCTCATGGCGATGCTCAAAATAAGTGATGTTTGCTAGTGTTGCTACTAATGCTGGTGGTGGCGGATAAATTTGATTTGTATGTGAGAAGAGTACATATAGCATACAATTTACTATCTTAACCATTTTAAGTGTGCAGTGCACTAGCAGTAAGTACATTCACATTGTTGGGGAACCAATGTCCAAAATTCTCCATCTTGTGAAACAAAATCTCTGGACCTACAAGAAAACAGTTCTCCATTCTGCCCTACCTCCAGCCTTTCTCTGCATCTGTCTTGACCATATCTGTTGCTGTAACCACGATGTTTTCCCTCCATTGCCTCTCTCCCATGTGGGCCACCCAAAGTCACTGCCCCATGAAAGAGGTGTTTTAACAGAGAGCTGAGAAAGTAATTCTCTTGAGACATTCAGGTAGCAAAAATCTAAGCCTAGAGGAGAGCAGAACAAACCCCAGGCCAGGACAATTAATTAGAAGAAAACACGATATCTTATTTTTCCCCAGAGGCCATGTAAATGTTCTGGGGGTGGGGAAGGAAAAAGAAGGAAAGAGAAAGGTTGGGTGCTCTAGGTCTAGGAGGTGCTGGTAGTGTGGGTCTGATTCTCCAGGAAGATGGTAAGAACATTCACTGGTGCCCTGGACAGGAACGAGCAGCTACCAGCCATGGCCCAGTGAGATGGAAAGGTGACTCCTCGGGGTGAATGCTGCCATATCAAGCCCAAGGACTCCTTGGGAAAGACCCCAACTAGGCTAAGCTTGTTCTCATCAACCTGGAAAAATGCAGACAGGACTTAAAAAATTAGCTGAATATAGAAAAAGGAATCCACATCCTTGATGAAGGGTGCCCTACTCCACACCTTCTGCCCTGACCAGAGGCTCTGGAGGCCAGTGAAAACAACTTGCCTTCTTTGCTCAGACTTCTGCCTCACAGGCACAATCAACATATTGGATGATCAACCACTATCAAGTGGAAATTTAGCCAGTTCACTTACTAATATGAATAATAGCTAATGTCTCCAAATATTAAGCAACTATACTGTATTGAGTGCCCACTCTGCCAGCCATTTTTAGGCAGTCAACTTCAAAAGTGAATAAAGAAGACACAAATCTCTCTCCTTGGGCCGTCCCTAGATTCCACAAGAAGAAGGCAAGCTGTCAGGGAGGTAAAGGAGAGAGGAGGGAGGAGTTTGTCCTGTGGGCCACCTGCTTTCAACAGGAATTACACATGTGTCAGGCAGCAGCTTGCCAAGACCCAGGCTCATGTCTTCCTCACTTTAAGTCAAGCTCCAGGAACAAAGCATAACAGGTGATGAGACCATCTCCCAAAGTGCCAGGGCTCAGTGAATAAGAAGTGCACCAAGTTGGCAGTTTTGTGGATTTTTTTCCTAACTGATTACTTCTTTAACCTGCTAGTCTGAAACTGCGCAAAATAGACTGCATTACACATTATTCAACACAATTCCTCCTTCCTCCTAAGCAATGCCTGTACCCTAGCCCATACACAAGCACAAACACAAACATGCACACACACAGGTACACGCATACAGTTTGGTCTTGGATACCCAGGTTGGTTTCCCTTCTCTTGGTAGCAGAACCAGGGTTGTATTTGTAGCTTCTGCCTTTCCTTGTGGAGCTCCTGCACTCCAATGGAATTTGCTGCATTTCTATCTTTGATTATGGGACATAAAGTTCCAGCCTAAGCTACTGAGAATAGTTTCATCCACCTGGCTAGAGGGGTGAAGTTCAGGGGGTAGAAGCACAACTTCGGCTGTCCAATCAGGCAGAACCTCTGGAGATGTGCTCTTTCATCCTGACCATGACAACAACCATGGGTTTTACACATTGGACCACAAGAGCCTGAGAGAGAAGCCATGCAGAGTGGAGGGCTAATTGTTTTCGCACCCACATGGCTCCCTGCAGAGTAGCGCCTGATTCTCCTCCACTTCAGTGGGCTGGACTTGGTAACCTGCGTCTAGAATGTGGTGAGAACCCATGCTCTGCAACTTCAAGTCTTGGTCATAATTTTGATACTTTCCTCCATCTCTCTATCACTCTGGAATCCCTCACCCGGAGAAAGCCAGCTACCACTTTGTAAGGGTGCTCAATGGGGAAGAATCATTCCTCCTAATTCCACTGCCACCACCTATCAGCACCACATGTGTCTGCTAAGTGAACTCAGTCCTAAAAGCAAATCCTCTGAATTCACTCAAGCTTTCAGGTGACTACAAAACCAACTGATATCTTCTCTGCAGCCTCATGTGAGACTCTGAGCCAGAACCACCCAGCTGAGCTCCCCCTAAATTACCAAACCATTGTTACATGGGATAAGATGGGGCTTTTTGTGGTAAGACATCGAGTATGTACATAATTTGTTCCCTAAATAATAGTAGATAACTAACACAGGGTCCACTATCAATGCAAAATCATTAAGATACTGGATCAACACTTTCATGAAGTTTAATACTTTTGGACTTTTCATTTTACTGAGGCAATAAAGTGTTTGCTGTTTAAGCCAGTTTGAGTTGGATTTCCCATTATTTTCTACAAAATGCACCTTAGCAGATACATTCTGAATCTCTCCATTTAATCTCAGACTTCAGAAGGGAGGTAAAGGTATTGGTTAACTGATTTTATTGAGCTTCAGCTCGACTCCTTATCCCATCTACTCCTGTGCGTAGTCATGGCATTTACATTAATGGAAGTAGATGTTGGTGCAGTCTCCATGCGGAGAATTCATTCTCTCGTTTAAAGGCGTAATAAATGGAGATGGGAAGATAGTTTACACCTGAATATATAAAGAGTCCATAGATAATAATCTTTAACAGTAACATCTCTGTAGATACTGGTTGCTATTTGGCTGCCCAAAACAACCAAAGAGGAGGGGCAAGGTGAGAAGTTGATTCTTACTCACCGTTGTGCCTTGTAGCATTTTCAAACTAAAATGAAAAGTGAGAGAATTATGTAGTGGTTATAGCACTTTGGTGGCTGAGAACTCAGGTGTACTCTTAAAGACAACTGATGATCTCTCTTTCTCTATCTGTAAAACAAAAGATAAATATCACAGTGAAATAGTATATAGCTGAATCTGGAAGGAATAGGCTAAGGAGATGTTAGGTGAATGTCTTCTCCAGGAGTCTCGGGAGACTCCTCCTCTCATAAAAGCTAAGGCTGGTGGTTGACAAGCACTGCATGCCAAGTGTCAGTAGTGGACCTTGACCAAGAGCACAGCCAGAGCCATGTCAAAACTGCTTACACAGGAACCATCAATGCCTTTAGCCTTCAATATTCCCTCTTTGCAACAATTAACGTAGCACACACTCCTATAACACTTGCATTTCAAACCCTGTTTTCAGCATTTTCCGTTTTTAAACTCATTTAACTGCATCATAACCAGATGTAATTTTCTTATCCCAAATCTTATCACATAGTAAACACTACATTAGCAATATTCCTTTCATTTTGGAAATAAAATCAAAAAACATAATTAATGGACAGAAAATAAAATTTTCTATTGTAACATTTCTCATGAGTCTAGGTGATGCTAGTACAAAACTATGTTTACGTTCCTATTCTGTGATCGTTTTATTTATTCACACACATGTATAGTCAAAGGGCATGGCTCCTGAGAATCAGTTGCCTTTCCCATGACGTACATGTCCACCTAATCCACCTGACATCACTGGGAACATCAGACAGACATGGTACTTCAGAGACAAATGTTGTCTCAGTTGGACAGGTCTCTTCTTAACATGCACCATGTCTGGTTGGGTCTAGTTCAAACCAGTTAATATTTTCATAAACAGAGGAAGAAAGAAATCACTATTAAAGCCTACATCTGTAAGTTATTGTGTGGTGGAACTATGCAGATTCCAGTACTCATGTGCCGTGCTATGCCTGGGTATTAGCTGTTTAAGACCCATTATGTGCACATCGAGATACCTGAGTCCATATGGGCATTGGCTCAGTGAAGCCTTTTCTCATCAACAGTATCAGGGCCCACATGGATGGGGAGGACCCAGGCTTTGCTTACTGATGCACAAGTTCTCAGTTGAGACACTGAAGGATGCCTTGCTCCTCACTTTAATGCAGAAACGCTGGGGTCGTGTCATGAAACATGTGATCTTCTCTTCATATTAGGACCAAACACTAAAGCAATGAAGTCAACCCCCTACAGAGACAACATGACTCAGGAGGAAAAGTATTCATGGATTTTAATATCAGAGAGATACGGCTTCGAATAAAAGCACTCTCACCTGTACCTGAGTTCATTTTCCTGGAAGGATTAAGAGAGATGATATTTATATATTTTTGGAACAAAGGCTCTCCACACATGGTAGAGAAACAATGGAGCAATAGTGATCTTTGTCTCCTGTTCCTGACTTCCTTCCCTGAGCTTCCAGTTTGTATAAATGACCAATTACTTAGGATCTCCACCTGGGTTTCCTACAGGCTTATAGAACAGATCTACTCTTCAAATTTTCACAAACCAGAAATCTGCTTCACCACCTCATCTTCCTTTGGCTCTCTGTTTACGTCAATTCCATGACTCAGACAAAGCTTTCATACTGGACTTCAGCTTTGACCTTGGATGGACTTTCCCAGGATGCCCTGGATTTCTCACGCCTGGAGAGGCAAACACGACTACAGAAGTCAGAGGTTGAGGGAAGGGTACCTGGGGGCTGGTGGAAATCAAGGCAAGACAAAACGTTCTTGGTCTACTTAGAAGGGTCAGCTGCACCAGCGCTGTCAATCCAGACATGCAGGAATATGGATCTCAGAGTCGCCAGATCATTTGTTTTGAGGGTGATAAATCATATGCATATATATTAGCACTGAGGTACATACCAACGTAATATTATAAACTAAAATTGAGTTGTAGAAATGAGGGAAGAGAAACGAAGGAAAGGAAATATGTTAATTGTATCATTAATCATGACAGGGAAGAAGATAACATCTAAAGAAATAAGCCCTAAAGCTGTCGTATAAACCTGTAAGTGTTGTAACAAAAAAAAAATGCAAATCTTAAATATCAAACAAAAATGATCACATTCTAAACGACTTTGAAAACAAACAAAACCTAATAGATTTCAGAACAATACCAAATATGTGTCCTGGTAAGTGTGACCTTCATTGATTCCATGGGAACACTTTCGGGTTGCCCCAGCACAAAGGCAACCCCACACTGTATTTAGAGACACAAAAGACCAAGTTGTTCAGCACAGTTGACTATAACAAGACATTCAAAGACATACCAGGCAGATGAAAATAAAAAGAAGCAGAGCCATACACTGAATGCATAAGCCCATGAATTTCAGTATAAAGATAGGAAAGGGCAGGTAGAGAGACACTTGAGAATGCTAAAGGAAGACAATCTGACCATTCTGAATAGCCACACATCAGCTGTCACAGGAAGAACAATGAAGCCGAAATGACAGGTGGCTGAAAGAAAAGCAAATAGTAGCCACACTGCTAGGCAGATTCACCCCTCTCAGCCCAGGACAGTCCAAGCAGATAGAAAAGTGGGGTCTAGCAGCCCCAGAGCACCAGATTCATAATAGAGACGGTACTGAGCCACACAGATTGTACACCTTGGCAACAGATCATTTATTTTCTTTTCTAATTCTCATAAAACAGTTATAAAAGGATTGATCACATTCTAGGCCACAAAGGAACCCAAATCAATTAAACAACAACAATAACAAGAGAAACAATATAGATGTTATTCTTTAAGTATGATATAATAAAAATAATTAAATAAAACCATAAAATAAAAAGTCCTTTCCACATTTTGAAGTTAAACAAACAACAAAAAAAAAAGCTCTCAGGCACATTGTTAGGTTAAACAGGGAAAAAGCAACTCTGAATTTAAAAAAATTTAGTGAAACATTCTCTCTCAGAAACTAGCATGCTAAAAATACAGAGAGAAAAATCATAAACTCAAAAATTTAAGCAGAAAGTTTAATATCACATGGTGATTTGAGAAACCTAAAATATAAATAAATAAAAATAAAGGAGAAATAATAGGAAACAAGAAGACTTTGGAGCTGGGAAGAAAATCAAGAAAAGGGGAGAACAGGGATGGAAGAGGATCAAGATACATTGCATGCATATCTTTACCCAGTTACCCAAGAGAACTGTAACTATTGTGTATTGAAAATACTAAAAACAACAAAGAAGAAAAACTAAGAAATCTGAATGAAAAAGACATAAGTTAAACAAAGGTGAGAAGTCAATAAATCTAAAAGCAAAAGTTACTAAGTCAACAAACTAGAAACCCAAAGAATTAAAGAATAAATCCATGAACTATTTCTTTAGGGGACAAGAAGAATCATAAGATGAAGGACCTAAAACAGGTCCAAGCCTGGGGAAAAGTTGTCTGCCATCTTCTACCAAGTCACATGATCCAGTAAAAATTAAACTGTCAGGTACATCTAAAAAGAAAGAAAATTCCCCAAATCTTTCATTTGAAGCAAATACAACAGTATGGCTATATCTGATAGGGGTTGAACAAACTTAATTAAAAAAAAAAACACAACTGTAACCTAACTTTATTATGAACATTGGTGCAAAAGTCAGATATGAAATATTTGCCAACAACATCCATTATCCAATTAGTAATCAAACAATAAAATAAGATTTTATTTCAAAATGTAAGAATGGTAAAAGCAAGACAAAATCCAATGAACAAATGATCTTGTTACTATATTTCAGAAGAAAAATCATAGCATCGATTATTTCTAAGACACTAAGGAAAAGTACTTTTACAAAAGTGCAACGATTTCTTAAAATCCTGGAAACAATAAGACTTATAAAGGAAATAAAATGGCCAGCTGGAAAGTGGGAGCCAAGAAAGTTGACACACTACGAAATATAAATGGCTGAAACATAAGACAAAAGACTTAACCTGACTCTAAAGAGAGATCCCCAAATCAAAGCCATCTTGATACGCCATTCTTCACCTATTAAATTGGCAAAAATTCAAAAATTTGGTAAGACTCTTGGTGAGGCTGTATGGAAGCAGACGTCCTATATGGCTGGTGGGGATATGAATTGATATAACCCCTGTGGAGGGCAAATCAGCACCATCTATCAAAATTACATATGTATATATCCTCTGACCTTTCGATTATACAGTTGGGGATTTATCCTCTGCTTACACACTCTCAAGTGTGAAATGACATCTCGGCAAGGTTACTCGTATTACCTGTGAGAGTAAAAATGGCAAAGAACTTAAATGTCCACCCATAGGGAACCAGTTAAACAACTTCTGGTACATCCACACAACATAATGCCACGAAGCTTCACAAACATAATGAAGACATTTTCTCCATAGGAATATAGGAAGAGTGCCAATGTATATTATTAAGGGGAGAAAAATTAATATACTAATAAGCATTGAGATTAGCTGCTTTTTTATAGAAGAGGAAAAATGAAAATAAATGTTTATGTTAGATTCTAAGTGATTTTCTATCGTCTTAAGAAAGAGTTGCCCCCAGTTTATTTTTCCAGGTTGATAATTCACTCACCCTTCAACAGGCAGCCCACTCTGAACATAGAACCTACAGTTGAATTACACTCAGCCACTTACCAGTTCCTGGTCATTTGTGTGCAGGAATTTTTCCCTTTGTCTAAAACATCAAGAGTCCCCTTTCTGACTGATGAGCTATTCATTCTGCATAAAGATCTACTTCCAATAATAACAGAAAAAGAGAGAGAGAGAGAGAGAGAGGGAGAGAGAGAGAGAGAGAGAGAGACCTTTTGTAAAGTCCAGGCACACTCTTTTTTTTTTTTCAGAGTATACTAAAATTCTTTGCTCAGGTCTATAAATCCCCCCTAAGACAATAAGAAGCCCAGAGGCGATAGTTGTATATTATACTTACCTTTGGGTCCCCAGGACTTATCTGGCCAAGAGTATGTATACAATAAACACAATTTAAGTGAATGTGTGTATGTGTGCATTGTTCGTAAATAACCTAAATGTCCATCTATGAGTGAATGGATAAACAAAATGTAGCACATATGTACAGTGGAATGCATTCAGCCTTAAAAAGGAAGTTCTGATGTGCTATAACATGAACAAAGCTTGGAGACAAGTGAAATAAGCCAGACACAAATGCTTAAATGCTCTGTGATTCCACTCATATGTGATACCAGAATAGTTGAAGTTTTACAAACAGAAAATACAATGATGGTGAAGCCAGGCATGGTGGTACAAACCTACAATCCCAGCACTCTGAGGCCCAGGCAAGAGGATCACAAGTTAGGGCCAAGCTTGGGCAACTTAGTAACTTGGTGAGACCCTGTCTCAAAATAAACAACAAGAAAGTACCAGGGTTCAATTCCCTCTAGTGCTAAATGAATAAATATATTAAAATAAAAGTCTGACGGTTGCCAGAGATGGATAGGAAAGAAAGAGGATTTGCCGTTCAACCAATACAGAGTTTGAGAAGTCTGAGAAGATGGAAGTTCTCAAAATGTGTAGTAGTGATGGCCACATAACAATGTGAGTATATTTAATGTTACTGGACTGTAGACTCTACAGTGATTGATTTTATGTTATTTGTATTTTACCACAATAAAAATACGTCTTTGATGGGGGAATCCAAGGGTTCGTTAGGATAGAATGTCTTCATCTCCAAGAACTCTTTCGTATTCTGTTCCTACAGATGGTAAATATTTTATGGTGCTTTCTTGCTCATCTGTCAAAATCAATTATATTTTTAGAAGGCTTTCTCCTAGGACTTCATTGAAATCTGAAAATGAATGGTCATTAACACTTTGTTAAATGTGGTACACTGTGAGAGACTGCTTGGGCCTGCATAAGATGGCTGCCCTCAACCTTAGCCTTTGCCTCGGTGGAAAAATCCCACTAGACTACGTTCGTGACTTTTGGCAGGTTTAGCCCCTGGGCAAACAGGAAATCTTACAGAAAAAATAGCCCTTTGTGCTAACCACAGGCTCACGGGATCTGGAGCAGGAAGCAGGTGGTATTTCCCTGTCCTACTTGCCCCTAGGGATTGTGAAGTTAAAGATTGCATAGGGTTAATTGTTGATGTACACCTTCCCACTTACCCCTCCCCACATTTGGTAAAATACTGATTGCTGTATGCTGCTAAGTGCTTTGTCCCTTTATGGTTAAATGCTTGAATGACTCATGTGATTGGTAGAAGATTTGTTTGAACTGTCCAATAAGCTTGCTGAACCTTCCCCCTGGGATAACAGTATATAATCGTTTTGCTGAGCCAATAAAGCGCCTTTGATCAGAAACCAGACTTGGGCCGTGTACTCTAACTTCTTAAAGATTTCCTTCACAGACATTCAAGATCGGATCGGCCTCTGATGACCCACGAATAAGAGGCGGCTCTCACCTCCTATTCCCCGCGGGACGGGGTCCCCCCAGAGAGCCGCAGTACACCACTTGTTTGTCAATAAATACTGATAGGCCACTGGGCAGCAGACACCAGATCCTGGGGATCAAAGGTGAGAGTGGCCAATGTGTCTCCTAGCCTCAAGGAGCTCCCACACAACCCTGAATCCTCAGACCCAAGCTATACTAAAGACCCTTTACCTATTTCCTTCCATCTGATGAGCTGCCCTCTCACTAGTCCCTCCTGCTTTATACTTTCTGTACTAGTTTTATTCTAGAGTGGTGGGTGTCTGTGAATGTTCTGTAGCAGAGAACCAATTACTTTAAGTAAATAAAACACAAAAAGTTTATGAAATACTTTGTCTCAGTAGAAGAGCACTGCTCATTTTTATGTTTTGTTTTCCACTTAGATATTGCCAGGGTAGAGAAGTGCTATTGATTTTTATATGTTGATCTTGGACCTAGCAGTATTGCTGAACTCTATTATTAGTTCTAATAGTGTGTGTATGTGTTGATTCCTTTGGTTATTCTGAGTGGATGATCATATCATTTGCAGATAATGTCTGTTTTATCTCTTCCCTCCTAATTCTCATGACTCTGAGTTCTTTGTATACCTTCATAATATTGGTCATGACCTTTTAAATAAAATTTCAAAAAACAAGCACAATAAGGCATCAAAAAAGAATCAAAATTCTTATATTGAACTAAAGATTTGTGTTTAGAATAACAATAAACAAAATTACTAAATGATAGAACAGGAAAAGATATTTGTAATATTGTAAGAGATTATTCTTTCTAAAATATGGAAAGAATTTCTGCATATCAACATGGAGAAAATATCAATCTAGTGGGAAAATGGTCAAAGGGTCTTAATGGCAATGTATAGATGAGACAACTAAAGCTACCACTCACATTGAAGAGATGTTTAACACTGAATAATTAGTAAAGTGAAAATGAAAACAATAATTTGATATCACTTTATACAGACTAGACTGGCTGAATTAACAGGATAACATATGTCCTCCTGTTGGAGGAAATGTGGGGATATAAGACCATAACTGACTGCTTGAGGAACTTTGAAGAACAATAGAGCATCATAGCCAGATTTAACACATGCATCGACTACAGGATATGAATTTCCCAATTTTTTCACATATGGCCATAAGTGGACATGTATACAAAGAAGTCATGGTAGCATGGGTGAAAAGTTGGAGGTGGATGAGTCGCACACTGATGGGTAAATGGACAGATAAAATATGATAGATGCAAACTAAGCAAGTGCATTAGAATAAACAATCTTCATGTGCACATACGAACATGGATGCATCTAAAAACACAGAACTGAGTGAGAGAAATTCAGAATGATGATGATGTCTCAACCAATACCATTTACATGAAATTAAATTTCATGCATATAAATTAAGAATATTCATTTTGCAAGAATCCATATGAGCACAAAAGCAAGTGTAGCTTAAAAATATCAAAATGGGAATAGGAAATGGCGGGGGGTGAGTGAATAAATTAAACAGAGGCTATATCTTCAGTAAAGCAATAGTGGCCACATCATGTGATGGATGAAGGAGACTATTTTTAAAAATTAAAGTAAGAAGAGAAATAAATAAAAGCACTCCTGAAAGATCAAAATCATTGAGAGGGTGAAAACAGGAGTGAAGCCAAAGTCTCAGAAGGGTCAAACGGGCCTATTCAGTCAGACAAAATGATATTGTATTGTAAAGATGGTCAGCATCTCAGAGATGCTCACAAAAAAGAAACCAATCTTTGCTTCAACATTCCAGGAAGACAGTGAAATCCAGTGGAGGGCTAGGCTTCTTGCCTGCTTCCCAACCTGTGCAGAAAGTGAGGGAGTGGTAGCCCAGTGGAAAGGGAAGAGGACAGTGTACCTCTCGATCTATTCCTTTACCACCCTCTGCCTTCCTTGACCAATCTTGTTCACAGGGAGAAGAGGATTTAGAGACAGACACTTTTGTCTACCCATTTATCCAGGCTGTTAAATTCTTTGCTGCTTGTGTGATATGTAAGAGTACTGGGTGGGGGTCCCAAGCCTACTTTCATGACATATGGAAAGAACACATTCCCCTCTTATCCACAGGTCCACTTTCCATGGTTGCAGTCATCTATGATCAACTGAGGTCTGACAATATTAGATGGAAAATTCCAGAAATAAATAGTTCATACATTCTAAAGGTGCACCTCATTGTCATGTGATGAAATCTCACAACATCCTGCTTTATATGAAATACACTTTTATCCAATATATCCACACTGTATATGCTACCTACCTGCCCACCTATCATCATTTAGTAGCTATCTTGGTTATCAGAGCTATTATCACAACATGGCACTGATTATGTGCAAGTAATGCTTTACTTTATTTAATAACACCTCTCCCCCAGTGCAAGAGTAGCAATGCTGGCAATTTGAAAATCCCAAAGAAATGCCTTAAAATACTTCCTGTAGGTGATAAGGTCCAAGTACAAGATACTTAGAGAAAGAGATCACACTCATATAACTTCTATTATAGCCTAGTGTTATAATTGTTCTATTTTATTATTATTAATTTCTTACTGTGTCTAATTTATAGGTTAACCCTCACATTGTGATGTATATGAAAACACATAGTTTCTACAGGATTTAAGTATTATCTGTGTTTTCAGGAATCCACTGAACTTCTTGGAATGTATCCCCCATAGCTAAGGGACAACTACAGAGCCTTTTTCTTGAAACTCTGACTTACAGAAGATAAATAATTGGCCACAGACGCCCATTAGTCAGGTAATAACATGCTCAACTTTTCCTCTGTCACTTTTCTTGGATGTGTCATTTGACACTGAGGCAGAATCAGGGTTGCACCCTATGTCAGTAGATGCCCTCCAGAAAACCAGGGCCACAGAAACTCAGCCCTGATGGTGCCCATGCTGATTAATCAGAGCAGCATTTTTATTAATGACTGCCAAGAAAGCTCATGGTGTAACAAGCTGACTGTTAGGGACTATATATTGACCTGGCTTTCTGAATTTATTGTTTGTTGGTTATGGATTGCTCTCTGGAAAGTTAGCCATCCTGTTGTTCTTACCATACTCTTAGGGTTCAGGAGCCCAGGGGCTTAAATTCTGGCTATGAGTAGTCTGGAAATCAAGAGTTGGAAAGAAAAATAAATTTGGTGAAGATGTAGTGACTGCAGAGAGTGTGTTGGGAATCAGACTGGTCACAAATTCAGAATAAGTCCTGTCTAAACCCTATAGAAAGTATAACATAATCAGTGTCATAACTTAGGGCAGTTCTGCTCAGTAGTCCCAGGCAGGTTCCTGCGGGTCTAACTGAGCCCAAGGGGAGTGTGTTTGGTGCCCAAAGCAGACAGATTAGACATTATCTTTGAGCAGTGGCTCAAGCTCTGATGCATGTCATTGCCTGATCCCACCTACGTGTGACTGCCCGGAAGGAGGCAGGTAAACAGTAAGTCAGAGGCATAAGTGTCTCTGCTAGTGGCTCAGGGGATCTGCCTTCAGAATGGTAGCTTCCAGGAGCAAGTTGAGGAATGAATCAGTTTGAATGGGGGCTGAAATCCTTGACTTCTACAAATATACACCTTCTTGAGAATTTAGTAGATGCATGCAAAAACTTGGACAGCAACCCTTACCCTAACCCACTCACAAACACTGAGTGGAACATCCACCTTACATGACATAGACCCACAAATGCTGCCCTTGAACAGCAGCTACCAAACTCTCAAAGAGTGAAAGTGGTACTTTGCATGGCGTCCTGGGTCCTGGGATGAGGAGAGACAGTTAAACACTACCTTCTGATCCCCACAATTCTCCAGAGGGATTTCTATCTGGCAGGCCCTACAATGTCATCTGGATATCACCATAGTTCCATAGTGGAGGGCACCTTGTTCTATAAGTGAATGAATGAAAAATTAGTTCTGCAAACTTGCCCTAGTGTGGTTTTTGCAAAAGATGCCTGCAGGATCCAGTGATCTTCAAGGCCTTAGTGATCATCTAAAGTTATTCCTCTGGCCATGAGGATGAAGCAGCCCTCGTTCTTCAGCCCTCTCCCCCTTCCTACTGACCCTCAGTCTGTGTGTTGTGTACAATTCAAGAGTATCCAAATATCAGACTCTTTTCTGCACACAACAATGTAATAATTAGCTCTAAAGAAAGGGCAACACCCCCAAATGCCAAACTTGCACCCAACACTTGGCTTCCACTCCCAAGAATTAGAGTTAACATGTGTCTGGGCATCAAATCAGAGAGAACTGTCAACTCTTTCCACTTGTCAGTTTTGTGGTACCGAAATGTCTCTGTTAAAACAGTATCCAATTTCAAGTGTAAAAGACAAGAACATAGCAGACAGATGTTTCATGGAGTTTGAAGTACCAAGAGTCAAAAGCTATCACTTTTACTTTATTAATCACCTCTAAGGAGTTCAAAGCATTTTTGTGAACATTTTTATGCAAAATTTCACAACAGTAGACTGGGCAGATATTATCCCTGTTTTGTGCAGAAAGAAGTGAAACTTAAAACTCCCAAAGATTGGAGACTTTTACCTACTTTCTACTGTACATTATTCTCAAAATTCAATGCTTAACACATTTTAAAAGCAGAGCTCATACCGTCCAGGGCTGCTTTGAATACTTTAGGACCAGACAGCAAATGCAGGTGGAGAGAAGAACCTCTCTTTGCCCGGTGGGGCCTGAAGAAAGCAGAATGTTGTACTCACAGGACACTGCTACACCAGCCCTGGCCAATCCCTACCATGCAGAAATGTGAACTTTCACTATTGCCAGATGATATGATTTTTAAAGAGACTATGTAAATTTGATAATTTGAAGGTAAAGCCCACCAATTTACAAAGGTGGCTGATTATTAGCTTAAATTGGCTTAATAATATTTTATTTTTAAATTATTCATTGTAAGCTAAACAGTCATATCTGTGAGACAGACACTGCCTGAGACAGCTGGTTTGTAACCACCGTCTTGAGATGTCACCACTGAGGGAAATTTCTATTTCTGTTTAAGGGAGAGAAACAAATAACACTTATATAAAACCACAAATGGCCACAGCCACACCTGCCTTCAAAGGAAGGGCATTGTTTATTCCTAGTCTGGAGTATTTTCTGAGAAACCTACCATGACAAGTCTGTACTGTAAGAGAGCTTGTCACCATCTCCAGACATCCCCAGGAATCTGAGCTCTGCTGTGAATCAGGACCATTCATCGTTTGTCTCATCTTTGCAAAAGTAGAACAAATGTGACTGTCACTTTCCAGGTAAGCATGGGATCAAGGAAAAGGGCTGCAGCCACATACCTGTGCAGAAGTAGGTAGTAGAGAAGCAAGAGCCCCGGGGAGTGAGACTCCAGATGCAGTTGTCATTCTACACAAGGAAGTGGAAGAAAAAGCAGTCCCACGGGACTCCACAGAGACATTGGTAGCGGGCTTCTGGGTTGTCTGCAATAGTCTGGAGGACTTAGGGGCATATTTAGTCCAGCAGCCCACAAGATCTGAGCTCCAGAGATGAGCATTCTTACTGTAATCTGCTTCACAGTACGTGATGAGATCAGGCCCCGCCAGGAGGCCTAAGGATATGAGGCACAGGACATAGTTGCCAGCTTCAAAACCAAAGCTTTGTATTCCAGAATGTTGGGTACAATCTGTGGCAAATCAGTAAATCTCAGGGCTGAGGGAGACTTTACCCTGGAGGTGGAGGTTACCTCCTAGCCACAGAGCAGAGCCTGGGGCACCTATAGGCACTGCATTGCTCCTTCCCTAGTCCTCAGAGACACAGGTCCATTCAGAGGCAGACTTCTGGAGATAGAAATGCCTTCAGGGACCTCCTTGGAGTGTGGCCAGGGCATAAAGAAAAGCTAATGCCTTTGTCAGAAAGGAGAGTTGAGGCCTAGTAGAAGCTCCCTATGGCTTCCTTTGGAAATTGTTCTTTCTAATCTGGAAATCAGAAAGATTCCACCTGCACAAACCTTTTTTTCCCCTGAGGAAGGAACCTTAATCTACATAGACACAGCTTGAAAGAGAGGGGCACTTGTAGTTCAGACCTGTGGAAAATGACCTATCACACCCAGCATGTGGCTACCTCCCCTTCAGAAGCCCCCTCTTTTCTCATCTTTTGCTAGTGGATTTAAAGCCACTCATTCTGACTCACAGCGCAGAGGTGAGTTTTCCTAACATCTGCTTAGCTATAATTAATGTATGAGGTGTTGGCTTATTTTTCTTAAAAAAATTAAAACAACTGCAATGGGAGAGTTATGTGCCCACCAGTGGTCTGACTAGTGTCATCTTACATTTCCAGATCAGTTTATTTGGTTAAAGCAATGTGAACTGTAACCCTGAATAATTTATCAAACTATTGAACCACTTGTGAAATAATTGAAGCTTGAGCTTAGTTTTGCATAACAGATTTAAACTGGAGAGAAATGTATTAGCAAGACCTCAACCTCTACAAATGGAAAGGGCTGGAAGGGAGCTGACAGTTTTTATTGGGAAACACACACATATATAAAGCATTTCTAACTGGCCACTGTCCTTGGCAATGACTTAGAAGCCACCCAGCTCACGCCAATGGGATCCTACCTCTAAGCCGAAGTGGTGGAGGAAGAAGACCACTGCCAACTGAGAGATAATCGTAGAGTTTAAAGAAATGGGAAGTAGAGAGGATCACTCGTCCATAGAAAAGGTCATCCTGGCAATGACCTTCAAACCAAAGATCTGGTAAAGACCATCTGGAGGTGTTCAGCTGGGGATGGTAAGATTGGCTGCAGTGGTAAAAGATAGGAAGGTATTGGTTCCACCTGACTCTTGCCCTGACGAGAGAGCATCTGGCATATCATGTGACATCTGTCCCCGCAATAAGAGAAGCACTGAAAAACCAAGAAATCCAACAATTAACATGTAAAGTAGAGAAAGAATTTCAGTCATCTTCAGTGGAAGTCAGTTGAGAAGCACAATTCTTGCCTTCATTTTTAAATTTTATTATGCAGTGTTTTGATACCTACATTATAGTAAAGTATGGAAATATAAGTAAGTACAAGAGAAAGAAAAGAAGTAGAAATCACAGTCCTTAGGGAAAACACTTCTTGACATTGATCTCAGCAATGATTTTTTTTTTGCACATGACATCAAGAGCACAGGCAACAAAAGCAAAAATAGACAAGTGAGATTGCATCAGACTAAAAAGCTTCTGCACAGCAAAGGAAACAACCAGCAGAGTCTAAGGGGAACCTATGTAATGGAGACTATATTTACAAATCTGATTATATCTGCTATGGAGTTAATATCCAAAATATGTAATTCAAACAATAGCAATAATACCAGTTCAATACCAAAACTACAAACAAACCTATTTTTTAAATGAATGAAGGCCCTGAATGGACAATTCTCAAGAAATGGACAGATGAATGGACATGGATATGAAAAGGGGCTCAACATCAATAATCATTAAGGAAATGTAAATCAGGCCACAATGAAATCATTACTTCACACCTGTTAGAATGGATACTATCAAAAATGCAAAAGACAGCATGTTGGCGAGGACGTGGAGAAAAAGGAACCCTTGAACACTATTGGTGGGAATGTATATGGGCATAGTCATTACAGAAAACAGTATGGGGTCCCTCAAACATTAACAATGCAGCTACAATATGAACCAGCTTTACCACTTGTAGATATATACGCAAAGGAAATGAAATCGGGACCTCAAAGAGATTTCTGCATTCCCAAGTCTATTACAGCATTCGTCATAATCTCTAAGATATGGAAACAACCCAAAGCCTGTTGATAGATGAATGGATAAATAAATTATGGGAAACACAAGCGCACACACACACATACACACACATAGACACACACACACGTGCACACCACTAAAGTTTTATTTGGCCTTAAAAAAAAAAAAGATGAAAATCCTGCCATTTACAACATGGATAAATCCAGAGGACATAATGCTAAGTAAAGTAAGCCAGGCACAGGAAGACAAATACTGCATGATTTTACCTACGTGGGGAAACTAAAACAGACTCGTAGAAGCAGGAAGTAGAATGGTGATTGCCAGGGGGTGGAGGGAGGATACTGATAAAAGGGTAAAGAATTTTAGTTAGACAGATAAATAAGCTCTGGAGTTCTAATACATACATACAATGTGACAATAGTTAACAAATTTGTATTTTACACATGCATTTTGCTTCAGAGGATAGATCTTACTACACACACACACACACACACACACACACACAAATAATGCTAACTATGTGAGATGCTGGATATACTAACTAGCATGACTGTGGTGATCATTTCATAATATATACATGTATTTAAGTGTTCAGTTGTGCACCATTAATATACACAACTTCTGTTTGGCAATTTTACCATGATAACATTGAAAATTTAAAATACATTTTAAAATGATAAATAATAATCTCAACAGTAAGAGGAGTGAGTCCTTGCAAATATATATAGAATTATATTATAAAATGTTTATTGAAAGGAGATCCTACTTCTTTCAATTAACAGCACATATGGTTATTATAGATCCCAATATATGGCCTGAGTGTGCACATCTTCCATATACAAGTAACTCATGTGCAATACTGTTCTCAATGTGTGTACATCATTCCTGTACTGTTGTTTATGACACAGGTTAATTCTTATTTTCATGTTAATGAACAACAACTCTGCAAAGATGTTGATATGGTAATGACTATAAAGCCTTCGCACTAAAGACACATTCTATGCGACATTGTGAGCAAGGAGCAGAGCTGGAATTTAAACCCAGATCGATCTGATCCTGCAGACAATGCCCAGAATCACCACAATCCATTGCTGTCTATACACCATCTATTGTATTTTTCCCCTGACTGTTTCTTTAGGATAAATTTGTGAGCGCATACTTGCTGGAAAAAATGAAATCAAAATTTTAAATCTAGGAAACATAAAAAAAATTGTCCATGTGTTTAACGATCTGCAGGCTCCTGGGCTAATGGCAAGATTAGATTCATTCTGGGCTCATGCACCAGACTCAACTAGAACCAAGAGGTTCCGGTTAACGTACAAAGTGCAACAGCCTCCCTCAGAAGTAGAAAAGGAGAATCCCAGCAGAGTGGCCAGAAACATGGACCCCATGAAGAGACTGAGGGAGAAGTCCCTGTACCCTCTCCAGTCCTTCTGTTTCTTGAGACCACAGCCCCTTTGGCTGTCTGGTGCTAAGGTCTGGATACAAAATTGGGGGAGTCTTTGTTTATATGCCATACTTAGTAAATCAGTGTTTCAGAACTATTTTATAGAGGCAAAGTCATCTTTGATCTCTAGCAGTGGAGGGGGGTTAGGGGTGGAGGAGGAAGGCTTGAACCCATATATGGAAATACATTCAATTGGAACAAAATGAAGGGGTGATTTCTGTTTTTGATTAGAAGCCTTTGTTCCCTGGCAGTGACTGTCCTCCACCTGGCCCGAGTGTTCTGTCCAGCCTTATTTTAGAAGCTCTTTGTGGAAGTCACATATTATTATAACCTAAAATGCATATTCATCCAGAGAAAGCTGTGGTGTGTACACCAAAAGAGACAGGGGCTGCTTAGCCTAAGTTGGCCTCTTCTCCCTTCTATTCTAATAGATCTTTCTTTCTTCTTCTTTTTGTCACTCAAAATGAGTGTCTGATGTACTAGCATAAATTGTTAAAAGCAGTTTTAGGTAAAGGAAGAGAGAGTAAAGTGGAGTTTTTTTCCACAAAAGCCAACCTCAATTTATGTCAAAGAGGGTTAAAAGACCTTGGGATTAAAGCAATAAACTTGCTGCTGTCAAAGCTAAAACCCGCTAACAATTTAGTGCCAAACGCATGTTGTTCAATATCATTTCATATTATATTATGTCACAAAGAGCTGATGGTTCTGCATCACCCTGACAGGGCTGATTTACTCTGAAGAATTCATCGACATTTTGCAGTCAAAGCTGACTTCATTTTGTTTGGATGGACGGTGGGAAACAACTCTGTACTTGGGTTCAAATATTCCTCTAGAAATCCATCCTAGATTAAAGATTCAGGAGACCATCGGTCCACAGTTTTTCCAAGTGAGGTCTTTAAAAGGCAGCTATAGACTTTTCATTGTTCTCATTGGCAAGGCATTTAGACTAAAGACTCAAATAAAAGTCAAGAGAGATTAAATTAGATTTTTTGGCATCCCTAAAAGTTTGGGAATCATTAACCAACTCTTCAGAAAATTAAAAAAAAATCATATTAAGAGATTTTCTTGGTTTAGACAAGCAACCATTTCTACATTTCCTAAAAGATGTTAATCGCCTTATTTTCCTAATCATGTGCACTTGTGACTCCCTTTGCCCACTTTCTATTCTACCATCCCATGGGGACAGTGGGTGCCATTAGTATGTCTTGTAGTTCAGCAGTAGTGGCACAATGGATCTTTAGGTCAGTTTCAATGAGACAAGTGATTTTTTTCTTGGGACAGTTGCAGAGGGAAAAGTGGCTCTGAAATAATATGGGGTCTGCTTTGAAGAGCTAAATACAAATCAGGCTCTTTAAACATCAAATAATGAAATATCTTGTGTAATGTGACTCGCACAAATGTATAATCACATATTAAATATGTATCTGTAGTATATAATCAGGTCTCTGTGATTATGCCACAAACATTTCTGTGCAATAATATTAGAGGCAACAGGTGCATGGATATTTTTGAAGGTTCATAGAAAGTATAAGACTCACTTCTGTTTAAAAATGAAGCAAAATATAGTCTAAAAAGTCTGCAAAAAGGTATATACTTTCCAAAGCAACCCCACAGTAGTTGTTCTTCTAAGTTGGTGCCCTACTCTTTAAAAATCAGAACAGAAATATCTAATTTAATAGGGTTCTAAAATCAAAGTCTTCAAACATTCCTTTCCTTAAAGTCTGGCCCGGAAGACAGTCAACTCTCTGACAAGCAGGAAGGGGAATCAATCAAATGTTCTCCAGAAGTCACTTGCCCATCTAGAGCCTGTGATTCTATCCTGAGTGTCCGCGGGGCTGCTGGGCACATTCCCACTGGCTGTGTGATTGACAAGTCCAAGGAAGCCAACCACCACTGAAAGACTTTGACAGGTGTTCAGAACAACTGCAGGTGACAGTCAGAATTCAGTGACTCCAGAAAAGGGAGGCATGTATGTGTGCGCACATGCATACACAGTCTCTCCTACAACTGAAGGAGACACTTCTCAGACTCACCGGGGCCTCACCTGCACCATATCAACTTCCATTTACTGATGGACCCCAGTACTGCCTACCTCCGCCACAGGCTTAACCCCAGCTTCCACTCCAGCCCAAGAACACGGACTGTGAGCACAACTTTCTAGCCAAAGGGTTTTGTTTGTTTGTTTGTTTGTTTTTTACTTTATAAAACACTAAGTCAACAAAAAGCTCTCTGTGCAGAGAGTACCAGGAAACCCCTTTCTGCTCATCATAGCTGCGTGCCTCAGTTTCCCCCCCAAGTACGACTGATACAAGTGTACTTGCTGTGCCTGCCTTGGTGTAGAATCTGATCAGGTCAGATATGACCAGCTAACTGATTAGACTCAGCCTGGTGACTGAGAGCCATCTGGGGGTGGCACAATAGAATGGGACAGTACCCCAAGGGCTCCTGTATTGGAAACAAATTGGAATCAAAGATCAGACATGGTGAGGGCTGCAAGAAAGACAGAGAAGTTGGAATGCAGCCCATTCATTGTGGGTGTGCTGAGAAGAGGCAGTGGAAGACATTGATTTGGAATTTAGGATGAGGAGGACATGAAGGCAACTGCTATGTGACTTTTTTTTTTTTTTGCAGCAATGGACATTGAACCCTGAATTTTTGCACTGAGCTACATCCCCAGCCCTTTCTTAATTGGATTTCTTTTGAGATAGTGTCTCCATATGTCCTTAAATTACCCAGGCTGGGCTGGAAGTTGTTATCTTCCTGCCTCAGCCTCCCCAAATGCCAGGATTGCATGTGTGCACCATTACCTCCAGCTCTAAGTGGGTCTTAAATGCACGTGGCAGTGACAGCGAGAAGACGAGTTGTAACAGCAGCCCCTCATGACACAGGAGCACTTGGAGAGCTTCCCTGTTTCTCATGTAGCCCTCAAATAAGCAGAATAACTTCCTACCCACATGCAGATGATCATCCTCCGTGGATGTGGGGATTTCTGTAAAGCTGGTTCCATACCTCCCCTCTTCTCTCCTAGGACAGAAAATCCAAGAGGCTTAGGGATTTTTTTTTTTTTTTTTTTTGGGCACACTCTGTTGATTATACTGTGCATCTGTTCTCAGTCCCTCGGTCCCCAAAGAGCTTAACCCCTGGCCATGTATATGCCACCCATGGTTTCTGGTTCTGACATCCAGGAATTGTCCAGCCCATACTCAGGCTGGCAGTTTTGTCTCTGGCATCATCTCTGCCCAGTTACTCTCACAGGGCCCTCTGTGAGGAACACAGCTCCAGGAGTGCCCAGGCTGGTACCAGAAGCTGATAAGAAACAGCAATGATTCTAATACCCAGAGGACAAGTTGCTGATGACAGGGGCTGGAATGCCCACGGGAAAGCATCTAAATCAGGGCAGAGAAAGGTGCTTGGGTGAGGAGACTCTTAGCCTGGGTTTTCGTTGTGGCCACACACACCCAGGTCCAAGGGGAAGCACCTACAGATCCCCAAAGAACATTGGTGGGATGGTGCTGGTGGGGTGGGACCCATGCCACTCAATATTATTTTGCACAATTTAGACTTTCTCCTCTAGGTACCCTGGTTCACAGGGGCTTGAGGTGAGGATGAAACAGAGTCAGCCTGTTGCACTGGAAAGCAGTTTTGGGGCACATCTTCCTGTTGCCAAGTGGTGATGAGCATCTTTTCATGTGCTTGTCCACCATTTGAACATCTCGTTTGGAGAAATGTCTACTCAGGTCTTTACTCACTTTTAATGTTGAGTTTCACTCTTTTATTATTGATTTATAATATATTCTATATTTTAGATACAGATCTCGTATCAAATATGCTTTGCAAATATTGTCTTCCATTCCTCTGTCATCTTAGCTAGGGAAGCAGATTCCCACTGGTCTCTGTCCATCTTTGTTTGTTCTCCCCATAAACCAGAAGAACATCTTTAAACATGAGTAAGGTTCTAGCTCTCTGAGCAATATGATATTTTTTAAATACTTCTCTGATTGAGATACTCCCCTGCTTTAAAATATAGGTATAAGGAAATAATTCCTCACCCGATTTCTCATTGTTGTTGGGATGATGAACAGTGTCCTTCCCCTGGACCACACAGCCATAAGTGACTGCCCCATTGCCTGCTTCCTGTCACTCTCTTCCCCCTGGCCATCCAGCTCCAAGGATGTGGTCTCTGAGTTCCTTCACACCTCGTCCCCTCCATATGCCAGGAGATTTCCTTACCCCACTTCCTGGCCAGATCCTTTTCCATTGTATCAAGTTTGGTGCCACTGCCCTTTGGACACAACACCTGTCTTTCAGGCTGCATCCCCCAGCAAAAGAAAGATGAAGATTGTAAGCTCATTACACTGTGACTGGAAAAAATTATTGAGCAGTGACCTCTAGAATAAAAGCTGCAGAAGACGAGGGCCCATGTGTTGTGTGTGCAGAGCCTAGCAGAGAATCCGCAGAGGAAACTGACTGAATACAGTTGGCTCTGGCCACCAGGGGCCCAATGGATAAGCTGTGCCCACAAGGCCCCTCTCTGAGACTATGACATCCCCAGACAAAGGAAGACACTCTCAAGGAAGCTTACATGAAAGCAGCACCCAGAGCTGGGCGTGGTGTAATTCCAGGACTGTGGCTCGCTGATGCAAAAGGATTATGAGTTCGAGCCTACCTTCGACAATTTAGCAACTTAGTGAGACCCTATCTGAAAATTAAAAAAAAAAAAATAGAGCTGGCAATGTCACTCAGTGTGAAGGTTTGAGGTTCAATCCCCACTACAAAATAAAAGAAAAAGAAAAATACCAGTATTCGTTGTGTTTCTGTCCTGTTCTATATGATCTAAACATTATTTCTCTCAACAGCTTTGCAAATTACGTTTATGAAGTTTCACCCAAGTTCCCTGTTGACTTTTGGTGCTGAAAATAGTACCATTAATGTTGTCCTCTTAGTTCATTAGTAATTCATCCGCCTTTTTTTTTTCTTCTCAAAGGATAAGGGACCATGTTTCTTAAATTTTGGGAGACATCCATTGCCTTTACTGATTTTTGTGTATGTATGCATGGGTTTTAAATTTAAGATAGCTTTCTAAGAGACAATTGAAATGCAAAATAGCTGCCTTTCCTAGATTTCATTTTCTACTGAATCTTGGATCTGACAGGAAATCAAACATCGAAGGGACTTCCCAAACATTTGGAATTAGACATCCGACCCAGTTACAGCCAATGTGATACAAATAGACTGTGAGAATGCTGAGTCCAGGGTGTTCATTCCTCCCCTGGCTATACTGGAGGGTGGGTGCAGATGCTGGAGTTGCTGCAGTCATCCTGTGAACAGAAGTACAAGACAGATAGAGCTCAGACTGAAAACCTTATTATAGTCTTGAAACAGCTGGACCCAGAGGCAATGTTTTTAGTTATGTATGATGGGGAAGTCCCTGTATTCTGTGGCCCTGTTACTTGCCCAGAAAATGCTCTGCTGAATGCAATTTATTGTTCCTACCTCTGTGCCTTCCTTCTGGGACACTAGAACTCAGCCTCTTTCCTTGAAGTTGCATGGTCAGGAAAGGCTCTCCACCATGAAGTTGCCATCAAGCCCAAAAGTCCTACAATCTCCTGTGCTCTCCCTGTTCCTCCTCACCCATGACAGCTTTCAGCTCCATCCATCCACCTCTCTCTCTCTACTGAGTGATCTCCACTGTTGCAGGATTGATTCTTTGTCTTGTGAGTCTGTACCATGTGCTGCAGAGTGTTTAAGCCACCTGCCTCCTGTTCCTCATCAGTGGGACAACTTTCATGGACGCACATGATGAGACCATTGGAGTTTGGAGCCTGCACCTTCCCTCTCACCCTCATCCTCCCTAGTGGAGAGGAGAGCTCCCAGCTACAGGCCAACTCCACCCATGGCTGTATTTCCAAAGTCTCTGTGCAAAATGGGAGCCTGGGACACTGCCCCAGTAAGTCAAAGGAAAACACAGACACCTATCAATGCGTTGTCGTGGCTCCTGTCCCAAGACTATGAAACCAGGCTTGCATTCTCCCGGCAACATCCTCTGACCATGCTGCCTGGGTGCCCAGTCCCTATCTCCTGCTGGAGGCTTTCCAACCACTTAACACAGTTTTTCAATTTCCACTGCTTATGCACATACATCTCCATCCCTGCGAATGGATTGCCAGGGGAACTCTCCGCTCCAAAATTCTGATGGACGGCATTTTTACCCTGGAATGATCCGCAAGTTAAAGTGATCGTCACCAATATTCATTATGGGGTAATGGCATCCAGCGCAGGATCAGAACATGGCAAGAGCATTCTGCAGTATACTCTTTGAATGCGTGCAGAGCAGATAGATGACTCCCTGAGGGTGAAGTGTGCACAGTGCCACCCATCTGCATGCGTGTGATATGTGCATGCACACTCATGCACATACACATAGCCCAGGTCACACCTTTTCTCTCAGACCCCACTGGCATGGCACGAGCCACCCTTTCCAGCAGCAGAGGTGGGTGACGGGATCGCTCAGCCAGGAGGTGGCAGATACAAATATAGACGAAGAGCCGATAACAGGAGGTTCAGTTCCTCCCACGCCACCACCAGCTAGAAGTTTAATTCATCAATTCCAGGACTCATTCAAACAGCATGGCATGATGCTAGCAGAGAGCAAACACAGTTTTGAATGCCTGGAGGACAGCAGGGAGCTGAGTTCCAGGACCCGAGCTTGAGCCTCAGCAGCCCAACTGCACACAAGGACTGAGCAAGGAGCTCCCTAGAACTCTCACAGAATTTTAGGTCCCTTGCCCTAAGACCAAGCACATTTGTTAAACAAAATTTTTAAATACCTTTTGTAAGTCCTGACAAAAATCCTTACACCTCACTTCCCCAGGCAACCACAGATGACTCTGCCAGCTCACAAGCCTTCTCACAAGTCTTTTCTCCTGCCATCGTGGGTCTCCTCTGTGTGCTACCTTCCATGCCAAGCCTGCTGCCTCCATGATATCCCCTGGGAATCACTTTATTGCCTTCTTTCCTATTCTTAGTGTCACTAATGTACAGGGATTCTTCGGTTCAAGAAACTTTCATTTGCAAACAGTTTGGTTCTCAAATAGAAGCATTTGGTGAAATATTCTTTCTCTCTCTCTCTCTCTCTCTCTCTCTCTCTCTCTCTCTCTCTTTGAGAACTCTGCATCAGGTGACCAACACAACCACACAACTGTGGCCATTGTTCCTGCATGAACCCAAAGTGGTCATCTTTTCCACAACTGTGGAACAAATTAAGTTCATGAATCAGGTATCACTGTATTTTTGTTTTCTCATTACCAATAGGAGCACCAGAGCAGCATTAAATAATGGTGAGCTTTTGGGGGATAAAGTCCTGCCTTTCTGACCACATGTTAGCTATTATAATTCATCATCTCCTATTGCTAAACAGCTACCATGTTCCATGGGAAGTGCACAAAAGCACAATTATTACAATGGTGTGAAGACATTTGGTTTCAATATTTCCCATCTATACATGCATATGTAAGTATATTATGTTGAATACATGAGTGTGTTCCTTTTCCTCCTCCTCCCGTTGACCCGCAGAAGAGAGTACCCTAAATCTCCACACCTCACCACCTCATAAATCTTCTGTCCCTCATAGTGCCTTTGGGGTGACTATTCTCAGCAAGTCTTTCAGAAGGAATCCTACCTGGATACCTGGCTCGCAAGGTTTACTTTGTCACCTTGTTTGCTTCCTGCTAGAGTTGTTCCATCTCGAGAGCAGTTCCTTTAAGGACCTGTTATTTATGATGAGAAAATAGGGTGGTCATAAGCATGCCTGAGGTTTTTGTTCACGGACAAGATTTTGTGTGTGAAGTCATGCACAACGTAACTGCACACACACACACACACACACACACACACACACGCAGCCATATGTCTCATAATGACATTTCAGTCAATGACAGAAGTCCTACAAGACAATAATGGGACTGAAAACTCCTATCACTGTTGTCATCTTAACATCTTATGTAGACTCATTACTCACGTGTCTGTGGTGACACTAGTGGGGAAAGTCCTACTTTGCTACCAGTCATATAAAAGTGTATCACATGCACAGTAATGGACAGTACGCAACACTTGGGAATAATGAATGACTGGGTTACTGGCTTAAATATTTACTATGCCATACTGTTTGTCATTATTTTAGAGTGCACTCTTACTTATGAAATAAAAGTTTACTGTAAAGCAGTCTGGCACGTTACACTGGCTGAAGCCTTGTACATTTCATGTTTACTTTCTCTTGCCTATAGCATTTTTTCCTGGGCTTGATTTAATATGTGTTATTTGATTCACTATGGCTCGAGGAGCAATGGGTCTCTTAGATAGATAGGTAGGTAGATAGATAAGCAGTAGTTCTTTCCCTATATATATGGATATA
Source organism: Fukomys damarensis (assembly GCF_012274545.1). Lineage (NCBI taxonomy): Eukaryota > Metazoa > Chordata > Mammalia > Rodentia > Bathyergidae > Fukomys > Fukomys damarensis. The sequence continues at coordinate 53,674,368 of NW_022900931.1, forward strand.
TGTAAACATGAATGTATTCCCTATATATATATCTCCTACATATATGTCCTACATAGATATATTCTACATCCTATATACATAGATCCTACTTATAGATTCTATATATAATATATACATCCTAAATATACACACATTACGTGTTTAATATATGTAATGCATATATGTGTTAAACATACAAACATAAATATGATAGCACAGCAGGCTGCACCATCTAACTTTGGATAAATCCATTCTACGCTGTTGGCACCATAACATAATCACCTAACAAATTTCTTGGAAGGTGACCCTTGTTGCTAAGGGATGCATGAAGAAAAGACACGTATTTGCCCTTCTCCCCCTCCTACAATACTCCTCAACGAAGATCCCCAGCTACCTACCCTACTGGTGGTCTGGAGCTACCCAGCTGGGTCTCTGGGCATCACTGGCGGCAGAGGGTGGAGCAGAGATGGATGCACAGGAAAGAGGAGTTCCCACAAGGTCCCCTTCGTGGAAAAGCCCCCTGCTCTGAAGCCCATCCTGCATCCCACTCACCTCAACATTCAGGGCCCAGTCCTTCAAGGACTGAGAAAAAGCAAAGCGTTGCTAGTTCTGCTTCAGAAGGTACAAGGTACGGAGGGTGGTGCGGAGACACTCTGCAGATGGGAAAAGAGGAAGGACAGAAGGAAGGAGGCATCGATGAGTGGGCTGCAGTAAGGAGATGTGGGCCTTGGGGGAATAATCGCACGGCCATGTCAACGGAAGCACCAATTGGCAGAGTCTCTGCGGCAGAAGGGGAGCCAGGGAGCAGAACAGGCATCAGACTCTTGGCCAGGGTTCCATTTACAAGGCCCTCTCTCTTCTCCACTCAGATGTTCTGCAAGAAAAATGTAGGGGAACCTACTTTCCCATTTTCTATCTCTACCTCTTTCTATCCTAGGGGCAATAAAAGCATGTTGTGTATGGGCAGCACACACAAAAAAACTAAATCCTCCCAAATAAGCGTCAAGATGAATTCCAGAGAGCTTGAAAGTATCCCACAGCCAGGGAGGGGATCAATGTTCTACCTTTAAAAATGTGGGAATTGGGCTGGAACTGCCACACACCATACACAGACCCCCAGTTACATTTGAATTTCAGATAAGCGATGAATAATTATTTAGTATAAGTAGGTCCCAAATATTTTATGGGCCATGCATATTCTCATATCCCCAAAATGTATTAATTGTTTAGCAAAAGTTCAGTTTTAATTTTTGTTTTTGTGTTGTTGTTTTTCATACTTGCCAGATTTAAGTTAGACAAAACTGGCTTCTTTTAGCTTTTGCCATTTTCTATTTTATTTCTTGACCCCCAAAGGGAGAAAGCACAGTTGTCATAGAAGAAAGGGGCCCAGAGAAAGAATGAGCAATTCTTGGATCCATACTGCACCCGGTGACTGAGGCAGCATAGACAGGAAAAGGCTGTTAAATCACACAATCCCCGTATCTGATTTGATAGAAGAACCCTCCGTTCATCAGTGCTAACACTGACCTGACCAGCCTGGACACCACAACCTGTCCAAAGCCCAGGCCATCCGCCTACCAGGGAGCAACTGGGACAGCATTAATTTATTGCTAAAAAGGGTGAAATTCCATGTAATCTGTCTTTATAACCCTAGAAACTGACACTTATACAAGAAGAAAAAAAGGCTAACACTCTGTGTGCCAAATTGTATTCATTTTTTTTTTTTGTCTAAACCACTAATTATTTTACCTGTATGAAACTCCTCTATTATTTTCACTGCTGGAAAATCACAGGGTGGTAAGTGCCGCTAGTATCTGTCACAGGCAAGGCATAAACAATGCAATCCAGTAAAACCTAATAGAGCACAGTGCACACAATAGTGGCTTGCCAGGCTCCTCAGTAAAACAAAACATCAAAGCAAAAAACATTAACCAACGATAGCATGCAAGGAAAAACACGGCAAGTGAGCTTGAAGACTGAATTCCTAATCTCCCTGGACATCAGATTTCACAGATCAGACTGGAAGGCAAGGTTGTAGATAGGGCTGGCAGTGAGCTGCCCAGGTCTGACCATGACTTGCTCCTGTCCACAACACTGGAGACATGACACGGTCAGGCGGATGACAGGTCTGCGTGCCCTCTTGGCACTTTACAGTTTGCAAATTGTTCTTATTTTCACCAGCTCAAAGGCTCCTCCCCAAAATCTTTACACTAGGACAAAAATCCTGCTATTCTCTAACACAATTTCATTCATGGAGTGGAGTACAGTCTACAGTCTAGTTGGGGAGATACTTATTTATCAAATAGTCATACTAATGAGCGTCTAATTACAAGCAGAATTAAAAGAAGGACTTGGATCTGTGAGAGTCTGCAGCAAAAGAATCTTACTAAGCACAGGGCACTAGGGGAGACTCACCTAAGGAGGGAACATTGGAGCTAAGATCTTTCATTCATGGAGTGGAGTACAGTCTACAGTCTAGTTGGGGAGATACTTATTTATCAAATAGTCATACTAATGAGCGTCTAATTACAAGCAGAATTAAAAGAAGGACTTGGATCTGTGAGAGTCTGCAGCAAAAGAATCTTACTAAGCACAGGGCACTAGGGGAGACTCACCTAAGGAGGGAACATTGGAGCTAAGATCAGAGGCCAACAGCAGGGGAGAAGAGAAACACCTTTCAGTCAAAGGACGAAAGTCTGGAGGCAGGAGTAGGGAATGAGTCAGCTATTGACGAAGCCCACAAAGCAAAAAGAGACAACCAAAAACGTAGAGTGAATCAGCAGGGGTCAAACTACGAAGGATTCCTGAAGACCACAGTAACAGTTTAGGAAGCCGTGCAAGGTGCTACACAAGGGAGCAACTGCACCTTGTCACGTTTCTTGGTATATCCATTCCCACCTCACCTTCATGATGCGGCTCTAGAGACTTCAAACTTCCAATTCCAGTTTAGGATTTTCCAAGGATCACTGAGAGATTTTCTATCAAGAGGTGACTCACGGCAAAGCCTCAGCTGGAAGTGCATCCCTCCTATCAGTGGTTCCTAGGCGATGCTGAGCACAGCCAGAGAGAAGGCTGTTAGTGATACCACCCATTGGTATCCACTGGGAAGGAAACAAAGACAACACCTTCTGTATTCTGCATTGAGTTGGCTCTTGAATAGTTAGAAGGAGGTGGTATTCAATGCTTGGGTAGTGAAGGAAGAAGGCATTAACCTAGAGGAGGAAGACAAGCATCCCTCACCCAAGAGCAGAAAAGGAGGAGGAGAAGAGGATTGTGCAGGTGTAGATGTCTGGGGAGGAGGAAGCTTTGCTCCTGTATAGTGCATCCTACAAGGAGGAGGTTCCATCTGCTGAGTGGAGTCAGTCACACAACTGAGGGGAGTAGGTAGGTTTTGCAATAAGTGTTAAAGAGAAGGAAAGCAAATTAATCCAAGAAACTAACCTAAAGTGTTTATTAGGATGCAGAGATCTTCTGGGGTTGGCAATTAGGGATTCAGAGTGGAAATAGAGAAATGATCCAAGAGTAGGGTGGTTGAATCGGCCTCTCTCTGTTCCCTGGAGTGATAGAAGCATGAATCCATCCATTCCTGACCCACATAGAATTTAGCAGCCTGAATAAGTTGGCAATTTTGTAAATGGTTATATGCAGCTAGCACGATGTCGCCAATGGATCTGCGTATTCTTTGAGAACACAGCTTCTCTGTCACACATGTGCTATTTCTCTTCTCCTATCTTATTAGATTCCCAGGCAAAGAGCACGTCAATGGCACCTTACAAAAGATGAAGTGAGGTTTGTAAAAGCATTATAAAAACTTGACTGTGCACGGCAAAAACTGAGAATTTAATTATTACTGCATCAATTAGGTCTAATATGGATATTAGTTGTGTTTTCTGAGTATTTTATTTTCAAATTGCCTGCATACACAGTATCCGATTTGCTTATGAAATCTCTAATAAGGTGGATGTTATAAGCCTCATGTTTAGTCTAAGAAAGAGCTGTTGCTAGTTGAAGGTCACAGGACAAAGGTGTACCAGAACAGAGTGTGGGAATCCAGCCCTTAGGACTTCAAGGAGGGACGCAACTTGTTCCACTCTTGCCCAAACATACCAGAAATTGACCACATTCAATATAGATTAAATACCCTAAGCTGATGGTAGGAGATGAGATATCAGACTCATATTTTTTGGATGCAGAGTATAGTTCCCAGGTTCCCAGGCCCATTCTTACCGTGTATGCACTGGGCTGCCAATACTGAGAGGTACCAACAGTATAGAAAACTGTCTTTGGCAATTTCCTTATCTTCTTAGAGGGGGGCGGAATGGCAGTGGATTGTATTGGCCTAAAGTTATTTTCTTCATCTAATGCTATCGGGATAACTGTGATAAAACAAAAGAACTGCCTGGGGGAAGGACATTTTCCTGGATATGCAGAGGCCAGAACCTCATGGTCCATGCCTGAGTACAGTCTATGAATCTAAAACTAATCTCAAAGAGCCTGGGGCTGGTCAGAGGAACCCAGCAAATGCGTCATTTTTCCATATGCTTTGAACTAAACACATTGTCCACACAAGACTCCCCATGCACCTCCACTGTGTGCTAATTTTTTGCCAATATTAGCAAAGGAAGAAATACTCAAACAAAATGCCAAGGACTTGACAGGTCTATTTTTCAGAGATAAATTAGGAAGAGGGAATCCATTTAGAAATTAGGACATTGATATTAAATGGGGAAAGCCAGTCTTCTTTCCCTTCCAAAGAGCTTGCCTTTTAAAAATTTGTGTGAATCAGGGAATCCATATCATGCTTTGGAGAAAGTCCTTGAGTTTCAGGGAGAAATTAGCTGCATGCCTTCTAAACTAAGATATGGCTAGGTCTATTCCATTTCTTAAAAGTTTAAGAATTTCAAGAGGATCTATTAAGCTAAATGGCCCATGTTAATGCAACATTAGAGAACTTGATTAGAGCCCAAGACTCAAGAAAATAATTTCTAGCCTCACAATGCTACAATGCACATGTAATATGTGTTGTGTTTGATGTCATTTGTTTTTTATTAAATGCATATAATATGAAGTGTCCTTGGGAAGTTTCCTGACCATAGAATGTTAGAAAAGTTTGATCTCTTGGCACACTTATACTCAAGAAGCCTGATTTCTTAAACACTTCCCTGAACCAATGCAGAAGGACAAAGGAGCATTGCTTAAATTTCTGTATGTCGAGAGCCTTCTCTGCTCCAGGCCTGAGGTATGCCATGTGTCCAGGAGACTAACTGAACCAGACTCAGCCTCTGCCCTCCAGAGGCTTACAGATCAGTGGGAAGAAGGACACATGCAGAACTAATTAAATACAGCAAGCCAAATGCAATCACACTAGCACACAGAACCCATCAATGCATGAGGGAGGCAAAAGAAACCCACCCTTGTGGGGAGAAGTCTTAGCAGAGGCAGCATCTAAGCTGGTCACACAGTGTCATGAATCTGATTTAACTAGAAAGAGAAAAAACATAAGAAACTATCTGTAACTTTTTTTTTTTTTTTAGCAGTGCTGGTAATCAAACCCAAAACCTCACACATGCAAGGCAAGGGTTCTACCATGAGCTATCCCTTAACGATTTTCAAAATCAACAGATTGTCAAAATGAGGTTCCTGTGGATTTGATGTCACTTCAGGATCCAACTTGGTAACACATCAGAGTACAGCAGTTTTTGCTTATCCGTATGGCATATGTTCCAAGACCTATAGTAGATGTCTGAAACTATGGATATTACCACATTCTATAAATACTGTTTTCTTAGGCATACATAATTCTGATAAATTTAATTTATAAAACAGGCAAAGTAAGAGAGTAACAATGATTACTAATAAAATTTAATGATTACAGTATTTCTGTGTGTGTGTGTGTGTGTGTTCCTTAAAATACCTCAGTGAGCTATGCCCTACCTTCTTCCTGTACGAGATGATACAGTGCTTCTGTGATGAGATAAAGTGATGCAAATGTTACAGGCACTGCGACGCAGCATTGGCCATTACGTAAGCACTACCTGGATAAAAGCATTGCACACAACACCATGACAAGCTGACAGCTAAGGTGGATACTAAGTGATGAACATGTGTAAAGCATATACAGCATGGATACACTGGGTAAAAGAATGATTCACATCACGGGTGATGGGGAAGTTGGTGCAAGATTCCAACACGCCACTCAGAAGAGCATGAAATTTAAAGCTTGTGAGCTGCTTATTTTGGAAATTTTCCATTTAAAATCTTCAGACCACAGTCGACCACCAGTAACAGGAACTACAGAATGCACGGCTGCAGATACAGGGTAAGCTATGGACTACTTTCATTGGGTGAAGGTATACCCTAGACATAAAATGTGTTACAGAAACCCTCCTGTTATCATTTGAAGACTGTTATTAAAGAGTCCAGAAAGAAGAAAGTAAATATTCTTAAGAGATTTTTCTTCTAAAATAATTATCACCCCAGAGTGAGTCCCATTACACCTACCTCGCCTGACCCATCTTCACTGAAGGACATACGGAGAAGTGTAGGCCTGCCCACTCTTTCATTCGGGCATCTGAAACATTAGTCCCATTGAATAAAATGTAAAGGAACAATAGTTATCAAAAGAAATCTTCTATTAATTAAAGAAGTCAGGCTTCTTTAATATATCAGTTACATAAAATAATGGAAAACATATTTTGAAATGTAACAATGTTGCATGCTATAACTTATTTAACTTTTTCTGTAATGTTGATTTACATTTGTTTATTAATATTGTTTCTGGAAATCTATTTGGTTATGTCTTCTTGAGATAACTTCTATGGTTGCCTATTTTAAATTCTAGAAATGCAGTAATGGGAGAAGTTTTCCATCCATCCTCCAAATCGGTTGGCTCTTTTTAAATGTCCTTCACTAAGCTTTTCCATTAGCTTGTTGGAAATTTCTTGTTCATTTAAAAACATTTTCATGTACTTTTGAGTTATCTTTATATATTTGATACAAATATTTTCCAACAGTTTCACTTTTAACTTGAGCTATTTGGTAACCACACTTTTTAAAAATTTTCATAGTTTCAAATCATATCTTTTTTATTTTTAAATAAGCATTAAAATAAATTCTATAATTCTCTTTTGATCTTCTCACTGCTTTATTCCTGGGTCTGCACATGTTCGTGTGTTGGTATTTAATATATCTTAAATTCATTTTCTGAATTTTGTGTTAGATATCTAACATGTAGAATCAATTCTCCCCATTCCTTGAAACTGCCTTTCAATCCCCTTTGATTTCAAACATCAGTATATCTCATAATATACCACCAATATACACGAGCATCTATTTCTAGAATTTCTAGTCTACTTCATCTCTCTATTTGTATATTCTTAAGCAATACCTCACTTCTTTAATGATTAGTGCTTCATAAATTTGATATTAGATGATGAAAGTTCATTCCTTTGAACATTTACTTCAAAATTTCATGACTGTCCATGGCTAGTTATCTTCCATTTGAATTTTAGAACCTACTTGTCAATTTCCATAATAATCTCCCTGCAATTTTTATTGGGGTTGCATTAAACTTTTAGATAATTTTTTACAGAAGCAACATTTTATAAATAGATCTTTCCAGCCATGAACATTAAGTCAACCTCTTTTTATACTCGTCAATTTATTAAATGTTAGATTTTTCCATAAAAGTTTGTCTTACATATCATTACATTTATTTATTCCTTCCTACACTACTTTTTATATTTCTTGACATTTGAACAGGGTGCATTTCACTTAGTTACTGCTGGTGTATAGGAAAGCTTTGACTTTTGCATATTAATCTTATATCTGGCCACTCAGCTGAAATCTTCTATCAATATTAATGGATTGCTAATTATCACAATGTTAATAGATCCTCTTGTATTATTTAAATTAGTTAATTATAGCACATTCAAGTGAAGATAGTTTTGTTTCTTTCTAACTTTCCTTCCTTCCTTTTCTCCCTTGTTAATTAGTAATTATATTTAGTAAAATGTTGAATAATAGTAAACATTTTTGTTTCTTAATTTTAATAAGAATGCTTATGTTTAACCAATATTTTATATATTTGATTTTCTGTTTTGATAGTCTATTCTACATTGAGTTTATTACTTTTTTTTTTTGTATTGGAGATTGAACTTGAGTCCTTGCACTTGCAAGGCAGGTGGCAGCATCACTGAGCTAAATCCCTGGCCTTAGTTTTTTATTCTTACAGTGGTAGATTTTTTTTTAATGCTTTTGGACAACAATTAAGAGAAATAATAAATAGTTTTATTACATTGATTTGTTAATTTGATAAATTACATTAATAAATTTTATTATGTAGAAATGCCTAAACTGATATCTCCAACCCCAAGTTCTCCCTAGGATGTCAATTTTTTTCTTTAATAATCAGTTGCTAATTGACAACTTCACTTGGATAAACAAAAGACTTCCAAACCTTAAAATAGCAAAAAAAAAAAACAAAAAAAAAAAAAAAAAAAAAAAACTTTTGCTTTTCTTATCCAAATTTATTTTTCCCACAGTAATTTCAATCTCAGTAAATAGCAATTCTACCCACCCCAATAGAACCATTTTTGGTCCCTTGCTTTCTCTAATATATCATATCTAATCCCTTAGGAAACTTGGTTGCTTTTTTCATTGCTGAGATAAAATACTCAATAACTACAAGTTGAAAGAGGAAAGATTCACCTTGGCTAAGAGTTTGTAGAGACTTTTAGTTCATAATCAGCTGGCCCCGAGGCAGGGTGGCATTGCAGAAGAAAAACAGTCCATGGAAAGCAGGCAGGAGGCGATAAAGCAGGAAGCAGCAGAAGCAAGCCTCCCTTTCCCTTTTATCCCATCTAGGCTACAAGACTTTTAGGTGGTACCATCCATCCCCAAGGTGGGACATCCATTACCCACATCCAGAACTGTGATAAACCAATGAGTGGATACATCCAGTACCAAACACCCTTAATCCCTGTATCACACATTGTAATCCAGCATCACATACCTATGATTCAGCCACCTCCAAAAACTTTACCTATGAGCATATGAGGTTTTGGGGGACATCTAGACACAGTCGTAACAGTGACCTTCACTTTTTAAATATATCTGGAATTGCAGCCATCTCCACTTTCATCCCTGTAACCCAGTGCTGGCAAACCTGTGGCACACATGCCTCAGTGGGCTGTCTGTTACAACTGAAAGCTCTAAAAGGTTCGCCAGCACTGCTCTAACCCAAATTAGTAATGCATCTTAATAGGGTGCCTTCAGCAATGTCAAGACAGTTTCTATGTTTGCATATTTCATTTTTGTTGTTTCAGTACTGGAGAATGAACCCAGGGCCTTCACACTGAGCTACATCCCCAGTCCTTTCACTTTTTTTTTAAACAGGTCTTATTAATTTGCTAAATTGCCAAGGCTAGACTCAAACTTTCAATCTTCCTGCTTCAGCCTCCCAGAGTGCTCAATTTCAGGGATGCACCACCATGCCTAACTCCATGTTTATGTATTGGCCTCCTGCATCCTATATCCAAACAGTAGCCATAGTGATGCTCATAGTGTCTCCTACTCAGAATGTTCGCTCACTTCCCATTACATAATGACATTGTGAAATGGGAATAAAGGGGCTAAAGGTGTAGGGAAGATGGGATGGGTAGGGGAAGGGTAATAGGGAAAAGAAAAAAATGTGAGATAATGAAAAGATGGAAATAAAGTGGTTGTAGATGGGGAGGGGAGGAGGGAGTGAAGGGAGAGCAGGGACAAGGGGAAAAAATGAGAACCAAGACCTGTCATGTAGAGGTACAAGATCCGAACAATGAATGTAACTGTACTGTATCCCTAAAATGTACCAACAAACTCAATTAAAGCTGAAAAAAAATAAAATCCGAAATAGCTTCCATGACCTTTGAAGCTTTACATAATCTGGCCACAACACTTCCCAATGTCTCCCATCACTTTTTCATTGCTCAATGGTTTCAGCTACTCTGTGCCTACCTCAGCTTTTACACATGCACGCTTACACACATATATTCGCATAGGTCCCTTCCTACTTTATTCAGGTCTGTACTGAAGTATTCTATCACAGCTGTCTTTCTTGACCATGCACTCACAACTGGCCATATTCATCCTTTTTTTTCTTTATCCTGCTTCCTTTTTTATCATCATCAAACTTTATATTATGTATTTTTAATCTTGTTCATTTCTTATGTCTCCAATTATAGTAAAAATTTCACAAGGGAATCCTCAATTGTGCACACTGCACTGCCCCACTGACTAAAATAATTAAGCTATATCCAGACCTTACCCAATGTCTCCTGGAGCAGGAGCAAAACAACCTTCATTTCAGAATCACTATATTAAATGCTAATCTAAAAAAGAACAAAACAATCAAATCAATATTCTAAGATTCTGCCTGAAAAAAGGTAGGAGAGAGAAAAAAGTTAATCCTAAAGTGGAATAACAAATAGTAAAACACAGAGAGAGAAAAATATTATTTTTAAGTCAAAGAAATAATTCAGTTTATGAACTTTTCTATATAGTGACCAAGAAAAAGAGAAAGAAGATAGAAGTGGCTGACATTGGGAATTAAAGGGAAACCATCACTAGAGATCTCAAAATAAAGCTGAGCCACTATATATTACTAGCAATATTAAAATAAACCAAGGGGTGAGGATTTGGTTCAGTGGTTCTTCCATCTGTCTTGCAAGGACAAGGGCCCAAGTTTGATCCTCTGCACCAAATAATAATAATAATAATAATAATAATAATGATAATAATAATAATCCTACTTCCATTAAATTATTGGACCGGGGATTTAGCTTAGGGGTTCTGCTACCTGCCTCATAGAGGCAAGGACCCAAGTTCAATCCCCAGTACCAAAAACAAAATAAAATAAAATAAAACAATAAAACATACTTCACAACTAGAAAGACTAAAAAAAGATCAATTTTAAATATGTATGTATACAATAACAGGCTTTCAAAATAGATAAAGCAACACAGAGAGCTAAAGAGAGGCAGACAGAAACAATTACAGTTGGATATTTTAATATTTCTAATCAATTCCTTGCAAAACAAGTAGACAAAATATCAATATGAACATAAAAGACTGACTATACTATACTATTAATCAACTGTACTTAATTGATGTACATGCTCCCATCAAAATAACAAAATGCACATATTTTTTCAAATACTCAGAGAATAATCACCAACTATATTTTAGACAATAAAAGAATTGCTCATAAATTTTAGAGGATAAGGTAAAAACGGTAAGTCTGAATAACTCTTTATATCTGCATAAGACATTAAATTAATCAGTTATAAACCTTCCCACAAAAGAAACTCCAGGCCTAGAGGACTTCTTTGGTAAATTCTATGAAGTGTTTGAGAAGAATATGAATTCTACACCAACTTCTGCAGAAATTAAAAGAAGAGATAGCACTAACTGACTCATTTTATGAGGCCAACATTACCCTTTGGCCAAAACAAGACCAAAATATTACAAGGAATAAAATAACCAAGAAGCTATACAGCAACATTTCTTGTGAGACCAAGTTTTTAAATCCTTAGCAAAATATTGTCAGCAATATTCATGTTAACCTTTTATGAAATGAACATTATTTTCTCTTCTTAGATGAATTTATGTATAATTAAATCCAAGGACAAGGAGTTAATCTGTCTTTTGCCTTAATGCAAAATAAAATGAAATCAAACCCTTTAGAGATAAAGAACAAAAGAAATATAGTGAGCTCTAAAGGACAGATACCTTGAATAAATTGAAATATATAGTTATCTTTTTAAAATTGGTGTTACCACTTGACTTCGTATGGCTTATGTGGTTGGAAGGAGGATTTGCACCCAAACCCTATTCTCATGTAGGAAGCTATATTGCCCAGTTTCCTGCTCTCAGGTCCTCACTCCTCCCAGTCTGATCCCTTTCTTACTATTCCAGTGTCTGGGATCAACTCTCAGCAACTTTGATCAATGCTTCCTCATGTGCATGATAAATACTGATTAAGAGCTACCCCATTCCCAGCACTCAGAAGGCTGGGGCAGGAGAATCGCTGAGTTCAAGACCAGCCTGGGCTACATAGTGAATTCCAGGTCAGTCTCAACTACATAGTGAGACCCTGTCTCAAAAAAAAAAAAAAAAAAAAAAAAGAGCTACTCCATTAAAAAATTAAAAGCTTCCAACCCCTGATATTGTTAATCAAGGTGTCCTTCTCCCTCCTGCATCAACACATTTTATTCCAATACCTTTATTTCTCCTCAGAAAAACATGCTCAATGCAAGTAATTCATAAAATTAAGCAACATCAAGTTTAGAAAAATTACCCAGAGTTCCACCAAACATAGGTAACCATTGCTACTATGGTATTTTGTATGTGGTAATAGAAACACAAAGACTGATTCTATGCAAATTTGTTATTTTCTAACTTTGGTCATGTTTGGAAAGGACTTCAGTAGATAAATCAGGAGCTACAGAAAGATGTCTTCCCCAACCAAGTAATGATGCAAACTAACTTCTGCTACCTTTCGTGAGTTTCTTTTGTACCAATCCTAGATGCAAAGGGCTATGGTCCTTGAGGTTTACAGCTGAGAAACTAATATTTACAGGGTTTGTGCAATCAGAGGAAGGGAGTGTGCACCAAGAGCTTGTGCTCACAAAGCCATACTCCTTCCCTCTTCAAAGAGAATTCTAAGCCCAAGGAGCTTCCTGCTATCCCATCCCTCCACAGTAGGGGGGCAGACCTGGTATGGTGAATGCCTTTCTCTGATCCTTTAGTACCTCCACTTTATCTCCCTGCAAAGACCGAATTTTCCCTAAATATGAAGACAAGACCTTGCTTAACTACAGACTAACCGGTATAGATGATACTATCTCCCTGGATTCACGAAGGTCCCTGATTATCTCCATCACTAAATATGACAGATTTCTTATCAGATAGCACCTGCATTGATTCAGTTGAGGTGTTCCCGCTTGTAACCGTTGCACTACACTGCCTTTTAATAAAGCTGTTCCCTCTCACCTCTCCTCTCCTCTCCTTTCCTTCTCTCACCCTTCCCCTCCTCTCAATGTTTACATCTATTATTTCTTTTTCTTGCCTGATTGCATTGGCTGTAACTACCAAACAATAATTCTGATAATTACCTTTCTTAATTATTCTTAGCCATCATAGATAACTTCAAATGTTTTATGAATACATATGATAGTGATGAATGGGTAACAAAAACCTATGCTTAAAAGTTTCAAAAGCATATTCCTAATCTACTTTTTTTGCCATTTTATTTTTCAGCTTTAATTGAGTTTATTGGTACATTTTAGGGATACAGTACAGTTACATTCATTGTTGGGATCTTGTACCTCTACATGACAAGTCTTGATTCTCATTTTTCCCCCTTACCTCTGCCCTCCCTTCACCCCCTCTTCCCCTCCCCATCTACAACCACTTTATTTCCATCTTTTCATTATCTCACCTTTTCCTAATCTATTTGAACAGAAATTACTTTTAAATTTTGTCAGATACCTTTTAGCAATTGAGTGAATGAATTTTTCCTTTTGTTCTTTTATCGATATTATTAAGTATATTAGTAGATTTTCTAATATTGAATTAACATCGATATTCAATAAAATGTTTCTTTGCCATGGGAGCATTTTTATTACAGCCCCAGATTTGATGCTAATATTTTAAGATATAGGAAGTTAAATCTCTATTCATAAATGAGTCTCTGGTTTTCTTTTTCATTTTTGAGGTATACACCAATAGTTTGCTAGGTTTCTTAAATAAATATGTAACACTTTGTCTGGGTCCATTCTGCTGATTAAATTTTTTAAATAACCTGCCCATGTTTGAACTGAAAACATTTTAGAGTAAAGTCTTCTAGTTTTTGTTTATCTTTCATATTATTTATTTTTTAACATTGAACATAGTTAGGCCTTTGAATTCTTCCTAAGGTTTGCTTTGGCTGCATTTCATGGATTTGGATTCATTGTGAATCATGTTCTTTTCTAAGTTTTTTATTAATTACACCTTAAGCTCCTTTTGTCAGCTATTTCTCCTCCGGTTTAGAAGGTGCAGATAGAATTTTGCAGTGATATCCATTAATTCTTCTCCATATTAATGCATTAATTTTCTTGGCAAGAAATTGCAAACATTTCCTACCAGAAACTTTTCAAATTTGGGGATAGGTACCTTTGAACTCTGATTGCCCTTTGATCGTTTTGAGTCCCGGGATATAGGGGCAGAAGGATGTATGCAAACAATCACCATTTCAAGATTCCTTCTTGGATTTGAGCTCTTCCAAGTGCTGAGTTGACATCAGCTGGACTTCTCATTCTTCAGTTCTCCAGGTAGCCCCTGTTTTCCTGGGGAGACCTTTGCTAGGGTTCCTTATGAACTTCAGTTTCTCCCAAAATGCCCTCTCTTTTATCCTGAGCATGTTCTTTAATAGGCTTCCTTCTCCTTAGAACAAAAAAACATCAACGTGCAGCACTATGGCATGCCCCATCTCCAGGGCCTCGCCTGACACATGTTCTTCCTTGAGCTTTCAGTAAGGTTTTTCTCCTATGATTCCAGGAGGGTGGGGATCTTGCCCTCCCTTGTCTCATTTCCCTCTATACCATTCTGGATGAAGAGCAGATGCTCTATAACTACCACATGTCAGCAAAGTACATGGGAGTGATTAGTTTTCCATCTCCCAGTGACTCAGAAACTGAATTTTTCACTTCTTTTCATTTTGAATGGGAGACTCAAAATGACCCCAAAGTGACCCCAAAGGTCTTTTGACTTCAGATTCTGACAGTCACATGATGATGCTAATTCAATCTTATTCATATTTGACTTTTTAAAAATACTTTCTTCTTTGAGTTCTTCACTGTCACAAATTTCTAAGAAAAGGAATTCCCCCTTATGCCTTAGTTTATCCTGGCTCGTTGCTTCATCGGGATCTGGGTCTTTGTCTTCTCCCTGCGTTTTTGCAGCTCCTCCTACTATAATTACTTCTTGGCCAACATTTCATTTGTTTGACAGTGAGACAGACAAAAAGACAGGCACTATGTTCACCTTTAAGTTCATGGGAATCCCCCACCCCATTCCTTGCAAGGATAGGGACCAATCTGGCACACAGAATTCTTTGCAAAGGCCAAGGTATTAAAGACAGGCACTGCATCACAAAATTGTCTCTTGAAGCCATATCATCTGTCCCCTGGAACTTGTAAAGGCCAAATGGACAATTGCCTACCTGGCAGGGAGAATTTCTAACAGACTTCTTATCACCAATTGTCTTTTCTCCACAGGCCAAGTTCAGACCTTGCTATTGTAACTATGGCACTGATTTCCACCTCGGAAGACTCTGGTCTTATCATGCCCATGTTAACTATCATGACACAGTTCGCTACGGTTAAGCCTCTAACTTACATTATAAGGCTCTGAGTTTATAAAACTTAAGACTGGTATGTTTGAAAGGGCAAAAGGCAGCAGAAAATAGGTGGTGCTTAGGAAAAACTATGGGAAAGCAAACTTTTTCCTCTGCTCCCATACCACAATGATGACCACAAGTGATGTCTGTACTCCAAAAGTTGTGGGGATTTCTCCTGGCCAGCAGTGGGCATTTCTACAGCAGTACACACCAGCCGGCTGTCTCTGATCCAGTTCATAATGATGCTATTTGGCTGGCAACAACTTCAGCCCCTACAGGTTGTAGACTCAGGCCCCAGGGCTGCCCACCCTCCACTTCTAATGCCAACAGAAAGCCTCAGGTTGATTTTACCTGTGCTTCTGACTGGTTGAGACACTTTAAATCAAGTTTCCCCCAATTCCATCTTTGGATTCATATAATTTGGTAAAGCATGCCATAGATTCAAGGAAACACTTCCCCGCATGTACCAGTTTATTGTGGTAAATATTACAAAGGATACGCATGAAACAAAGGCAAAGCAGTGGGGAGGGAAATGGAGCTTCCAACCTTCACCAGATGCACTTCCATCCAGGAACCTCCAGATTTCAGTATCAGAAGCTCTCTGAACCCCGAGTTGCGAGTTCTTACAGAGGCTCCATTACACAGGCATGATTGGCTCAATCATTGGTCATTCAGCCACCATTCCCTTCTCTGAGGTTGGGTGGTAGAGCGAAATTCCACATTCTCCAATCGTAGCCTGATTCCAGCCCCCATCTAGAAGCTAGCTGTGGGCTGCTAACCATCAGCCATCTCAGTGGTAAATAAAAGGACTCCACTTTGGAGATTCCTAGGATTTAAGAGTTTTGTGTCAGGAATACCAATATACGTTTCACAACATTACGGATACTCTCCTTTCAAGGAGTACATGGTATCTTCCTCAACAAAATTATGTCCTCCAGAAGTATAAGGAAATCAATTCATTGAGACTGGGATAGGGATCCATATAGGGTGAGAGGATCTGTGGGAGTTACAAAAAAGAATTTCTCTTACTCACAAGGGCAACCTGTATAAAAACATTTCATAAAGTGATACCTTCCTGGTCCTTGAGAGCCTAGTGACCCCTTGATAGCAGTTCTGCACTGGACTCAAAGCACTGGTTCTAAAAGAGGACAAGACATTCTCAGAAGTTCTTTCTGACTTAATTTTTCTAGAATGAGTGTGTCCACCATAGGCCATACCAGAGAGTAAGAAAACATCCATGTCTCAGGCACTCACCAAAACAGAGACTTTCCACGGAATCCTTTAGGGGGTTATGGTGGACATGCATCAGGCCCCATCCTCCTGTCCTTTTCTAACAGCCCATAAATTCCACTGGGGTCCTTAGGATTCTAACAAAGCCCAATCCATCCTGAGCTCCAGAGGAGTAATGTCTGACTCTGGCTAAGACAATCAGGACACTCCATTGTCCTAACCAGAGCAACTGCTTTAGTGATTGAAGCTGACCTCGGCTCACCCAGTCAGGGATGGGATAAGCTGCCTGGAAGTGGCTGGCAGCCAAGTCTACACAGGATCTTGTGATGAAGCCGAGTCCAGAGAAGGCCCTCAGTGATATGGTTCATAGAGGATCTGGATCCAGTTTGTACAGAATTCTGCCTAATCCCCAAGTCTGTGTGAACCACCAAATTAATTAAGTGATAACTTTTCGTCCCTGTGCATGTCAGATAAAGCTGGGTGTCGCTAACTTGTGATCATACATGGTCTCACTGAAGAGCATGTCTCTGATTCCACGGGTCCCCCACCAAAGTCATGATATGATTTTCTGATGTTCAACCCAAGCTTTGACCAAGAGCCTCCCCTCTTCTTCTGAGAAACACAGGCAGTTAGGCCTCATATGTGAGCTCTCCCTGGCGGCTGCAGAAGCCATGGCTTCTCCCACCAAAGCTTCTTTCCTTCAGTGGGAGGGGGCTTGGGGATGGCGGGCCAGCATCCTGGGAAGCAACCTCATGTCCCTCCCACCGTCTCATCTGGCCACCAGCAACCCTGTCATTTCCCTGCCACTAGGCTGGCTCAAACAAAGCTCTTACTGAAGAGATTATAGACAGATGCTCTGGCATGATTCAGAGACCCTGTGGAAGGCGAGCAGTCAGGTTTCCTCTTAAGTGACAGCCATCCTTTTCGGCAGGCAGGGTAATTACAGGTCAGCCCCTCTGCAATGCAAGCTATCTGAAGGGGAAACAATGGTGAGCAGCATGGGGCTGCCTCCAGGGTGAGGGGAGAGGGGAGAAGGAAACAGAAGGACTCAATCTCTTTTAATTTATTTTAATAAAGTGTGGGTTTTCCAAAAGGCCAAAGGGCCTCATTTGCCACAACATGGTTGGGATCAGCCAACAGCTTCTACGAACTCCTCTTTCCCCATAATTCGATCAGACCTGCAGATGGAAGCATTCAGCTGGTGTCTTCATTTGCTTGGTGCTTTCTGAATCCTTCCTGTCTCACTGCCACAGCCAGAGAGGAAGGGTAGAGGCTCCTCTAGTCCCCCATAAGCATGGCTTCTTGCACATCTCTGGGTCCCACAAGCCTCTGCCCCAGCCAGGCCTGTTCAGCTTCAGCCCCACTGCCCCTCCTGGACCATTTAAACATAGTTCTTTCTTTCCTTCTTTCCTTCTTTCTCTGTGTATGTGTATACAGCTAGGGTTTGAACCCAGGGCCTTCATGTTACCCACCCCCAGTCCTTTAAAAAAAAAGAATTCTTTATTTGAGACAAATTCGCACTAATTTGCCCAGGGTGGGCTCAAATCTGTAATCTTCGTGCCTCTGCCTCCCAGGGTACTGTAACTCCAGACATGTACCACCATACCTGGTTATATATACATACATATATATATTTTTTTTTTCTTCCTCTCTGAGGCATTTGGTGTTCCAGAAAAGAGGTCAGCACCAGAAGAATGATGTCATGGCCTTCCTTTCTCTTGAGGCTCAAGAGTCTATCCCAGATGGCAATGGTCAAACAGCAGGGTCTGAGCAGCCTTACTTGGGAGAAAGACCCACTCTTGGAGTTCCTATGGGACGTGACTATTGCCAGCCTTTCTGGCTGGGTAATAACATCCACACCATGATTTTTGAACCACTGTTTACTGCCCCTGGCACTAACCACCATCCCCCTGGGTCTCTCCCATTGTCCCAGACCTATGGAGCTTTCTTCAAGAGGTTTTCCTCTCCTCATCTTTCACAAGTTACCTTTCCAATGTCAAAGGGCTGAAAAGCAAATATCACCTTATTGGCTTTTCTTAAAGATCAGAAATAGTAAAAACAGTGAAAGCCATCCACCTCCATGTGGGGATTTGGGTTCATTTAGGACACAGATGGGTTAGTTGTTCTACCTGTGGCAGTGGAAAATGAGTTTCCAAGGAACCAAAGCTCTGTTTTCACATGGAACCACTACTTCCCCTCAACAGAGACCAAAGTTTGCCCTGTCCCCCACTCTCTTGACAGAGATTTAAGTGGTTCTTATTCCTCAGACATTTGCAAAGGGGGTAGAGTCTGCCAGGGAAGCCTCCCACCCTAGGGGGCCCTGGAGGCCGCTCAGCCTCTGGCTCTCCAGGATTTAGTCTCCTGCAGCTGAGAATCCACACTTTAGGACTTCATCTACTCCTTTTGACTCTAGCAGCAGGACTGGGGGTCTTCCGTATTGTCTGATGATCCTCCTCCTTCCTCCCCTTATGCACCTGACCCTTGTTTCTGGCCGAGGACCCTGACAGTCAGTGGCCTTGATGCAGGCTTCCTGACACCTTTCTCCACAAAAAGCTGGGCCACGTTCTGGTGCCCAGCAGAGGAGGTGGAGGCCTGATTGGACTTCAGAACAGAGATGCCCATCTCCAGGGTTCCACCAGGAGGTCCTCTTTAGCCTGCACCCCTTCAGAGTCCTTCCGGCAGATCCCATCTCCCTAGAGTGGATGAGGACTTTCTCTAGCCTGCCCAATAACTAAACCTCTCTCCATTCGCATTCCATGGATTCCCCCCCGGCCACTGCAAGTGTTCAGCTTTGAGCATCCCAAAGCAGCTTGCCTCTCACTGTCTTCCATACAGCATTAAGTAGTGCCATGAACTGTCCAGAAAGGACATATTTGGAAGAATAAAAAAAGATGGTCACAGTAAGGTTTACCCTATATTTTAATTTTTAACAAGTATCTTGCTCTAATGGGGTCAGGTCATCGTGTGATGCTAGAGGGACTTCTTCTGTGGCTACCAAAAACCCAGGGTGGATCCTAGCAATGAGGCACCACAGACAAGAAGAGGTCTGGGGCTAGAGATTTTGCACACTCTAAATCCACCCATCCCAAGCACTTCTGCCTTTAAGTTTAAACACAGTTGTGGTGCAGAGGAAATTGGGTCCATATGCACTGATTCCTTTAAACCCCAAGCAGCCACATGCTGTTTTCTGCTGCTGTTTAATTGTCCGTGAAACCCCAGAGCTGTGAGTAACATGGAGAGCACCCCCCAAGGCCCATCATGATCGCTGCTGCAGACTACATCCCTCTGGAATCAGCCACCTCCCTTGGGGTGTGGGTGGGTAGGCAGACAGGGCTGGGCCAGGACATGCTGTTAGCATTGCCGGTGGACATGTGTGTCCAGAACATAAAGACTACTGCCAGCTGCTGCTCTTACTTCTGTCAGACATTGTTTCTGAAGATAATGTCGCTATGACTGAATTAACATCCTCAAAAACTGATGTTACTTATGTGGGACAATCAGAGCCAAGACCCCTAAGCTGGTTGATCTCAGCTTCCTCATTCCTCACGTAGGGCTAGTTAGAGCTGCCTCACCAATTTCATGAGCATGTTGCCCAAGTGTTACCCAACTTTCCCTTCTCTCTAAGACCTTCTGGTCAACCGAACAGCTTCTGGCTTGCAACCATCACCAGCATCAGCATTGTGCACTGCTTTACACTTGGAACACTGCTTTTACCTGCATTACCTCAATTATTCTTTACAGCACTCAAGGGAAGGCAGGTACAGTATTATCAGGACCCTCATTGAGGTGGATCCTAAGTTTCATAAAAGCTCAATGATGTGCTCAAGACCTTCCAGCCCATGAAGTGTCAGGGCCACCCCCAAAGCTAGGCAGGTATCCCCGGCCTTCCCACTCTGCCTCTGGGTTTCCTCTGCTGGTCTGTCTAGCCCAAGACCCTCCATGGAAATAGCAGGCACTCAGGGAGGGGTGATGATAGCATTTCTGCTCCATTGGCTTAGGTGCCCACCTCCCTCTCCCTGCTGAAGACCATGGTGTGGCCAGAGCTCTGACCTCCTTACTCCTGGGAAGTATGAGCAGTCTACCTGAGGTCAGCTTCAATGGCTCCAGTGCTGGGGGTTCCCTAACCCAGGCCTGGGGCCATGGGCAAACATTTTCAGCCATCATGCTGAGGTTAGCAAGAGTGCAAGAGGCACAAATGACACCAGAAAAACTCATTAGCTACAGAAACATAGTTCCAAGCAAAAACTAGTGGGCTCAGCCAAACAGAAAAAGGGGTAGGAGCCTCAGGACTGGCTTGATCCAAAACTAAAAAGAGGTTGCTAATTCTGTCTCCCTTATCAAATTGCTCATGGTCACAAGGTACCTCTAGTTTCTTCTCTCTCTACCTGTCCTGGGTTATATCGCATAGGAAGGGCACCTGCTTCTCTCACAGAAGCCCTGACATAATGGGTCTAGTGACTTTCACACAGAACTGATTTCTCCCCCTGAGGGAGAACACGTGTGGTGATTGGCTCCAGCCCTACTTCTGTGCTTCATCTGTAGGGCGGGACCAGGCAGGAGAGAATCAAATCCATCCAAATCCCATGAACTGAGAGTCAGGGAGGGCGCTGTCTCCAAAAGAAATGGAGATGCAATTGCTAAAACAGAACCCAATGCAGGCCAGCCCCTCCCGACCCCAGATCCACCAAAGCACAAGCAAGCACTGCTTGTTTTTTGAAGCAGGAGTTGGCAAACTTTTTCTTCAGCGGGTAGTAAATATTTTTGGCTCTGTGGGCCATAAGGTCTCTGTCGCTGCCACCCAGCTCTGCCATCTGAGTGCGAAATCAGCCAGACAATACGTAAATGAATGAGTGTGGCTGCGTTCCAACAAAACTTTATTTAGGGACATAGAAATTTGAATTTCATATAATTTTCACGTGTCACAAAATATTATTCTCCTTTTGAAGTTTTTGACTATTGGAAAATGTAAAAACCATTCTTAGCTCACAGGCCACAAGAAGGCAGAGAGCAGGTAGGGAAGATTTGGCTGCTTCTTCCTCCCAAAGGAAGATTCTGGGGAGGTGGAAAACAAGGGAGAGGGAGGTGTGTGTCAAAGGGTGCACAGGCCAGGTGAAACAATGCATGTGGGGAGCGCAAATTAGAAAGAGCTTGAAGAAATCCCTGAAACAAAGTGAAATTCTCTGTTTTGGTTAGCAATTTACCTATGTCTTCTCTCTAATTTACAGAGAGAAGTGTATTAATCATCCTGGGTGCAGAAAGGAAATGGCATTCTCAGCATAAACATAGATTATCAGCCTAAACCTCAAATTCCTTCAGAGGGACTGGGGCAAGTTAAAAGTTTCGAACAGCTCAAATAGAACAAATGGATGAGGGGAGATAATGCATCTTTTGAAATACAAACCTGAAAAGATGTTATGCTCAATTACACTGACAAAAGATTTGGGATCGAGCGATATCCTCGGTGGAATTCCACAGCTAAACAGGAATGCTAAATCACAGACTAACTTAAACAAGAGTAATATCACATAAGCCACATTACATACGCATCCGCTGGGAGTTTGAATCTTCTCTGAGTCTTTAAGAAGAGGAACTGGATTGCCGAGCCTCCAGTATCTCCAACCTGTCAGGTTCTCAAACTGAACATCTGGGTGCCTTGGGGTGAAAAGTGGTGTCAACTGAGGTCAAGAGGTCATTGGGGGTGTGGGGTGTTAAGAGGGGGCATCCAGGTTTTTCTGAGGGCGAAGCCATAGTTCCGAGCAGCCATTGATAAGAAAAGAGACCAGAGAAGGAGGAGAGAGAAAGGCCATGGGGATATGGCTGGAAAGTGCACAGTGTCCCTGAGGGGACATCCAAGGAGAGCCGTGAACTCGGCTGGTCCCCAGTCCCACCACATCCCTAACCTGCTCTTGGCTCCTAGAGCCAGCAGAAGTTTGGTCCTGTGAAGTCTTCCGCTGGCCTTTCACAGCCAGTCAGGCATCCCTGAGAGGCAGAGCCTTTCTCAGACGCTCACCATGTTCTGCAGCGCAGCTGGTTCACGGCAGGCACTCAGTGAATATCACAGAGGCCATGTGCTGAAAAGGGCGTGTGTGTTAGGGCAGCAGAGGAGCAGGAAAGAGAGGCCAGGGACTGTGAGACAAGGGCCACCGCTGTCACCCTCTCTGGAAGGCGAGCTGAAATTTGATGTGAATTATCGTTGGTGCAGTGACAAGCATGAGGAGCTGATGCTTGGAACTGGTACCCTGGGAAGGAGACAGATGAGCTACAGGAAAAGATAAAAGAAAAACAAAGAAAAGACAGGCAAAAGCAGATTGTGAAGAGAGGCACAGCCTTGGACTGTGCAGCTTCCAAGGGCAAACTTGGGACTGACAGCTGTCTACTGGGTGGAAGGAGGGTGACCCCAGCTGCACCTAAGGGTGGGAAGCACCACACTTCACGGAAGAGCCAGAAGCTGCCTGATAGAGCACTGTGCTTCCTGTCAAGGGGCAAATGTGGGGAAAGGTAACCTGGTCATTGGTAAACATACGAGCTTTTAGTTTTAGACAGTTTGAAATTGCTAGCACTCCCAGCTCATTCCGAGATCTGAGCTAGTAAAAAATGAACCCAGGAGGTAGGGAGAACAGTGCTCAGTTATTTACAGCTGTTTACGCTGGATTGGGAACAAGGCTTGGCCTGCCACTCAAGGAGAACTTTCTAATTCTTCCCCCAGGTCCCAGCCCAGACTTAGGACCCGCGTGCGGGGATTTGGGTGACACACGTATGCATAGCTACCAGCAAAGGCACTCCTGGAGCATAGGTTCAGGAAGCTAAGAGATGGGTCTCACCTCTGCTTCTGGAAGGCAAGCTGGGCCAGGCCCTGTGTCCCCTCAGCAGAGCTACAAGAGTAGAGAAGTAGCCAGGTTGGAGAGCAGTCCCTCCCCTCCCTGTAAGAGGAGCTGAATAGGGTGGTGGGCACACGAGAGAAGCTGCTGTCCCCATAATGAGCCCCAAGAACTCCAGAGGAGGAAGAGACATTTGTCCTCCTCCCCCAGAGACCTTTGTTAGGGTCACAGGAAGCCACCTCTGCTCCTCCAGAGAGGCCCTGGTCCTCCGGGATTACAGAGGAGGCACAAGGCTATAGCTGCTGGCTCCGAGGACACACGACAAGCAGCTCTTAGGCCATCTGCTGAGGAAATACCAGGGTAAATTAAAATGAGAGTGGATTTGTGACTTCTGTCTCTTCCAAAAAGATAGTGTTGGCAGGTTTATGAGAAAACCATTCTCAAACACCTTGAATTTATATGGCACGCTTATTTCAAAAGCTCTTCCACATCTGTTAGCTCTTTGAAGCCCCTGGAGGCAGGTAGGGCAGGAAAGAGAACTGGGTGGGGGACGGAGCCACAGAGAGGCTGGGCAACTTGCCAAAGCTCTCCATGGAGAGGCTGGGGTGGCACCCAGATCCCTGTCTTTAACATGTGCTGCAGGGATGACCTCTCCTCTTTGCTTGGAGAGCTGTGCCAGGGCGGGAAGTAAAGTGACCACCTAAGAACCGGACAGTCAGGTGCAAGAAGGCACAAGGAATGATCCTTTCTCGCATATGCATGCAGCCCTACACCAGTGTGCCCTGTAAATTAGCCAAAGCTCAGGGGTAAGGGAATAATGGCTTCTCAAAGAGAAACAAACAGAGGCTGATTGACAAGGAGGCCCCTCATAATCAGTGCTGCAGTAAACTATACTAATTATGGTGTCAATTGGTAACATTATAAAGGTTGAAGGTACATAATGAAAAAAGAACACACAGGCAGAGCGAGTTCAGCAAATGTAATTACAGCATGACATTATTGGCAAATAGTATTTTATGAGGTATTAAGAGGAATATGGCATAAACACTTTCCCAAAACTTACTGGTCCCTCTTGAGCAGGGCAACCCAGAGCTAGCCAAAAACTCACCCCAAATCATTGCAGTTTGGCCAGTGGAGTAGTTTGCAAGAGCGCCTGAAGTTCTTTTAGCATCTTCTAAAGGAAAGGCTATTTCTAGATTGATTACTACCCTCATCCTTTAGTGCCTTGAATATGATATAATATCCACGTCCTTGGCCGGTCCCAGCATGTTATTCCTCAAATAATAAGATCTTGGACTGTCCAAGCTAAGGCGTCAGATATCACATTTACCTTGACAGTCATCTCTCCGCAAGAAGCAGGGAAGGACAGATGCCTGCCCATTTATTCCAACAGTGTTTGTCGATATTCAACTGTATTCATGGATCTCTCTGCCAGGAGCTGATCTAGAAGCTTAGGCCAAGGCTCTGCTGTCCTTGCGATCACTTTACAAAAGACCAAAGAAAAGTGCTCCAGACGGTATCAGGTACCAGGAAGAGTAATGTGACAGCGGTGGCTGGAAAAGGAAAGAAAGCAAGGAGGGAAGGTCCAGGTGGCTTTCTGGAGGAGGAAAAGAAGGACGCTTTCCATGGATTCCCGGCTGTGTACTGGCAGAACACAGCTGCCCCTTCAGAAAGTCCAGGATCTTCCAAATGCATCAGGCACCCTCCACAAAAACTTGGGCCAGAATTGCATTTTTCAAGGGAAAGGAGCCATGGAATTCCAAGTCCCTCACCTGCTGGGGAATCCTCTGTGTCACACAGTAGTGAAGGAGCCGCGTGTAGGTCAGGTCATTCATCAGCATGCAGCAAACCACCTCAAGCTTCTATGATTTCCTTCCTCATTTGTACAAATTGACTGGTCTAGTTTTCTCTTCTCCTCTTCTTATGAGTTCAAAGTTATTCAACTCCACACGTAAGTGAAAGATCACATTTTTTTCCTGCCTGGATTATTTCACTTACTATAATATCCTCCAGATTAGTCTAGGTTGTCACAAGTGACAGGATTTCCTTTTTCTTAAGACTAAATAGTGTTCCATCACGTACACATCACCCATCACACTGTCCTTGCATACTTAGGTTAATTCCATATCCAAGGGAGAATAATGCTACCAATGTACATGGGAATATAAATCTCTCCACAACACACAGATTTTATTTCCTTTGAATATATACCCAGTAGTGAGACTGCTGAACTGTATGGTAGATCTTTTCTATTTGTTTTCCTATTCTTTTCTTTAAGTAACATCTAAATTATTCATCATAATTTCATGATGCACTAATTACACTCCTGCTAAGTACGTACCAAAGTTTCCTTTACCTAACACCCTCTCTAACACTTGTTTTCCTTAGTCTTTTGGGTAACAGTCATTCTACTAGGTCTGACGTGATTCCCATTATGGTTTAAATTTGCTTTTCTTTAATGACTGTTTGTGCTAAGCATTTCTTCATATACTCACTGGCTATTTGATTTGTATGTCTGCCTTTGAGAAATATCTACTCAGACCCTTTACTCATTTCTAAGAAAATTTAGGAAACTTGCTTATTTATTTTTTTAATATTAAATCGATTGAGTCCCGTATATATTTTGGACATTTACCTTTTGAGATGTACAGTTTGCAAATATTGTTCCCATTCTGTAGCTCGTTTGTTCATTCCACTGATTGTTGCCCTGGCCTTACAGAAACTCTTTTTTAAAATCTATTTCTTGTTTATCTATTTCTGCTGCCCCATGGCATCCTTTCTGGGACAATTTATTGACCAAACAAATTATGAAGTCCATCTTCAGCTTTTAAGGAAGAGAAGTTAGACTCCACCTTTCAATGGGAGCAGCAGAAAGGCTTTGCAGCCACCCTTCACATGCCATCCTCCCCCTTCCAGAAACATACCCTCTACCCAAGACCTCACCAACCTCTTAACAACCTATCAGATATCTGTCATTCACATGCAGGTTGTTTTCCTTTTCCTGAAAATAATCAAAGCATTAGCCCATGCTTGTCGAGGGCCTACCACGTAAAAATCTGTCCCACTGTGTACAGATACACCAGAGCATCCTATCTATTGTGTCTTCTCCCCAGGTGCTTACAGACTAGCTAAGATGCTACACTTTTCCACTCATAATAGCTGAACTAATTTTTGAAAGTGAAGTGTGGCATGGTGTGTAGACCCAGTATCTAAAACAGAAAGGGAGGAAGGGGGTGAAATATCTCTTCTCCCTATAAGAAATTTTCCTGACAGCAAAATGTGGACAGAACCTATGGCAGAACTATTATATTAATGACAAAAATTTAATTATAAATCTATGTCAAACTGGCTCAAGGAGAAAATGAAAAAAGGATAAGAAAGACAGGATGGAGACAGCTTCAGATAGGGCTGGACCTAGGGTCTCACAAAATATCCTATACTAATTAACATGGAATGAACTACTTGGGTTTTTCCAATCTTCACTTGCACATGTTTCTCTCTCAAAAGCACTGTTTCTACGTCCTCATGGGGACAGGGTGGTCACCAACACTTCTAGCCTTACTTCTACCGTTAGGCATTTCCCCCTTTCCATGCCACAAAATCTAGCTGAGGTTATCTGGGCTTGGATCCAATACTCAGATGCATATTGAGACTGGCAGTGGGTGTCCTGCTCTGACTATGAATATCTGAAGAGTCCAAAGTACCCTGGAATCCCCAGGAGCTGGTGAGGTTGTACTGAGAGGTACAGAGTCACTGGCTCCCTGAGAGAATTAGGTTCTCTTTCCAAAACCAGGGATCCTGCAAACTGTGCAGCAAAAAACCTACAAAAGCGAAGGAGTGGACCCCAAAGAGTAGAGAGAACAGGAGAACCAGGAGCCAGAGGTAGAAGAACCATCCAATGCCCTGTCTCCCAAGAAGGTGAGAGAAGCAACTAACTCTCTAGTTTTCGACTGTGAGTAAGTGAACTTCTGTTACACATGATCCCTGCATCCCTGGGAGGAGTCTCAAGGACAGAGCCAGGACTTTGCTTTGGACCCTGATCCTGGCCCTGCCTTCGCTGTGTGCCTCTGACCTGAGCCTCCTGTACTGAGATATCTTCTGAGCCAAGAATCATCCTGGAGAGACTTGCACTGGGAGTTCTGTCCTGAACTAAAGCCAGAAACAGAGAAGCACAACTGCCACCCAGCATCATGAAACATTGCTATTACATTTAAAGCTTTCGTAACAAAGAATACCACATTTATTGTCACAAATAAATCCATCGGGCTTTAGACTTTACTTTTCCATATAAAATAAATATGGCTAGAGTATAATGTTACGGCCATGCCATTATTTTGTTAAACTATTTAATTTAAATGTAGTCTAATTGCCCCCTTCTGTAGATGTGAGCACAGTATGAAACCACCCCACTCACAGAAGAACGTTCACCCACCTCATACCAGAGCCAACAAGGTAGACTTCCCCATACAATGGCTGGGTTTCATCACTGTTTAATGAATTGTTGCACTCTTTATAGGATAAACAATAAATTGCACATGATTTATCATATTACCCAATAAATCATGTGACAAATCATTAGGCAGAGTGATAAAATCAAGTGTTTTAGAAATAAGTTAATCTATGATGCCAAATTGTAAACTAAGCAGTTGCTTTAAAACCCTATTTACTAATCATTTTTACATAAAGAAAGATTAATGATTATGTAGATTAAATGTGTACTTATTCCTATAATCATCAGACAGCTATGTGACCTGTTGCCCTTTTCTCCTTAGCAATGGCTCCCCAAAAGCCTCCCTTCCCCGGCACAATTCCATTTCCTCCTTCCTCCTGGGATTTGGCTAGATGCGGAAGGGAGGCTGGAGAAAGCCAGGCAAGAGAAGGAGGTGGCTAATGAGGAGTGTGTCACTGGAGGGGTCTGGTGGAGCGGCTGTTCTCACCGTAAATTCTGTAATACACTAATTAACACTTTCATTAGGGCTTCGAGACAGGTCCCAGCGCCGTTTGCTTCTCCGGTCTGCCTTCGACCCAGCGCTCTTTCTCACTTGTGACAACTATGTTTATAGCTTCTCTGCCCATCGAGCTGGCTGGCACATCGAATTACCCTCAAGAGTCCATGGGCATCACGTCACATTTGCGCGCCCGTTATCATACGTGACGAGCTGGGCCACCGCCAGGGCCTTTAATGCACATCCCACACACGGTCGGCCCCCAGAATGCATAGGCAGATATTAAGCTAAATCTTTTTGGAGTCAGGCTTGTTTCACATCAGTTACACAAACATATTGGTTCCCTTAAAAGAACAAATGCTTTGTGAGTAAGGAAGAGACTCCAGGACTGGAACCTGAATACTCCATACACCAACTCAGCCCTTCCTTCTCAAGGTCTTTTTCTTAGAGGGATTAGGAGAGAGATTGTCTGGCTTCTAGAATATGAGTTGTGAACTAAATACCAAGTAAACTTTGGAAATTATTCAGCGATGTAAAGAGAGAAAGGGAGTTACCTGGCTAATTAACTAGGAAGACGATCAGAATATCAGAGAGGTCGTTTTCTTCCTTTCCGTGAAAATACCTATCTCAGAAGGTCCTTCTGACTTTGGACTCTTTCAGCACAACATATTGGAAGGTGATTATAGCTGTGCAGATAGATTCAAAGGCAACTTCCTTGTGTTCTAAAACTCACCTTAACTTTTTTGCAGGAAATCTGTGTTCACTTGCTGAGAAAATGCTAATCATCAAGGCGTCAGAACCACAATGCCTGGCGCCTGGCGAAGTAGTCATGAGACGGATAAAGGGTGGGAGATCATAGAAGAGTGAAGGACCACACTCCTTTATTATTCTTCTGGAAAGCTCTAAAAAAAAAAAAAACAGGATGGATAAATATTACGACGATTTTAGCTTCGATGAACTACCTGGAAAACACTGCCTCTGACTCAGAAATCCAAAGAAATGAGCTTTTGTATGTGGTTGCTAACCCTTCCCAAGAGACAGAGCATTAGGGGTTCGTGAAGTAATACAGTAACAGTTCTGAGTCTCTTATATTTTCCTTCCCTCAAGCCTCAAGGTGCAGAATGAACTACAATGCTGACACAGGGAAGGAAACCCAGCTCCTGTGATAAAACAAGAGAAAGGTTACATTTCTAAGTTATAAGCAAGTTCAGTAAACTGTAAGTAAGGGGCATTTCTAATGCTCAGACAAGAAACGATCAAATGGCACAACTCCTCATCTTATTTTTCCTTCTTTTTTATCCAACTCATCTCAAACTATCTTCCTTGTGTTCTAAAGAATGGAATATGATATTCACATTTCAAACACCATCGTATCAGTCAGGACAGGTTGAGTTTCATTTTAGTAATTCCAAGAATCAAACCTCATTAGTTTCAAATAAAATTTTACTCTTGTTCCTTCAGTGCAGTCATGGGCTCAGAAAACTCACCAAACAGATGTCCTTCCCATGGTAGAACTGCAGTGCAGTAGGCCTTGGTCTAATGGAATCTCCATTGCATTTCAAGGCTTCCAATCACTGGGGGAAAAGGCACACAGAAGCAAGCATTAGCTTTAAAAATTCCTTCACCACAATTGATGTCATTTTATCAGTCAGACTGAATCACATTGCCAAGCCTAAATCCAAAGACTAGAAAGCAGAATTCTCCATCAGCCAGAGGTAAAGAAAAGCCAGATATTAACATTCATAATGTCAATCACATGACCCATTCTTCAGAGCAACCAGCTCTACACCAACCTCATTCCCTACAAAAGCCAAAGCAAAGAGCCCGGTTTAAAGGGCTCATTTCCTAGCATTTCCATGCTACCATCAGGACTGTTTTCATCCTTAAAGCAGTGGTTCATGCACCAAGGATGGGGAAAGGCAAATTCCTATATGTTTAATCCTACAGAAAGGCAATATGGCCTCATGTTCAAGGGAGTGGATTCTGAAATCAGGCTGCTCTCACTTGAAGCTATCTCTGTCACCAATTACTAGGATGACCTGGAGCTAGACCATTAGCTTTTCTGCTCCTCAGCTTGTGACTCTGCAACATGGGACTGGTGATGGTGTCTAGCTCATAGGGTTGTTTGGGTGATTAATTATGCTAGCACATAGGATGAATTTAGAAGGGTCCTTGGCATGGAGTGAATACTATAGAAATATTTACTATGACCATGAGGCTTTATAGTCTGCTAGGAGTATTCACCACCACTGGCACATTCCGTCACTGTATTCAGTCTGAAGAACAACAACCTTTTCCTGAACCTTTCATTCTCTCCTGCATCCCAGGGAAAGGTCAGAGATGACAGGAGGATGTAGATGTGTCTAAAGGCCAAGGGAGGCCTTTAAAAATTATTGCGGGATGTGTACTTAAGTGTCCACAAAAAGACCAAGTGGTAAAGTCTTTGTGCCTAGTGTGGTGCAGTTGGGAAGTGTAGGATTTTTAGGTCACTGGAGATATGTTATTGAAAGGGACTGTGGGGCCTCAGCCATTCCTTCCTCTTTCTTTGGTTCCTTGTCCACAAAGTGAGCATTTTTGCTCTACCATGTACTCCTCACCAGAGATAAAAAGCAATAGGCCTACCTGATGCTGGACTATACCCTTTAAAACCATGAAACAAAATAAATCTTTCTATTCTCATAAATCCCAGATTTTGTTAAAGCACCAGAAAGCTGATGTACACTCAGCCATATCTGCAAAATGTTTCACAGAAACCCAACCTTTCCCAGGCCCCTTGGGTTCATTGAGCCACATGGCTACTTGAGAGCAAAGAACTAGCAGCAGAAATAGCATGGCCATTTTTCAGAGCACAGGGTTTGCTTGCAAACATGAGGTTCTTCGGCTCTTTCCTCTATGACTGCAACAATGAAGAAGACACCATACTCCAAAAGCAGAGCCTCCATTGTGCTTGCCCTGAATACTTACACTGGAATTGTATCAGTAAGAATGTGTTTTGCATTAACCTATGATATTCTGGAGTTTGTAACTACCGCATATAATAGCTTAATGTGACTAATACAAAGAAAGGTGCCCCTGAGAGAAAGTGCAAAGAACAAAGAAGTTGCCTTAGCTACATAGCAGAGTAGCTGATAATTCCTTAAGAACAAGAGTAGTTCATAAACATGTTAAATGTTTTGCATTGCTACTATATAAATCCTTTCTACCTCTCCTTTTCTGTTTTTATTGTATTCTGTTTTGTGTTTTATTGTATAAGTTTTGGTATGGGAAAAGCAATTAAAGAAAGAGACTGAGTTCTCTCAGTCTCGAGGGTGGGATAAAGAAAGAGCCATGAGTTACAACATGGTCTGGAGGTAGAATGCTGGAGTTAGACTTATGTAGAATAGCATAATAACAGCATACTCTGTCCAGATATTTTTCCAGAGGACATGAAGGCTTGCACAGGACACATAGAGAAAATTAGTCAGAGTATAGCTTAAGATGTAAGCCAAACTGAGATCACAAGAATCTGAGTTAAGATTAGCAATAAACCAATATTACCCGAACTATACAGATGAGAAGATCCAGAGGAACTAAGAAAGTTTCCAAAAGTCACCATGTCAAACCTCATGCTAAAACTTAGATCTTTCATATTTGATTCCATATAATTGTTTTACCTTTCTATCCCTGTGATAAAATACCTGAGATAATCAACTTGACAAAGGAAAATGTTTGTTTGGGCTCAGAGTTTCAGAGGTTTAAATTCACAGTTATTTGAACCTGTTTCTCTGGACCGATAGCATCACAATATATCACGGCAGAAGTGTGTGGCTACGAGGCTGCTTGCCACATGGTGTCTGGGAAGCCAAGACAGAGAAGAGACTGATGCCCCAATGTCCTCTCCAGGAAACACCTTCAGTGAGCCGAGTTTGATCCACTAGTCCCTACCTCTCAAAGGTTCCACTTCCTCCCAATACCACCACAGGCTGGGGACCAAGCCTTTAACTCACAGGCCTTTTAGAGACATTCTAGATCCAGATTATAACAACAAGGTCTTTAAAATTCACATGTAGACCAAGCTCGGTAGGCAGGATTGACAATGCCTTTCATTTGCTA
This sequence comes from Fukomys damarensis, assembly GCF_012274545.1. Lineage (NCBI taxonomy): Eukaryota > Metazoa > Chordata > Mammalia > Rodentia > Bathyergidae > Fukomys > Fukomys damarensis. Next base: position 53,706,857 of record NW_022900931.1, read on the forward strand.
CACCCGATGATCAATTCTCAAGGCTGACTTGTTCCGCGTATCTGGAGCATTTGACGCAACTGATCATTTCCTCTTCCTTATGAAACTTTCTCCATTGGACTTCCAGGACACTGCGCTCTCTGGGTTTTCCTCCCGCACCATGGGCTGCAACTTTGCATCTGCTTGGCTGAGTCTTCCTCATTTCTTCAACCTCAAGGCAAAAAGGTGCTTCGGAGTTCAATCACTGGATCCCTTTTCTTCTCCATATTGGTTCACTCTCTGGAATTCATCTACTTTCATAGCTTTAGATTCCATCTGTTTGTTGATAAGTCTAATGAGTTTATGACTAAATCTCTCCTCTGGACTTCAGGTTTGTGTCTCCACCTCCTCCCTGGCTTTGCCACTTAATTACCTAACTGACATCGCACACATTTGATGTGTCTGAAACCAGACCTCCAATCTTCCTCTCTTGCCCACACTGCCCCTGCACTGCTTTCCAAGTCTCAGTCAACTGCAGCCCCAAGTTTCCCATTGTTCAGTTCCCGAATTTGAAATCATCCCCTCTTCTTCTCTTTCTCCCCCATCCTACATCTAGCTTATAAGAAAATCTTTTTGTCTCTTTGGGCAACACTAGAGCAGCCACCCTAGTTTAAGCCATCGTCCTGACTCACTTGTATTTTCCTCTTAGCTACTTTTTTAAACTAATATATGCTTGCAATACAAGATACTTATATTTATTTTGGAAGATTGTCCGTATGCATGTTGCTTCCTGACAATTGATGTCCCCAAGTCACCCCCTCAGGCCTGTGTTGAAATACCACCTGCAAAACGAAGCTTTCCCTGACTACCAAATTTAAAATTGATCACCTGACCTGCTGTTGACATTCTCTGGGTCCCTTCCCCCCAATACCTTGAACCTCTTATCATGTTATTAATTTGTTTAACTGTTTAATTTATCCTCCACCTCCTTCCTACTAAAGCACAAACTCTAGAAGGTAAGGAATATTTGCTGTAACCTCAGGGTATAGAAGAGTAGATAGTACAGAGTAGATTCTCCATAAGTTTTGTTAAATAGGAGAATGCACTTAGCCTAGGTGCTTACCCTCTACTCTCTCCTCCCAGTTCCCATTGGCTGTTGAATTTCATCTTTCCCTGCTTTTCCTTTCCCGGGAAGGGCCTCAGTCTCATGGCTATTGGACTTCTATGTCTCTTCCCTTTCTTATTTCTCACACAGCCTTGCTGTCTCCTGCAGTACCGGGTCATAGAATCTTTTCTGCTCCCTCATCAAACTCCAGGCGCTGATGGTTTTTCCCCCTCTCATGAGCCCCCTCCTCTGCTTGGATGGACCTCAGATTAGAACAATCACAGTCCAGGGATTCTTTTTCTTCTACCATGACATTTTGTCTTAACTACTTCAGTCCATATTGATCTTCCCTGTATCTGAATTATTTCAGCACATGACAATAATGGTGAACATTTATATAAACCTGTCTTTAAATGTTTCAGGAAGATATTATCATACCCATTTTATAAGAAAACTTAGACCCTCAGAATTTAGATTATGTACCAAATTTACAGAGTGAACAGAGAAAATTCTAAGCAAGTTGGACCAAGTTCAAATCATGTACCCTTACTCTCGCTATACTTACTGTCAGAGCCAATATTAAATTCTTAGTAATTTCAAGTAGAATTCAACTTATGTGCAGGGGCTGTTTTATCCTCTCATCTGTCAGCCCGTGACCTCTGCAGAGCCAGCCTAAGCTGGGGTCTTTCTGCCAGTTTCACTAGGTTTGGTGGCTTTAGGTGGAAGAAGAAAGAAAGAAGACAACTTTCTGGGCCATTTAAATAAGAAAGAGCATCCAGGTAGGAAACTTCCCTGCAAGGAAATCAGGAAATCAGCTCCATGCTCCCTTCCCCTTCTGCTTCACAAGTGCATCTTGGTAGAAGTTCCAATCATGGATACCTGCTCATTAAGATGGGAAGCAAAGTCCCCGGGTGTGCAGTGACCATTGTTACTGGGCATCTCAGGCACCCCTAGAAGCAGCAATATAAATTCGTCCACCCATTTACCCATGTAGTCAGTCTGGGAGAGATACACAGTCTCCTCCTTGTATGGACTACAGAGAAACTGGTACAAGTGACAAGTCAAAGAGCAAAGTAAATAACTAGGCTCAAATACTACGCTTTCCAGTTTATGAAGCATATTCTCACAGATCCCGTTTGAACTGCAGCATAATCTAATTGTAGACAGTGTATTAATGAAGAACCTTATCCAAGCCCACAGACTAATTACATAGATCATTCAGATAAAACCCACCTTTTAAGCTCCAAGTAGGGAACTCTTTGCTCCAATCCACCCCAGTTAGATCTGACTTGGTGTCTACACAAGTAATAGATGCAGACAGTACATGGGGTCTGCTCTGATCTCCTTACTGACTACTTTGTGAAAGTCAAATCGTACCTGTAATCTTCCATATGATGTCATTTACTGTGCAGAGCTGCCCCTTTGTCTCAGATTTCCTATGTGGCTGGAATCCCTAGAAGGTAGAGATAACTTCTTTTGTGTCCACAATGACTATCCAGTAATGATCTAGTAATGCTCAGGGCCCATCGCTTCTCGGGCTTTTGACTAAGATCAGGTGTAACACTCAGGGCCCAGCAGTGTCCTTTCTTCACCATGGAGTCTTCCAGGGCTCCTGTAGTCCCATACAACTGATTCTTCTCCAAGCGAGGTACACAGTCGGTACTCAATAACTGCAGTCTAGGTGAGAGAACATGGGTCAGTAATTGTGGGCTGTAGCATCTCGTACAGCTGTTGTCTCTATCTGCATCCACTCCTCTACAATTTCATCCCTGCTCTTGAATTTAAGACACGGACCAGTCCTGGGAATGAGAAGTGGTTCAGGCATATTTAGGTTCACGGGCACTGTATGCCTTCCACTGGCCATGGGAGTCAACCACAGTTCCTCCCAACATGACCTGCTGTTCCCCTGACTTCCAACTGTTTTGTAGTGAAAGAAAAATCTCATACCCCTTTGTCGGCTCTTCTATAGCTGAGCTATCTTTCTAACCTTGACAGCAACCACCAACCTCCCAGACCAGGGCCTGGGACTTAGCCACATAGGGCACCTTTGACTGTAACTCTGCACAGTGTGGTTTTGGTGGGTTCACGCTCTATGACTAGAAATGCAAAGATCTATTCAGGGAGCCATAAGAGCATGCCCCGAACAGGCAGCCAGTCCATGCTCTAGCCAAGCAGAAAGCTAAAACTCTCCACTCCCACTTCCTGATCTAACCACTAGACTGAGCTCCTGTTGCTTTACAAAAATGACGTGATTTTCATTAAAATAGGAGCATAAATTATTTTATCCCTGCATTATTGGGTGGTAAGTAAATTCACAGTAACTCACTGGATTTTTTAAAAATCTATTTTAAATATAAACACACTGCCATATTTTCTGTGGGTTTGAAAGCTTATGTTAAGTTTGCAAATAAGTCAACTCCATAAAGATAACATCTTTCCCTTAAAAAATGTGTTGCAATGTAATGCCATGCTATGGAAAATTAACATCTTATTAAGAAAATATATGAATCCTCCCTCTGTTGAAAAAGTCCAGCATAGACTTGAATTCTCTACCTGCCCCTAAGACCACACTGACAGATAAAGGCTGCCTCCATATCTGCGCCCACCCCAATCTCCCACTCCAGGAGTATTCTCTGCAGCACCCACCGATTTCACAAGCAACAGGAAACTGTTATTTTATTTTGGGTCAGGCTGAACTTTATTTTTGAGCCTACCTTATTATATGTCTGATGGGTCCTGTAGTCTGTCACAGAAGGACCTGCGTCCCTTTGGTCCACCCTGAAAATCTGCTGTCTCAGACAGGGCTGCATGGGAACATGCAGTGATCTTGTAGTCCACCTGTCTGCCTGCCTGCCTGCTGGAAGATCTTAGTAAAGCTATGAATGGATATTAATAACCAGACCTCAGGTGGCCATAACAACCAGTCCTCAGTGATGGGGACAGAGCACTGGACTGCTAACCCATTACAAGGAAAACAAAAGCCCAAGGCCACAAAGGACCAGGTATCATTTTTAGATATAATGAGAGCTATCTGTGCACAGTTCCCCAGGCAAATCCACTTCTGTTCCTGCTCCTGCTGTGTCCCCTTCTCCTCTAAGGAGTTGTTTCGGCGCCCAACAGACCAAGAGCACCGGCTCTTTCTTGTGTTTCAGTGGCAAATGTTTTCCACACCTCGTCCTGGATTTGACCCGTCCAGGACACAATACCCTAGCCTGCCTCAACCCTGTTTCTTCTCTTCCCCTCCCCGGATCACTGGTCTTCAGAAGTCTTACGAAAATAAAAAAGGTTCATGTAAATACGAGAAGGCAAAAGCTGTCAAAACCTGCATGAGTTGTTTAAGTACCATGAATAAGAACCAGTAACAATAGGCACATCAATGAAGATGTGCTTCCTTCAGACTTGGCCATGTGCCACCCAGCGAGAGTCCCCCAGAAATCGGCACTCTGCGAAGGAGGGCACCTGGCTCAGCCCCCGCTTCGCAACACCCCTCCCCAGGAAAACATTTGTGACAAGCAACTCGGCTAACGCCATTTCCCACTGCTTCCCTTTCATTTGCATTCTCATTAGAATAATACGATTTCTCAAAGTGGGAACGTGTAGGTCGGCATCACAGAGAGGAAATGCGAAGTCCTGGATTCCAGGGGCTGATCTGCCCATCCGGGCCTGCTCAGGTGCTGGCATGAGGCATTAGCCCGGCTCTGCTCTGCCTTCGGCAACATCAGCACAAAGGGATCAAGACTGTATGAAAATCTTCACAGTGGATCCAAACCTAAAAGGAGGTTTCAAAATGAAAGAAACACTCATAGTCGGTTTTGCTTTTGCTGTTGTTGTTGTTTAAA
>NW_022900931.1:53716758-53719764 GCF_012274545.1 Fukomys damarensis
TAAATATGAGGTTTATAACTGCAGTCACAGTAATTGTATGCTTGATATGTCTGAATACAAAATAAATGGGCCGGCCTGAATAGGACCCTCCCCGTCCAGGCCTCTGCCCCATCTGCCTGGTCAGTTCTACCCACACCTACTGTCTGATTCCCGGGAAAGAGTGTGGGGAAACAAGGCCCCCAAGGAGATGCCCCTTTCATGCTGGGGATGGTGAGACGATGACGTAAAGGAAGAGACATGGTCAGAAGGACTCCATCCTCAGGGGGAGGAAGGTGGCCTTGTAATGAAGAATGCCAAATTCATCGTTCACTGTTCATGTTCAACAAAAAGGCCGAAGGAGTACTGATACGTCCTGAGCTACTGAAAAAGTCGGAGAGGAAAGGAGCTCAAGACAATCCAGGCGTGACATGCAAAGAAAGACCTCTGCCGCACTCCACGTGGAGGGAAGAACATGGGAACCAATCTGCCTCCACCCAGCTGTCCCAGGTCTGCTCTCTTCACTTCTCACCCCAGGGCTGCCTCCTTTGCTGAAAGCAGGAGGATCTGCTGCATCATTCTACACTATGCCCCACCCATAGCTGGTGGGTGGTCAGAATCAAAAGGATTTGCTCTCACGACCCAGAAGGAAACAGGCCAACATTTTCCCCTCTTCTGCTTCTGAGGCCTTTAGGCCCATGGCCCAGAATAGCAACTAGCAATGATGTATCCAATGGCAAAGGCAAAGCGGGGTGCCCTGTGGCCCAGTGTACCATCAGAGGTGGGCCCTGAGAACCCAGAGAGTTCCCCCCAGTGCAGAGGATCTCATGACTGCTCACTGGTCTCTGCATTGCTCAGGCCCTTCGATCCCCTTCGCTGGGACTTGCCTGGGACACTGATGGTTCTGAGGCAGCTGGGGTGCTGGTTTGTCTTCGAGTCAGCTTCAGAGTCAGTTTTCAAGCAAACAGCTGGTACAACGGATGGTGACAACCAAAAGATAAACAGCATGCGCGCTTTATAGGCATCTCGACTGCTAATTTAAAGTGGAAGAAAGAGGCACCATCATGAGACAGCTTCTCCTATTTAATGTGGATATTGCACCTGCCTTCCTCAAAGTCATGTATTAACCAGGTATTAGCTACACACGGCATGGCTGCTAGATCCAGCTTTGATCCCTAGATAAACAAAACAATCCCTGGGCAAGCTTTGCAGAAACTCCTATGCTTGAGTCTATTACTAGACATTCTGAATGAAATGGCTTGGGGTTCTTAGACATGGGAAGTGTAGTGGGGGATTGAACCCATATCCATTGCACTAAGCTACAACTCTCCCCATTAAATTTTTCTTTTAGAGCCAGGGTTTTACTATATTGCCAGACTGCCAAGGCTGGACTCAAAGTTGAAATCCTCCTGCCTCAGCTTCTCAGAATACTGAGATTATAGGCATGCACCCCCATGCTCAGCTTGAACCTTCTTTTTTACAAACCTCTTCTGCGATTCAAAAACAAAGGCAAGGTCTAAATACTGTGTTCTAGATCAATGAGTCTCAAATATTTTGGTCTCAGATGTAAATCTGACAGTGACCAGAGATCCTAGGTGCTTTGGTTTAGCTGGCTTATTAAAACTTGAAACTAAGAAACATTTAAAACTCAGCAGTTTATTTAAAATAATCATAAGTCTGTTGTATACTAACTTGTCCACCATGTTTTCATGAAAAAAAAAAAACTGTTCAAAAAGGGAGTGACAGGGATGGTTTGTGTCACTTTTGTTACTTTCTGAAAACCTCTGGCTTAATAAAAGACAGTTCCATTCTCAGATCTACTTTTTCACCTTTTCAGCAACCCGTGCTTCTGCTTGAATCTAGGAAGAAAACCCGACCCCCTACTGATGACACTGGAAGAGGAAAGTGGATGTTAATGGCCATTTCAGATAGCTGTGGGTGTCCTTCTTGGATAGTGCACCAAAACCCAGGGACTGGTGGTCTCTCAAAGGATAATTACAATGTAGAATGTGAAAATATATAAAGTTTTATACTCTGTTATGTTAAAAACCCTTTGCTCTACCTTAATGTTTAAAAAAAATTTTTTTTTTACCTTTGCACAGATTTATAACATCTAGCATTGGTCACTTGAAAAAAAATACCAGTCCCATGACATATTGCAGGTCTCCCAATGTTGACACAATTTGCTATGCAATATAAAGAAAATCACATTCATTAGTATCTCTTTAAGTATTGGAAAGCTGTCAAGCTCACAGTGGCTCATACGAGATTTTCAAAATTCTCGAAAGCTTGAATTTTATCATTGGCAACAAATACTGTCAGTTATTTTCCTGGAAGTGACAGAATTAATTTGTTCATTTTCCAGATAACGGCTGCCAAATAGTCAAGTTTGAATACCCATACTTTGTCTATCAGTTGTTCTTTCAAGTAAGAATGGTGCTCTTTGTACAAGCAGCAAGCTCAGCTCAACGCTCAGATGACTGGAAAGATGACATTCCTTCAGCGAGCTGTTGGACTTCACTATGGGCACAAGAGCTTGATGCCTATTTCCATGTCATCACAGGGAGTATTTAAAAGGCCCAAGCTCAAAGACAGAAATCTAGTGAAACAAATAACTTCATACTGTTTCATCAGATACGTTTTCGTATGTTCAAATTCATAATCTTTTACATTTTTATGTATTATTGTGGGAAAATATATGCAATGACACAAAGTTTACCCTCTTAACATTTTGTGTGTATGTGATAACCAGTGCTCCAATAGCCCTTTCTATTTTTTATCCTTGAGACAGTCTCACTAAGGTGCCCAGGCTGATCTCAAGCTTAGTAGCTGGGATTACAGGTATGTGTCTCAGAGCAAGCATATCTTAGCCATGTTTAAGTGTACATTTTACACTGTTGTGCAGCCTACAATAACATCCACTCAACTCTTCACCTCCCCAATTTAAACTACACTCATTAAACAATAACTCCCTTTTTCTCTCTCCTTTTCACCTGACAACCACTATTCTACCTTCTATCTCCATGATTT
>NW_022900931.1:53719915-53736300 GCF_012274545.1 Fukomys damarensis
TTTTTTTTTTTTTTTTTGTAGTATTAGGGATAACCTTGAACTTATGAGGCAGGCAGCGGAACCAGAGAGCTAAATTCCTGGCCCTTGACAACTCTTAAGTACTTTCAGTAAGTGAATCATATAGTATTTTGTGACTGGTTTATGTCACTCAGCATAATATCTCTACTGTTCATCCATGTTGTGTGGGGCATGATTTCCTTCCTTGGAAGGCCAAATAATGCTCTATTGCATGGCTATCCCACATCAGGCACATCTTTAAGTGACACCTGCTTTTGTTCTCTGGACATGGCAGCAGCAGCACAGGGCGACCCCCACACAGACTCAGGCGGAGGAGCCCACAGTCTGACCCACTGTTGGAACAAAGTGAGGAGGCAAAGAATGTCCAACGATTGCTATGAAAATGGTGTTGGCCTCTCAGACATCTGGGGAGAGTCTCAGTCAATGGCTAATGTGGGTTCTTTGTTGAAGTGTCTACCTGTTATAGTAAAGCGTAAAGTCTTCTAAAAAGAAAATGCAATTAACAGTCCCATCAGTCAGAAACAATCTCTGTTGTCAAGGATGTTGGTGAATTTTCTTCTAATGTTTTCTTCCAAAAGCCCTGTTCCTGAAATGTTCAGCTTCTAGGATGTAGAGCAAGGACTATAAGCTACTTTGTTGGACAGATATTGGTAATATCTTATAACTGATAAAAACAGGAGATAGACGTGGGGATTAAGCCACATTTTGAAATATACACTTAATTAATTATGTTGAAATAGCTAGGAAATATTTATCTTTCATTTCTTCCCCATAGAATCTTAGTAAGAAGAGTGAGAATTCCAGATTCTTTACCTCTAAAACTCTTACTTCTAAAATGTGAGGAATGCTGGTCTCACACTGGCTGGTGATTCCGTGTGACATCTACTTAGTGGCTAGTGCTACAGTGTTGATGTGGAGTGTTCCACAAAGCCTCCTGTGCTAAAGGCTCAGTCACTAGCCTGTGGCCCTACTTATAGGTAATGGAACCTTTAAGGGGTGGGCCCGGTGGAAGCAAGTGAGGTCATTCAAGGAAGAGCCCTTGAAAGAATATTAGGCCTGGCCTCTCCTCCCTGTCATTTGCTTCCTGGATATCATGGATAAGTGGTTTCCTTTACCATATGCTCCCACCATGATATGGTACCCTGCCACAGGCCAAAGGCAATGGGATCAAGTGACCATGGACTGAAGTAGCTAAAATGTGAACCAAAATGAACCTTCCCATTTTTAAAGTTGATTTTCTGAGCTACTTTGTTAGATCGGTGAAATGTTGACTAATACCTAGCAAGGGATAGGCATAGAGGAGTCCTATGACATGTTAGCAGCCTTTTCATACGTTCTAATACTAGTAATAACAACAGTGATAGTAATGCTCCCCACTCCTGGACACTGACCCACCTTATCTCTGTAGTCTCACAAGATGATGAGAGCCAGAGGCTGCCCTAGCCATCTCCACTTATCAGACAAGCACAGAAACTCCAAGGGACCACCCAGAGTTGTCTGTGGATGAAGGAAGGATTCCGATGCCAGAGCCAGCGCCATAAGCTTTACCAGAGAGAAGACTCCTATAGTAAGTCCCCACTCAACCCCTCTCTATTATTATCAAATGCCACACTATTCAATGCACCTTCAATATTTCCCCTTTAAATGACTCACTTTCTTCTAATTAGTGTTTAAAGGGAAAGTTATATGGCTACCATAAAAGTAAAATGAGCATTACATGCCATAGGAGGACAACAAAATTACAGAGATGGCTATTAGAATAAAGGCTGATCTCCTCCAGCCCACTCAAAAGCACCTTGTGGTTGGTGGCTGCCCAGGAGGATGAGGGCCTTCTATGGGCTCCCTGCTCCGGGTGGGGCACTGAGGCTTTGGAGAGTTGCAAGATGATGCTTTAAACATCTGCAGCCTTGGCAACAGCTGGGGGCTATTATAGACCGGATACACAACTAGAGGATGTGACGTCATTCGCGTTCCTGCAATATAAATCCTTCTCTGTCCGAGCCTTCAGGACAGGCCTCAACTCACACAAATATTTATAGGTGTAAATTTAGGAGGTAGCAGGGATCCGTGTCGGGTGGGTAAGCACACAGGATGGGGGTGACTGAGATGATCTCAAAGTGAAGCTGATTCTGTAGAAGCCAGAGCTGCGAAGGACGGGAGCCCACACGGATGCACCCGAGAAGGCAAGGGGAAGGTGCAGTTGGGTAGACTGGTTCGTGGAAGTCTGAGTGTCTGTGGATCCCCATAACTTATGAGCCCTTGGAGGCAAAACTAGGAATAAGATAAGATAATGACAACAGGGGCATTAACCTAGGTTACCCACCACCCCTGCTCCCGCCAGCCTTACAGAGGAACACGGAATTCCTGCAAAAGAGTAAACAGATGTTGTCCCCTTAATAAAACACCGATCTTTAAAACCCTCCACCCTGGCCAAATGCCATGGCCCTCCCTAATAAACACAGAAGGCCATGTGGCTGGATGAATTAGTACCCACAGGTTCCTGACCTTTTCCAGGGCACGTGGACAACCAATTCCCCTGCGACAGATGACCCGCTGGCTCGCCTCCTTGCATGATGTATGTGTGTCCTTCTTATGCAAGAGACGTGGCACATGGATCCAAATCCCCAGCCAGGCCTGCTTTCTGTTCTGGAACAGAGTAAACATAAAAATAAAAATAAAGCCTGTTTGTCCTCGGCTTTCCTCATTACACAATCAGAGCCTTATAAGAAAATCAGCGTTTGCTCCAACAACCAAGGGAATTTTGCTCTCTTCTACAGAAACAGTGAGGTTTCTTTTCTTTTTTTTTTTTTTCTCAGATAATAACTTCTACCCCACCACCACCCATGGACCTAACAACTGCGTTCTTCCCCTTGGTTGGGACAAAGCATCTTCTGAGCCAGGGACCTGACTCAGGGCACATATCAGGAGGAGCAGCACCTCCAGATGAAGGGTTCGGAGCAGCCCCCACTCATGGGCAAGTAGGAGAATCCTGGAACCAAAGAGAAAAAGATGGACTCTGGTTACTATGCACCCTCCCCTCACCCCTCAAAGCTACTTCCACGTACACTGGGATTTTACCAATAGCAGTCCCGGCCCTGTTGTTTTCCAATTCATATGAGAGTCAGAACGACTACCCCAAGCGCAATGGAGAACGAGCCAAGGAGACCACGTGGTTAGGGAAGGTGTCGCACTTTGTTATATCAGGATCACGTCTGCGATCCAGTTTCACAGCCTGAGGCCGCAGAAGGAGAAACATAGTGCCTTGGACCTTTCAGGAACATGATAGGAAATGAAACAAGAATACACGAGATCAGCTGCAGAAATTATCAAAACATATGGAACAGAACTATTTAGTCCAGGACCAAAAAAAAAAATTGTGATTTTTTTTTTTGGTAACTAAGGTAGGAGATAAAAACAGGAAAAAAAACAAAAAAAACTCTATGAGCATCATTTCATGCAGGAAAAAAAGTCTCTTCCCTCTCAGCACAAGGAAGCAGTCAAAGAGCAGAAATGGGAGTCCAGCTTCATGGACTCATGATGTCAGAGGAAGCGCAATGACAACACAGTGAATGTTTCCATAAGAAAATTTAGAGGAAAAGACCATCACCACTGACCCTCTCAAAATACTTCCCCTCGCTTCAAACACACTTATTCCATCGTTCTATTGTTTTTCTTTTTTTACATGTATATGTTTGCCATACACAGTGCGTGCACTAATTGGGGGAATCGGTATGCGTACACTTCACGTTTCAAGCCCATTTGCTTCCCTTTAACTTCCCCTCCCTCCCCCCTCCCTCACCCCTACATCCCTTTGCCACTTTCTCAAGCCGTCCTGGAAGTCATCTTTCTCGAATAAGGGTTGTTAGCTGTGCTGTTGCGGCTGACGCGATGTCCGGAATCAATGTGGAAACCTTAATTTTCGCAGTCATTTTCTATTTTGGAGAAGAGTCAGAAGTCACAGGTGCTGGATCCAGGGAAGAAAGTGGGTGAGCACCTACTGTAACGTTTCCACGAGCCTACTTTTCCATTGTGTGGCAAGGCAGCAGCACAGACTGTACTTTTGATCACACCTCATAAAGCCATGGAAGAGGACTCCTAGAACTGCTTCAGAGAGTGCCAAGGGGATCCAAGTATGGAGGAGGAAGGGAGAGATGGCAAGTGAAGGGGTAATAAAAAAGACTTAAGAGGAAATATGCATATGTACCAACTTCCCAGGATGGCTGAAACACCCCGTGACACAGGAAAAGTTGAGGAAGGGTGATTGGGGGCACATGTTAAACAATCCCATCAAGAGAAAAGCATAGACAAGACTAACCCGGGTTTGGAGAGGCCCTGGGCAGCATGGAGAGGGGGCCCCAGCTCTAGGTCTTCACTTGGGTGCTGGTGAGACAAGTACCTCTCATTGGAGGGGCCCAGCCCTTATCATCAGGCTGAATATAAACTTCAGAATAAACACTTAGGAAAAGGGAGGGACTGTGTCCCCTGGAAAAGAAGTGGCCATGCTGGGATTCAGAGGTGGACACTGGCCCTTGCTTCTCGGTCTTACGGGACAACCAGACAGGCAGTACCACATCTGGATCAGTTGATTATTTGGGACAACAAATGTTGGTCACTTTGGCTTTCACAGGATGGAATCAACACGGCCCCTTGAAAGATCCACAGACCAGTTTCAAAACAAAGAAAGTAGGGGTGGAGGCCCATGGCACATGATGCCAACATCACACGATATGTGCCACGCCTCAATTTAATTCACGATTCAAATAAAACTTTTATGATAGCTTGGTTGGTATCTGAGAGTCTCTGGCCGGTGCACACAGCACTGCACATAGCAGGCATTCCAGAAATAGTGAAAGAAATGACAAATGAATACATTTAGTCTTCGTGGCACTTGCAGCTTCTACCCTGTGTTCTGTGATCTCTCTTCCTCCTCCACTCTTCCTGGCTCCTCACTCTCTGCCTCTCCTCTCCTAGTCTCTGTTCTTAATCTCTCTCTCTCTCCCTCTCTCTCTCTCTCTCTCTCTCTCTCTCTCTCTCTCTCTCTCTCTCCTGCTCTGTTCTTATTTCTCTCATTGTGTCTGTATGTTCTTTCTCATACACGCATTGGCCAAGAGCTCCCGCCCACAGCCTCAGGCTACAAAAGGCACTGAAGGACTGTCCCTCCTGCTGTCCAGATGTCCTGGCAATAAGAACCGCTGGTTCTTTCTACCAGGACAAGGAGTGCCCCAGGGCCCAGCAAACAATGCTCCAAGCCTTTACATCAGGCCAGACCCTCAGGGACCATTGGCACTGATCACCCTCTACAGTGATCTTGGCTGTTTGGGTGCCCCTGAACCTCATACCCAGCTGCAGAGGAGCCCCAGTGGCACCTCCAGTAGTTGCCCAGCAATCTGTGTAGAATCTACTCTCTAGTCACAATATTTGCTGCCCATTTGAAAGCACGCACAGATTTCTCCACTGCGTTGGCAATTTTTTTCACATCTTCTCTGAAATCCACAGGGACTGCTCTTAGCAAGGATGCCACCCATGTTCATATGAGGGGGGATCTGGGGGTGCCAACTCCTGCTATTCCACAGGGACTCCTGCCTCTCTTCAGGGCCCCCTTCCTGGTGCCTTCTCTCAGAGGTTCTCCTGCTCCCCTCTCTGCTGTCGCTTGCAAGCAGAGCTCCAAGCCATTGCACAGTTACTGTGGGAAAGAGGGCCAAAGGGGCCTCAGAGGATCAGTCTCACTCCTGGAAAAGTTGAGGTTCGCAGCAGCCCTCACCCTAACCAGCAGACCCCTCTGCTCCCTGTACTCTGCAATTTCCCTATTTCTCCCTCTACCCTGGGACCCCTCTTACCCCACGGGTACCCCCACGATTGGGTGCTCCACTGCAGGATGGCCCAGTTTATCTGCTGTCACACACTTTATATCCCCCATAACTCTGCCTCCTAAGCCCTCCTGTGCATGTGTTTAATTTTTACAATCAGGAAGACGGATGGGGAGAGTGACAGCCCAGACACCCTGGAGGGGCGGGCTCCGGCCCAGCCTCGGCAGAACCTGGGCATGAATTCCATCAGTGACCTAAGGTTGTATTTTATGCATAACACCCCAGTGGTTTTAAATCTCCTTAAACTTTTGATGACTGGGATAAAGGAGAAGGAGGTGGTTGCGTAAATATGGAAGTACTATTCAGGAAGCGATTCCAGAAACTTTGCTGGACAGGACTTGAGGGGTCCTTCACTTAGTCACTTGAGTTTTGCCACTGGCATCCCTGCCCACCATGTCCATCTTTCATCCAGTGGTCAGTGCGGTTGGAGCACCCAACCCCCCAAGCCTGGTCTCTCCCAGACACACACTAGATCTAGCAAGGCCCATAACAATATTGACGACAGCAAAGAGAAGAAATAATACACAAAAAGAAAATGTTAGCTGTGCACAGTGGGTGGCACATGCCTATAATCCCAGTATCTCAGGAGGCTGAGGCAGGAGGATTGCAAGTTTGAACCAAATCTTGGCCTCTTATGGAACCCCTGTCTCAAATTTAAAAGTAAAAAGGACCGAGGATGTATCTCAGTGGCAGAATGCTTGCTTAGCATGCTTAAGGCTCTTACCTCCAACTCCATCACTGCAAAAAGACAGAGTGAGAGAGGGAGGGAAGGAAGAGAAAATAAATGCATGTTTTAAAAATGCTGGACGTGATTGATCATTATTCACAATCTAATAAAAATAGCATCCTTGCTATGCAAATGCAGGCCCAAGCAGAGTCTTCCAGCTGCCTTATACACATGGGTGGTAGCTCTAAGCCCCTTCTCCTGGGCAGTTCTGCAGCCCCTATGCCATGGTAATGTCTAAAACTGCTTATCTATTTAGGTCTCTTCCCGGGCCTGATCAGTGACTCCCCATCACACACAGGCTGTGCTTTACTACATGGTCCCTGCCTACCTGCTCACATTCTGAGAAAACAAGAGCAATAATAGTTACGGCAGCCAGTTCCTGGGAGTGGGTGCATGTTTGGTATTCTGTCAGGATTATCACATTTTTCTCTCCATCACAGCCTAATGAGGCAGATGCTTTCATGATGCTCATTTCACATGGCTCAGGGAGGAAGAAGAGGTTTCCTAAAGTCTCACTGATGGGCAATCTTGTCCTCCAGGAAGACATCCTGGAGAGCTTTCCAGAGGAGAGCTGCCTGCTGCACACAGAACTCCAGGTGGATCTCTTATCCCAGGAGCAGTGTTATTGTTCGGGATTGTCATCCACTTCCCTCCATGGGTCACCCCTCAGAGACAGATATGCAGTCTGATTCACTGCTGTGTTCCCAGGATCAGGTACATGACATGTGGGGGACACACAGTGGGGAATTTTGGATGGACTCAAGTTGGATTTAAGCCACCAAGCTGTTGTGAGCTTAAAGGAATTCTGGGATGCCTTTCTCCAACTGAATCTCATACACAAGTAGAAAGGTCCTCAAGGGATAGGGATAGTCTCCCCTCTCCTCTCATTCCTGCTCATGAAGCCTTCCTTCCTACCCTCCCTCCCTCTCTCCTCCTTTCTGAGGTGATCGGGATGGAAGTAAGGTCCTTGCTACAGCGAGACTTCTCCTGGGTGCCCCTGAGTGCTCCTTAGGCTCCTTGGATTCTCTTCCAATCCTTTTGGTCTAAGAATGAAATTAAAAGTGAGTCTGCCCCAGGTTCTCGGACATTACAGCTCTACCAAACGTAAGTGTTTTATTCTGCTGTGTGGAGAGGAGGCAGGAAGGACCCACGATTTCAGGGACCCAGGACTCCACGATAGAGGGCTCACAAACCCAGAGCTAAAGCAGGACTGATCGTAATCCATGCCATCCAACCTAATTCAATTCATTTGCGTTGTATTGAATATGATCTTAGTATACTAGGAGGTATCAACTTTTATTAGGGCCCAGGAAATCATCTTTGAATAGAGGCAAAATAGTATCACATGCCTAATTTGAAAAGCATTGTTTTCAACATCTTTCCACTTCATTTAGCATGTTGAGGAATTGAGGCTGGATCTCACGGCCATCAAACTGAGTGAATCACCTTGAGACCTGGCAGAAGATAACTGGAACTCTAATTTAAGCCTGTTTTTATTCTTGGAAAATGGTCGTTTAAGTTGGAATATGGATGTTGCTGTGAAATTCCTCCCACTATTTATAGACTACTACATTACCAATTCTTAATAGCCTAGATCTGTACAACTGAATATGGTAACCACTGACTACAGATGGCTACTGAACTTCTAGAAGTGGCCAATCTCAACCGAGAGGTAAAATGGGTTTCAAGCTCTTAGTTCAAAAAAGATCAAATATCTCAATAGTTTGTATGCTAACTATGCAAAGACAGGTTTATATATGCGGGAGTAAATTAAATTGTGATTAAAATTAATTACACATGCATTTTTATACCTGTTTACTGAAGCGCCTGGAAAATTTTTAAAACCATATTGATTCATGTTATTTTTCTGTAGAATGATGCCAGCCTATACAATTAAGTATTTTGGAGCAAGTGAGGGACATTTTCTTAGAACTTTCAAATGACCTAAAAAGATATGAGATGTAATTTGCAGTGGAAAAAAAAAGTTTAAAAATACATAGCAGATAATTAAACCATGTAAAATATACATATATGTTTACAACCATATCCACAGAAAAGAGAAAGAAAACTCAAATAGAATACTTATCTCAGAGTGAAAGGATTAGAGTATGGTTATAATAGTTTCATTTATAAATTCCTAAATGTTCCTCCAAGAGGTTTTGATTGCATTTATTATCAATGAAAAATTAACATTACTTTAAAAGGAAATTATTTTCCATAATAATTAGCATTGTTATATGCAGCTCTGTGTCTTGTTTGGCATTTACTAAAATAAATAATTTACAAGCACACTTTGTCTTTAGCCCTCAGTGGCAACTCATCATGAAATACACCGCTTTCATGAAGAACTTATTCTCATGAAAGTCCATTTCTTAGTTAGATCACAAATTAATTTCTTCACATTCGCATTCTAGTCAGCAACAGAAGATGATCTGGTTTTAAAAAAAAGACAATGGCAGTCACTATTGCAATGTTACACAGGGAAGAGAAAGTCTATTATCAAAATTTGCTCCTCCGGAGTTCATTTCTGTTGTTGGAATAAAAAGAGAAGGAAAACAGGCAGCTGAGGAAATAACTTATCAGTTCCTAACAACTATTCCTTCAGGCGGGCTACCATTCAAAGAATAGGGATCCTTAAATCCAGAAAAGAGTTGACAGTGGAACAGTTCTGGCTTGATATTGTATCAATTTATTTGACCTCCACCTAGAAACCCAGAACTCCGTATGAGTGACACAGGACCGTCTACCCACCCAAATATCCATCTACCCACTTATCCACGCGCTCACTTATCTACCCACCCATCCATCCATCCACCATCGAACCATCCAACCATCCACCCATCCATTACCCATCCATCCATCTTTCCACCAAATGTTTAAGGAAAGCTCCCTCTGGCCAAAAATGATTCCATGTTCTAGGAATATGACAGAGAATGAAACAGATAAAACTTTGAGCTCAGGATGCCTATGTTCTAGTAAAAAAAAAAAGTCACATAATTATCAGCAAATTAAAATGTCACTCAATCATTTCAGAAAATGAGCAATGCTTTGAGAAAAATAAAACAAGGCAATGGGAAAGATAACAGCTAGGATGCACTACTTTGAATAACCTCTTCAGATGGGTGAGATCTGAACTGAGAGTTGAAGGTAAAAAGGTAGTCAAGCCTAGGAAAGAGCAGTTCAGGAACAGAGCAGGGCAAGTGTAAATGTCCTGAGGCAGGTGGACCTTTGCCTTGTTTGAGGAGCACAGAGTCTAGTGTGGCTGCAAGAAGCGGTAGACGAGGTCCAGGACGACTTCACATTGGTCCTTCAGGCAACAAGGAATTCAGATTTTGTGTTGCTGTCAATGGGAAGGCATCACAAAGGCTCAGGCAGGGCCATTGTTATCAACTTTCTATATGTAAACATACCATGGTTCCTGCATGCTCAAGGCACTCGTGGCAGAGAGATGAAGTAGAGAAACTTGGCGGGCGGGGGGGGGCTACTGTGGTCTTCCAGGTGGGAGCTGAGGCCCCCCCAGTAGTTCACACTGGAGAACACATGCTTTTCTGGATTGTGCTCCGGTGGTGCAGCACCAACTGTGCCTGACCTAAAGAACAGCAGCACTGGTTTGTAGCCCCAATCCTTCCACTGAAGTGGTATGGGGAAAGCACCCTAGAACATGAGATTGTCCGCCTGAATCCTTAAAGTATTTAAATGTCTCAAAGCACAGTGTGAGCAGAAAGTCCCCTCCAAGTTTCCCAGAGGTTCAGTCCCACTCTGTTTCCCTGCATTTCATTTACTTCTAATGCATCCATCTGGATCTGGCAACAGACGCAGCAACACCCTGCCTGCCGTGAGTGCTTCCCACTGACCAGGAAGCAGGTGGTCAATTGCAATCTCCTCCTCCGAAAACCTGACTCTACCAGAAGGTTTCCAAACCGCACATGGCAGGGCTGATCTGGGAGCAGGTTCCTATGGGTGGTAACAACCTGAGAGAGGATCCAGACTGGACTGTCTCTGGAGACAAGGTGATGGCTCCCAAGTTCTCTGTGGTTCTGGCACACTTCCTACACTGTTAAACCACCCCCAGGTAGATCCAGCCTTCTAGTAATCTGCCCAAGTGCGCTACTCTGTGATTAACTACCTTTCTGATTTTATTCACTGCTGTGACTTTCCTGGCTCCCACCCAGTCCCATCTGGGTAGTAACTGGGACCCAGTGATCCTGGCATCTGGAAGTATTTGTCATAAAAGAGCCAAATTCCCTCTTGATGTCGATTATCAGTTCAGCTTGCAGCCAACAGATCAGATATTCTCTCCCATGGCCCAGACCGTTTACAAGAGGGTGCCTTCAGGGTGTGTGAAATGTCCCTACTATGGGCCACTATGTTGGCATCCACAGCTCTGCTCCTGCCCCCACACTGTGGGGGAAATGGGATGCCAGCACCTCTGGGTCATTGCAATAGACTCGTGGGCATGGGTACACACACACACACACACACACACACACACACACACACACACACACATTGGAGAAGACAGTGGCCAGGCAAATGTCCTGATGCAGGAAGCCCCAGTTAGTTTAAAGAACTCAGCCTCTGACAGAGACGTCGACGGTTTACTAAGATGCTCCTGTGTACTCAGCTCAGCTCGGGATTGTTTGAGTTGGCACTTTAAGAGGGAAAGGACAACAGCTCGGTCCTCGCTGAGTTTGATGTGCACCTGGGGAAGCAAGAGAGAGCACAGAGGATGGAGCGCACAGACAACGAAGGAAGGGCTGGAGCAGTACCTGGAATTCAGGAATTCGGCCTCTGCTCCTCCCCTGATTCTAAACAAGTATCTTCCCTGCCTGCCTGGGTTTGAGTATTCCAAGGCTTATAACAGAAGGCGTGGCTCCAGGGATCCTAGAGCTTTGGCTGTCTGGATTTGCCTCACACAGAGTGAGCTGAGCCAGGGCTGACCCAGCACCTGGGCAGAATCCTGCTGACTCCAGGTTGCTCCCCAAAACCACTTAAATGGTACAGCAAATGTAGTTTTAGGTACCTGATCCTCCCCTCTGCAAGACTTCCCGTGTCTCACATAGAGAGGAAAGATAAGAGTGCCTGTGTAAAATATGAATGCACTGTACTATTTAAATTATTCTCTTTTTTTTTGCCAAGCATGTATATTTAATTCATAAATACGCACTGAAGAAATAAGAGCAACTGTATAACGTTTCTACAAGTAGATCAGGCTCAAACCTCGTGACCTGGTTTTAGAATAATCTAGCTAGAAATCTCCAACAGAAACTTATTTTCTTCCAATAACTTTGGAAACAATGAACAGGCATGAAAGTGCCTCTGCTGGCTTCTCCGAGGTAGCGAAGCCACAGAAAAGCCATACAGAGAGCCCCAGGGCCCATACCCTGGCCAAGTTCTTCAATTATTTATGGGTTTATATATATATATATTTTTTTTTTTCATTACTGGGGATTGAACCAAGGGCCTGTGCATTGGGCTACACCCCTAGCCCATTTTAAATTTTGGGACAAGATCTTGCTAGGTCACTAAGTTGCATGGGCGGGCTTGAAGTTGGGATCCTTCTGCCTCAGACTGCTGAGTGCTAGGGTGAGAGGTGTGCACCACTACTGCCAGTTCAGGCCCTTTATTCCACAGCTGGGAGAGGGAGAAGCCAATCTGGCTGTGCAGTGGTTTGTTTAATAAACTGCTTGCTGGCCTCCAAGTACTTTGTCTTGAAAATGGTTCTTCCCTGTAAACCAGCTAGGGAGGTGGAATCCCCCTTCCAAGCAGGAAGGCACATTTTTACACAGTCCTTGCTGTCTGACTCCCCTGCGGGCTTCCCCAGGGATAGACGGGCCTTAAAGGACTCCTTAGCCTCGAAGCGATTCTGAGAGTGCAAAACCTCCAGAAAGTGGCTCTTTCCAGGTTTTCCCTGAAGACCTTTTCCACTAAATTTTGTAGAGCAAAGCATTACTGCTCTGAATTCTTCTGTCCCTACTTCAGAGCATTAGGATCTGAAGGGCTTTTAGATTTTGTATTTTTTATTTTCAGTTTTTGTGGTCCTTGGCACCAAACCCATGGTCTTCATACTGAACTTCTTAGCCCTTTTTTATTTTATTTTTTTATTTTGAGACAGGATCTTCCTATGTCGCAGTATTGCTTGGGCTGGGCTTGAACTTGAGATCCTCCTGCTTCAGCCTCTCAGAGTGATGGGATGGCAGGTGTGTCCCACGGACAGGGACATGTCTCCAAAGGGCATTTTCTAGAATTGCTGGGGTGACAGCAATTCCAAGGTCAACCCTCAGGTAAGTGAGAGGAGTTAAGAGGAAGGGCACAGCCCACTGAAACAAGTGCTGACCCCCTTTCCAGAGCACAAGCTCCTGAGACACCCTGTGGGCAGGAGCTTCGGGTGGGGTAAGGTGTCAGGGCAAGGGGACCAGAAAGGTGGAGTCGTGTCCTTGTGGAGAGGTGTGCAGCCTTTCTGGTGGGCTTGGCGTCCCCAGCACCTTTCCCTGTACACCAGGCTGGGTAGCAGAAGCCTCCTCCCCTTCGGGGCCTCTCCCCACCCAGAAGGCTCCGGGCCGCCTGCCTGTCCCTGCCAAGGCTGTAAAAGCTTCTGGGCACAGGTGCGGACGCTGACAGCCTCCGGGGCCAACGAGCGGAAACTCAGCTGAGAAAATGAGGCCGCGCAGCCGCAAGGCCATTATGTTTTCCCAGAACATGCAATGCTCCCAAATAAATGTGTCTCCTACGTTATAACACCGCAATATTCATACGGCTCATTACTGGTTTTAATTTTGCCCGTTGCTTATTTACTGTCTCCTTCCCCACTTTATCACCAGGGTGGAAGAGTTCTCATCCACGCCCGGGACAGAAGGGCCCCAGAGCGGAAGAAGCCCCGGCTCGGCTTCGGCCCTGCAGGGCAGGGTAGGTTCTAGCCCGAGCCCACAGAGCACAGTGCCAAGGTTTCTGCAGCCACACTTCCTGCCACCTCCCTGCCACCAGGACCGGGTGCCTGTCCCTGGAATGCGCCCCTTCTCCCCCTCGCGTGCCGAAGCTGTGGGGTCACTTTCTGCACGGAGCAGGGGCCCTAGATGCTGCATGGCAGGTGGCAGCTGTCGCAGTTGGAGGACGCTGGCGCACCAAAGGCCCCTTGCCTAGACAAGCCGCGGCCACCCGCCTGCAGAGAAGGGGCTCTGCTGGGCTCCTCTGTGCTAACTGCCGGGCCCTGCTTCCTGGGGCCCTCGGGTCCCCCAGGGCCACCTGTTGGAAGGGGAAGAGCAGCAACACCTTCTCCGATCTACCTGAGGAACTGAGTGTGACAGTCTATCCCTGAGCACAGAGGCCTCCACAAAAGCAAACCTCACCTCACCCTTGAGGGAAAGAGAATGAGCGAATGACCTCATTAATATACTTTTCAATAATAATTGGGAATGAATCATTTCGAATTCAAATTTGGAAAGCCCAGAATAGCACGAAGAAGCAAGTCACTACCCAGAATCTTTCTGCTCATGAGAGGCAAACATTGTGAAAAACTTTTTGTTACTTTTATGTTTTATCCTTTTTTATGGGGAGGGGACTTCAGCATATAATCTTGTCCTAGAATCTTACTAATTCCATTTTCGAAAATTCTAAAATCACCCTTGTGTTCACTGTAACCAGTGTTGAAAAATAAAGGTGCACTGCTGTGCTTGGTGGCACACGCCTGTAATCCCAGCACTCGGGAGGCTGAGGCAGGAGGCTCTCTGTGCGTTCAAGACCAGCCTGGGCTACATAGTGAGTTCCAGGTCAGTCTCAACGACATAGTGAGAGCCTGTCTCAAAAAAAAAACAAAAACTAAATAAATAAAGGTGCACATACAAACAATTAGCCTATCCCATCCTTCCATTCCCTACTCCAACCTCATAAAATAGCCAGTGCGAAAAGCATGCCCTAGCCGTTTTCATGACTGTACTCTTATTCATAGACAGGAAGCAAAGAAAGGGGAGGAGAAGAAAGAGGGAGGGGAGGGGAGGGAGAGGAAAGGAAGAGAAAAAGAGGGGAGGGAGGGAAGGAGATGGATTTGACAAAAGAACTATAGTAAAACAAGCTAAAAAACACAGATTAACACAAATAGGCTTTTCCTCTCAAGCACACATGTGTTTTATAACTTTTCTTTCCTCTCAGTTAAATAGTATGCGTTATCCCTTCGGGAAAAAAATATATCTTGTTCAAATTCTCTCTCCCTCCACCCCCTCTCTCCCCGGCCTCTCCCCGTCCCAATCATAATCTATGCATCTCGCACACTCAAGATATTCAACCACTCCTCAGAAAATTTCTCCTCCTTTCCTCCTTCCTGTTTGAAAATATTGCTCTTTGCCGAGGGGTGGTTTTTTTAAGACAGGGTTTCACTATGTAGTTGACCTGGAACTCACTAGGTAGCCCAGGCTGGTCTCAAACTCAACAGCGATCCTCCTGCCTCAGCCTCCCGAGTGCTGGATTACAGGTGTGCGCCACGACCTCTGGCTTAAAAATATTGCTCTCCATTTCTCTATGATACGGCTGTACAGTGAAATTGCTGGGCCAGAGACTGCACACACTTTTGTTGCAATGGATCTGCTAAGACAGCGTCTCCAAAAGGTAGTGGCAGTTTAGAAGGCACTTGCTATGCTCTTGAATCTTGCCAGACTTAATACCGTTATTGCTACGTTATCGTCAGCCTGATGGATAAATCGTGCTATTTTATTTTTATTTTAAATTTTCTTCTCCAATTCCCAGGCGTTAAATGTGTTCTTCTAAGTTTGTCCTTTAGATTTCCTCTTCTGTGAATTGCTTGCTGACAATCTTTGCCACGCTTGTAACTAGCTCACTTGTCTTTTTGTTATTAGTAGATAGTCTTTATATATTATAGGGTGACTGTGAACATGGTAATGTGCTACATATTTCAAAAAGTTGAGTTTGATGTTTTATCATAAAACTGATTAAAATTTGAGACAGATAGGTTTAACCTGACTTAAGCAATACACAAGGTATAAATGTATAAAAATATCACATGATACCCCATAAATGTGTGATTTTTATGTTTATACATCAATTAAAGACTAAATAAATTAAAATTAATTTATCTGTGCTCCTTATCTGCTAGGGGTTATGAATATTTTCCTCAGTCTGTTTCTCAGTGTATGACACACAGTTTCTCATGTCTCTCAATCCTCGTTGCAAACATTTTATGATCCCTGAGCCCATCCAGAGTGGGAAAGTTTGCATTTGCCCAACCTGGTCCTGCGTGCTCATGTGTTTCTCTCTTGGCCATTTTTTATGCTTTTTCTAGGAAGCCCATTTGCACATTTTGAAAACTAACTTATTGTTAAAACAGCTTTATTAAGTTAAAATATGAACATTTCAAAAGCTGTTATGCACAGCATCACGTTGCTCTCTTACCAGTTACGACAATTTGCTCTAACACCAACTCCACACTCAGTCTCTTTAGACTCAAGGATCAATGGAACAAACTAGAAGATGCAGAAACAACTCTGTGTACCTGGCTACCTTATCTTTAACAAAGGAGCCCAAAGCCTTCGCTGGAAGAAAGACAGCCTCCTTAATAAATGGTGTGGGGAAAACTGGCTTGCCCTCTGCTGAAGATTAAACCTAGACCCATACCTAACTCCACACACTAAACTAAAATCAAAATGGATTAAAGATTCAAAATATTAAAACAGAAACAATGTGCTGGAAGAAAGACTAGGTAAAACTCTTTTTTTTTTTTTTTTTTTTTTTTAAAGGGGGTTTAAATTTCGGTCTTCCTTTGAAAG